>NC_141331.1:17792643-18247643 GCF_037954235.1 Aulostomus chinensis | reverse complement strand
ATCCACACACACACACACACACACACACACACACACACACACACACACACACACACACACACACACACACACACACACACACACATATACTAGTAATAGAGACCATGTCTCTCCTGTACTGGCTTCTCTGCATTGGCTCCCTGTCAAATTTAGAATAGAATTCAAAATGCTCCTTCTAACATACAAAGTCCTCAACAGACAGGCTCCTTCATACCTGACAGAGCTCATAGTCCCCTATTATCTAGCCAGAACCCTTCGCTCCTAGGATGCGGGGTTACTGGTGGTTCCTAGAGTTTCTAAAACTAGAATGGGAGCCAGAGCCTTCAGCTATCAGGCTCCGCTCCTGTGGAACCGTCTCCCAGTTTCGGTTCGGGATGCAGACACCCTTTCGACCTTTAAGAACAGACTAAAGACCTTCCTTTTTGATCAGGCTTATAAGGTAGTTAGGGCTGCTCAGACTGGCCCTTAGATATCCTGCTATAGGATTAGGCTGCTGGGGGATCTCCCATGGTGCACTGGGCTTCTCTCTATTCCTCTCTGTCCTCCTATATGTGTCATACATAAATCATACTCATACGTATTACTAACTCGTCTTCTTCTCCGGAGCCTTCAGGCTCCCCTCATCCCAGATCCTGGGTGCTGCTGGAGGAGGCTGCAGACCTGAAGAGGCTCAAGCTGCCACCTGTAGCTCCACCTGCTCACGTCCCTGTCTGTCCATCAGTCTCTTCCTTTCTCTCTCTCTTTATCTCTGTCCCACTCTTTCCTTCTGCATATCTGTCCACCTCCATTATCTGTCTTTGTCTCTGCACTGCTCTCCTGCTCTCTTTCCCCCCAAACAGTCAAAGCAGAAGGCCGTCCCCATTGAGCCTGGATCTGCTCGACATTCCTGCCTGTTAAAAGGAAGGTTTTCATCACCACTGTTGCAGGATGTGCTTGCTGATGGAGAATTGTTGGGTGTAAATTCATTGAAGGAGTGTGGTACTGGACCTGCTCTACCTGTAAAGTGTCATGAGATAACTTTTGTTGTGATTTAGCGCGATATAAATAAAATTGACTTGACTTGACTTGACATATATACACACACACACACACACACACACACACACACACACATATATATATTCTTCCGATACGTCCGGGGTGAAACCCGCCTCTTGCCCAATGTCAGAGATAGGCTCCAGCCCCCCCCCCCCCCCCCCCCGCGACCCCCAATGGATGAGCGGTATTTTTTTGGCGATCTGATCCAGATCACTTCCTCAAGTCAATCACTTATCTATCTTTCCCCCCACATTTCAAGTCCATCAATTTGTTTTTGAGATAACCTGCAAACAGTGATCAAATGACCTCTTCAGCTGCGATACAAATGTACAATAATTCCAACTGCTAATTTGATTAATTAAAAAAACAGCTCGAGCATTTTACTGGTGTAACGCGTAAGCCTACAGACATGAAACCTCTTCACTCTCTCCCGTTTCTTTGTCTGTGCGAGTGCATCCGGTCGACCTTCATTTTGCCTTCCTCAATCCACATTCAGATAAAGCGATCATACCTGGCAGATCAAACTAATGTCTTCACCTCTCAGTGCTTCTGAACGGCCACTGAATAAAATCGCAGCCGCTGTGAAATAGCTGTGACATAACTTGATCCACGCAATGACGGCGCACACCTCCGCTTGCTCCCTGTAATATATCAGTGCCAGGAAACAGTGGACGTGGAGACACTCTGATTGAATCAGGGGCCACGGAGGCTCTGGGGAAGGTTCATCTATAGCAAACCAGCAGGCTCCTTCCACCTCACGCTGCAGACTCGTACCAATCCCTCTGACTGTATCTGCTGTAACAATATTTAAGGACTTTCAGGTCGTTCATTTAACTTCCTCTTGACTAAGCACACAAAAGAGAGATGCACATCAGTCATCGAACTAAACATAACTCGTGATGAAACTACAGAGTTAATCAATTATGTTAAGTGTTTTCTCCAAACTACCTTGCGTCCAAAATGAGTGGGCGTGAGTTTTAATGCGTGCATCATTTTAAATGAGGTACATAAAAGTTGTTTTGATAATTACAGGCTCAGCTTAAAGCAACATAAACATTGTCGCTCACCTTATTGGTTTGACATGTGAATTTGATTTACAAGTTAAGGGTCTACAATTTATTTCCATGAGCGTAAACAAAGTATTTATGACCATCTCCCTGCGCTTCTTTCCTCCCGTCTTTATGAGTCGCCGACTGTTTTACATCTCACTGTAATGAGACATATTATGTTCCTTCAAAGACATATGACCCTTAACTTTGACAAATGACTGTAAAACTGCTTTTAAAAGAGAGAGAATCCGATTTCCACAAGTGACATTTTTATTATGCGCTTCCACATAACAATAATATCCAATAATAGTGGTTTTGTTTTTTTTTAAGTTGGCATTTTACTTTGGATTTAGGGAAGAGGCTCAAAATTCAGTAACATCAGCTTTTAATATAACCCCAAATATATAGACCATAAAGTGAGTAATATCACTGTTAATATTGCATTTTTCCTTTGTTTGGACCAGTATGACAGCAGAAATCCCAACTATCTAGCCCATAAATACAATGATATTATTTGTTTTCTGCAGTTTTTTTTTTTTACATGTGCTGTTCAAGAAGATGTGATGTTATTATTGAAGTAAAGATCTATTTGCAGCATTAATGACAACCGCGTTTGCTGCTCAACTAAAGACTGCCGTGCTTGGACAAATTGGATATTGGGAGTGAGCTGAGAAATGACGTGGATCAACAATGCTTTTTACTGGATTGATCACATCTGGTACCTTTGATGTGTGATTGATGAAGAGACACGAATGAGTGAGTTAGTGCTTGACTTGAATGGAGAATTACACTAACAGCTACTTAAAGAAATGAAAGATGCTACTGGATGGTGCACACCACTTCTAATACAATTCTCAGCCAAAGCACTTGCAGAAATTACTGCTACGAAAGGGCGTAACTTTGGGTTGAGCCGTTTCAAGGGTTGAGCTCTCCTCCTCCTGAGTGTGGACATCCAACCTTAGTGAGACCAAAGTTACGAAGCGATGGATCAAGTCTCTCTGTATTATAGGAACAGCGGGGTCAAGGGCTATTCTTCGCTTCCTAATTACATTGAATCAAGAAAGTGAGCCGCTTTATCATGTTTTATATCGGTTAATATTTTTCTTTTTCATTTTTATGGCTTGTATTGTGCACCACCCCCACCACACTCATATATTTTACTCTTATGCTGATATGCGCAATTAATTTGGACTTAGGCAGCAACAAAAATGGGGGGGAAAAATCTCCATGGTCTAAATCCTGATGACATTGTTATTACACTGTACCTGCAAGAGAGCAAAAACGAGTTTCCACACTGTCAAACGATATCAACTAATTTGTGGAGCTGCTGTCCCAGAGTTGGCATGACCACCGTATGGTAATAAAAGTGCAAAGCAGTTTCATTCATTGTTGGATTTCTGATTTAATGAGTTATTAAGATGTTCACCTAAATGCTAATTTTTTAAAATGTAGTGGGTTCTGGGACAATAAAGCAAGCTGATGTAAAAGTGAAGGGCGGCTGTTCATCAGTCACGTTTTCCTACCTGCGTCTTCAGGCACCGCACAAGGACAAGTGACTAATTTTCCATTCAAGTGCTGGAGCGAACCCCTCCCAAAAAGAAAGCCAAACCCATCCTGTCTTCTGCACCGCTGTGACCCCTATCCTCTTTGGAGTTGCACTGCTCCAAAAGTACCTTGTGTTGCTATAGTTACCTCCTCCTGGCTACTTTGTAAGGTCACCAGCTCCAGTGAGTCCTTCCCTCAGAGAACAGGCATAACTAATGTCCTGCAGGTTCTGGCTTGATGTAAATAGTCTCCGTTGACAGTCTACTGTACAAATACTCAATTACGTTTGCTTAAAAGAAATGATTTGTTGTATCAGCGAGCACTCAACTTGTGTGACATCAGCGTTGCCTGGGCAACAACGGCTGATTGCACAGCCTGGAATTAGGTATTGATCAGAGGAGGGGGCCCGGCGCCAGTGAGGGACTGGAAGTGATCCGCCACTACGATTTACAGGGGATGGGGGTGGGGGTGAACCTGCACAGTTCGCCCCAGCTCAGAGAGCTGAAAAGCCCTCAGGAACCAATTTACACACAGCTACAGTGCAATATCTGCAGCAGTCAATAATGGAAATCTGATGCCCCCGCTGCCATCAATGTGACCGCTCCTCTCCCTCTCGTTAGAGCACCTTGAAAGTTCTAGGGCAATCCATAGACACAATAGATTTCCAATGGTGGAGGGATATTTTGACTTTGATATCCTCCGTGTAAATACACCTAAGGTTGCTGCTTTGTATCCTCTTAAAACTAAATCTCCTTTATTTTAATCAAAATCACTTCTGAGTAAAATTTTAAAGTTAATGGGGCAATAATATTCATTTCTGTCACTATAATCTGTAAATTCTCAAATGCAGGTATGACAGCTACAAAAAAAACATAATGTCGAATAAAGCAGGAAGAATAGCGCAAGAGAAGAACGGCAATAAAATAAGTACTATAAAGGTTTACTCAAATATGTGAATATATCAGATATCATTACAGTACATTCATTCATCTCCAGTATTTCATCGTCTTAAGTCAGTACTTTAGAAACACCGTTAATTTTGCATCTCTTTCTGAAATGTATGTCATTCTAAAATGTTTCTTAAAAGCTGTCAGTTTATTTCAGAGTTTTGCATCACTGAATATCATATTCAGTGTGTTAATGTTCAAGCTTTCACCAGGAGGGTTCGCAATGAAGGCAGTTCACTTTTGGCTTCCACGGACAGTTACATGTTGGATTTAGAATCTTATTTGAGCTATAAATTTTAAACTATGATTAACATGTTTTTGACCAAACATCTTCACTCTGGCAGTAATGGCTGTAAAGTAGTTTTAAAATCAATCCAGTTCTTTTCTTGTTATCCTGAGTGCCATTGCGAAATCACATAGCGAGCGGGGAAGTTTTCGTTCTTCTCGTGTTTGTGTCCTCTCACAGAAACACGCAGTGACCTCAGACAAACTCAAAACAGGCCTGAGCTGCACGGAGGCAGCTTCGATATCATGTCTGTTCAATAGATTATGTGTGAAACTAAAACCTCAAACATCTATCAAACAGGAAAAATGTTCTTTCCACGAGGGAAATTTTTGCAAGCATCAAAACCAGTCATGCACCCAGTGAAGTGTAAACGCAGTGTTGAGAGCTTGATTGTGGGGTAACATAATGTTTCTTTTAGTTGGACTTGTGCAATGACAGGCCGCCGAAACCTGCATAAAAGGGTGATTAGTCTGAATGAATCATTGCTGAGAAGCCATGTAGGCAGTGAAATGTGATGCACCACTGCCTTCATGCAGCCAATCGCATCCTTGGCAGGACAAACTCCCTCTCCTGGCAGAGCTCTGTAGTACAATCCACAGAATGAAGTAATGCTCGCTGACATCTGAGGACGTTTAACCCTATAACGGCTCATTTTTCCTCCCATTTTTTTTTGAGGACGTATCCATGCCACAAAAGATGGAGCTGTCTACTTTACATTACACAGACCTGGAAGATGTCAGCCACTTGTCTCATCACAGGAATCAATTACAGAATACATTTGCCAAAATGTGATCTATGAATATTAAAAGTCTCAAAGGCTACAGCCTCTGCCTCTTTAATGGAATCCAGCTATCATCAAGAGTAAATTCCAAGACATCAGCGTCATGGAAACCCTCTCCGTCTGACCTTCCCAAAGTTTTGTCGGCAGAATCTGAAAGACTCCTCGCTGCTGTGGCTGTGAAGGACTGGTGATGTGGGTCGCTGAGATGCTGGGAAGATGTCATCAGATAAAATCCTGACATATTCAGTAACAGAACCATGATACATTTAAATTAATCTGATAGGAGAAACCTGTCTTGACTGTGTGTGTGTGTGTGTGTGTGTGTGTGTGTTTGGGGGAAAAAATATTTCAACAAAAGGCAAACAACGTTGACTTCTATATTATGTGATTGCCATATATTACTAATAGACCACAAAGACAAGACACACTTTGTCTTGCATTTTATTCCTTCCTGTGTTTTACATGAATTCATTGGTTCTTATCGATATGATACGATCATGTCATGTGACCTAAGGACTCCAAATTCATACCAGCTCTTAGTATATAACCTAAATATAAAACACACCCCCTAAAATCACATTTTATTAACTCCTATATTCTATCTGACTATTTAAATGCCTAAGTCATCGATTTTAAACTGAATTTAATTCAGCTACTAAATATCCATTGGGACTTTAAGATGACCATTAAAGATTTTGCTGATCAAGGCCAAGGGTCAAAGGGTTCCACCTCCCAGAATTGTGATATTTCAGGGATGCCATGAAAGAATTTCTTCAAATTTGGAACAAACATCTTCTAGGATGAAGGGATGGATGAGCCTCCAAGATTTTGGAACTCAAAAGTCAAGGTCACCTAACATGATTTTAACACCAGCATCCACAGAGGTAAGTAAAATCCGAAAGTAAACCCCTTTTTTGACAAGACGTAATGCTGGCCAGAAAAAAAAAGCAAAACAATGGGGATTTAGATTGATTGGCACTAAAAATCTCTTTTTTTATATATTTGAATGAATGTGATGGCACTGCCATATTTCAACGTGATGCATGTCGGCATCTGTATATATGGGAGTTAGTGATGAATCCTCCTCATGCACAAATCATAAATCAATAAAAGCCTTATTTGATAACTTATCTATGACGATGAAGAATCAGAAAAATATAAATTCTTGGCCAAACAATAATACACTGTTAATATTTTGTGTACTATTGTACATTTTCTACCATTGCACAACATGCTGCGATATCACCCAGCTAAATTTGACTGTAACTTTAGATTGTACTGACCTAGAAAGTGTTGATGCTATAGGTTTTTTTTTTGTTCCTGATATTGCAAAGAAGGTTTTGAACCTTCTCTATGTAGGGGGTGCATAAAAACAAGTCAGTCAAACAAAAAATAGTTAACTAAAGAAGTGAACTAAGGCAAATTCTAATACATCAAATTTTGGTGTTTCTGTTCTAAATTTGGTGTCTGTTCATAATCTCAGAGATGATGGATTGATGTCCTCAGTATATCTAAAATACTCATTTAAGTACGAAGTATTAACCTTAAGGTTGAGAGTCTTTTGACCCTGAAATTGATCAAATGACGCATCATGGGAGTAGGTATGCATTAAGTAGTAATATTTTCATAAAGTCCCACTATCAAAACCACTAGGATCTCCCGTCATATCTTCGTTATGTATCAGCTGCTTCCCAGAGAGACACTTTCTTGGCTCCATGCACAGTTATATGGCCACGTTAGCTAACGTTAGCTTAGCTACTGAGGCAGATAACACCACAGCCATTTCATATTAGAGTTACAAAGCTCTTTGATCACACCGCCACCCGGTCACATGCTTCATGGAGCTTTGGTGCTTAAGTGTGGTTAAGCTGCATTGCCTGGTGTTTTGTCAACAAGTTTTACCTTGCTGTGCTGCCCTTTCAGATGTTTTAGCAAGCTGTATAAAGACGTTTCGGTGTCAGAATGTTAATTATGGACAAGAGCGCTCTTGTCTTTGCGTGAGACAAACTCAAAATAATGACTGTACTTCCAGCTAAAGAGAGCATTTTACTTTCATCCCTCCATCTTGGCTTGTTTACTCCAGTAGCCATCGTTCACGCGCGCACATGACATCACCTGCCAGAAATTTAAAGGATTAAAAAAAGTTTATCTGTTTACAGTCTAGATCAGTGGTTCTCAAAGTTACCTTGTCTTTTATTTCTGAATCCGAATACCCCCTCCAACATTTTACATGCTTTTGTTAATTTTCCGCTCTCTCTCATACCCCCTGTAGTGGGGTACATGTACCCCCATTTGAGAAACACTGGTCTGGATGACAAAAAACACTGCATTCTGTCTAACAATGGAACGTGTAAATAACACATCATTACTTGTGTTAGTAACTATGATTTAATCATTGTTTTGAAATTCGAATGTGTTAATTTTCTACGTTAAGAAAGAACTAATCAAAATACTAATCAGAGAGTAATAAATGGTAGAGGCCTTTTCCATCAAATGCCCTTATATTTATACTACATTGTTATTGACATTATTTGTTTCTTTAGTATAGTCATATATTTTTCCCTGTTAATTTAGAGTGTATTACTACAGTATAAAGGTGTTTCACCAGTGACCCTCCAGAATCCTGACAGTGTAATGCAGTCTCTAAGTGTTTGTATTTTCCATGTAGCTTTTTTTTCTTGAGTTTACACTCCAGCTATAATATCTTAGTATTTTCATTCCTATCTGTTTATACTTGTATAGTAACACCAAACAATGCTGTTTATTGGAATTAATGTCATACATATGCTCTATCTCTTTGGACTTGCCCATGTGTCTAGCCTTCATTTCTGGAATTAACAGTGAAATAAAAGTTGCTTAACTTTTGTTGTCTGTACTACGTTAAACTGACAACGTTCTTGTCTAAATCAATCATGCCATCAAGCAAGAAAGAAATTTCATAGTTAAAAAATATACAAGACAGCAAATGTTTGGAACAAAACATTTTATACACTGTAGGCCATTAACGTGTCCAAGGAGAGGGTCAAGGTCTAGTCTCCCCCCCTTCACCCTCGGTCTTCCACTGGTGTTGGTGTTCCTGATGTTGCTGTCATGTCTTCAACTCACAATTCTGGACAGACTGACATCAACAGACAGACTTGGTTCTGCAGCATCTCCATCAGTCATATTCTGTACGACTGAGCAAAGTTGATGAAAATAATCCGATTCCGAGCAGTTAGAGGCAAAAATTTAAGACTTGATCAGATTGAAAAGCATTATGTGTATAACAAATAACGCATAAAAGTTCCATCAAAAAGTCATACTGGCACATCCCCTACAGGGGAGATTTTCAATACAGTCGTGATGTCACTGCTGATGTGGGTCCCTTAGAAGAGCAATACTTTTTCAACTATGTTGCTTGTTAAAATGTTACCACGACAGAACAATGCAACCTAAATAGGATTCACGTGGTTTGTGTAAAGCGGAGTCGTCTTCATCATACTTGCGGACAGAGACACATGCAATGACAAAAGGCACGGATGCATTTCAGAGTGGCTGACCATAACCTCCTTGGCAGGCTCCATCGCCGTCCTGGCCTCTCTTCCTCGTCACTCAGGAGCTTTTCTGTGTCCTTGTGCTCAATTTTCCAAACCTGCTGTTCCGCCTCTTGAACTTGCGCTGACTTCTGCGTCTCATCTTTCAGGGAGGTTGCTCTCTCTTAGCCTGCAGCTGGGCCTCTACCGCCCATGCTGCATCATTGTGTTCTCCCTCCTCATCCTGCTGGGGGCCCCAAGGACCCTCGCTGCCGGCCTTAAGGACCCTTGCTGCCTTCCACTCAAGGACCGCCCCCTCTTGCTTGTCCCCCTGGGCCTGCTGCTAGGCTTAAAAGACCCTACTGTGTCCTCATGATCCTCCTCCTCGGCCTGCTGCTGGACCTCCAGGACCATGGCAGCCTTCCACTCTTTACTCTTTCACCCAGCATCACAGGCCTGCCGTGTGACCTGCAGAACCCTTGCTTCTCTCTGGAGTGCCATGCTAAGGATTGTTGCTGAATTGCACTCATCCTCCATGACAAGCTGGACCATCACTAGCCTGTTTTTCTTTGGCTCTTTCCTTTTCCACTAATTGGTGTGTGGAATGAGAGGGATTTCTCATACACTGAAAATCTGAAACAGAGCTGTTGCTTAAATTAAAGGCTCAATGGTTCGCCCCCCCCCCCCCCCAATCAGTGTCTGTATGTCAACAGCAGCATATAAACCAGCTGTAACATGTTCAGCTATAGGTAGTTGACATGATATAAAGAACCAAGTCACAGAGACCAAATGAAGCTGACCTTGAGCCAGTAGAGAGACAAAATGGACCACAGAAGATTGTATTTGATGCTGAGAGTCAAACCACCATCTTTTGCTGTTGTGCTCTCTATTTATGCATCAGAGAGAAAAAAATAGGCTGAAAATTCCTACATGAAAGCAAATTTCATGAATAAAACAGAGTCAATTCAAGGTATATTTCCAATTTATTGAAGTGGGCTTGTATGAAAAAGTCAAGCGTATTACAAGTTTTGCCTTTGATGGATTTGGTACACACAAAAAAAACAGTGCTGGACCAGATGGTGGCAGAATCAGAAATCAGAGACAGAAAGAACTTCATTACCAAGTAAGTTTACACTGGCATGGAATTTGTCTTGTATTTAGGCTTTGTTCATAAAAGGAAAAATAACAATAAAATAAAAATAATAATCATTATAAGAGAAATAAGCAGCAACAATGGGACTAAATAGAAAATACTGCAAGGCAAGAGGTATCAATATACAATAGAATTAAACAACATGGAAATATTTACAAGAGAAAACAACTGTAAAACAAGATGAGTTCACTCTTCGTGGCTCCCCTTAAGTGTATTTTATCGGTGCATTAAAAAACAATCTTTTAAATCCAATACCCTCCTCCAGACTAAAAAAAAAGTCATACTGAGATGTCATTTTTAACTGAACCAGTTTTGTTCAGCAGATGTGAGTCCAGCAGTGGCTGCTCTGACACTGGATTACACTGCTCAGGATTGGGTCTCTAGAAAAACTGGTATAACCCCACCATATATATATTTTTTAAAAAACAAAAACCTCTAAATCTGTTTACATATGCAGTATATCTGTAACATTTGCATCCTTTATAAGCATTTTGGTATATATAATGCAAAATGAATGGGGGGAAAAAAGTGCAGCATAAATTCTGAACGTCTTGCAAGCTTGAAAAGCTGACGCGAGACTGCAGTGCTGATTTACACAACAGGATTAATGTATGAAAGATTTGGAAGAAATGAGGGTTTGGCTAAAAACGGCAGACTCCAACGCTGAACTCGTCTGAAAAAAATACGGAAGATGCAGAACGCTTGAGGGTTTGACTGGAGAGTCTAGGTGAGGAGATAAATAACGTGGCCAAATGTTGAACTAGAAATACATGAAAGTTCTTTGCCTTCATGAAATTTGCCTTCACTGTAAACTTTGACTTTTGACCACAACCATTTAGACTCAAGAAATTTGTTAGAAATTTGTGAACTTGCCTAGAAAAATGCCACTCATAGTTAAATCCTACTCATAACCCTCCTGCCAGTGACCACGAGCAATCTTCCTGATCCAGGATCATAAATATCACTTGTGTCTTGTCATATTATCTGTCTTTTCCCAAAATTTAATCCAAAACTTTCATTTTTAAGATATTCTGCTGTCAAACACACGTATTCCCTCCTTGGTGGAGGTGATAAAGAACAAAAGTTGACGTAAGAACACCTGCAAGATGATCAGACCAATTATACAGAAAGGGGATGAATAAAGAAATATCCAAATACCAATTTTCAGTCTGATGAAAAGCAAAGAAATACCTGACATAACCACCGCGACCTGAAAAGCCCCTGATGACGAGGCAGGAACTTGTGTTTGTGCCTGATACCACAAGATAACACGACGGTGAATCTACAGCACTGAATAGGTGCAGTACAGATCGCACAAATGTACCAAATACTATGCAAACCTTGAATACGTTCACCATGAATCATTGATGTGTTTGTGCTACACGGATGTCAAGGAAACTGAATTGTGTGTATGGGAGTTACCGGCCATCTCAATGATATCATCTACAACTCTGATGATTTATCTGAAAGATGATGTGAACCAACTCTGATTAGAATCCTTCCCTCTGTTTGCAATCCTTGAGAATCTAATCTAGAGAACAGCTTGAAACAAATAATTTTACTACACAAACACCTGCTTGTGTGTATGTGTACATCCATGTGAACGCGAGCCTGGCGCCTGCCTCCCGAGGTATCTATTAATTTTCTGTCTTTTTTTTTTTTTTTGTATTATTGCACATTGTCTGGCACTGGAAGTTTAATTTGTTGTACATCTTTTTTTGTTTTTTTTGTTTCATCCCTCGTAGTGGGTTCAATGTCATCTCTTTGTTGTCTCAAAATGCAATCAATGAAGGTCTTCCGAGCCCGTCCACTGAAAGTCAAACCCGACCTATCAAGGGCCACGAGGAGCTGCTCTGTCAAATCTAAGAATCAAGCCCATATTTCTTAGAGTCATGTTGTGCTAGTCCTCACTCCAGTTTGTGGGTGCGCTTGCACCTAATATACAAAAGATCTCTTGAAATATGCATGAGGCTCATGATGCCTGCACTAAAAATACACTCAAATAGGGAATACATTGACAGCTCTGTTATTGAGCTCTCCTTGAGCTTCCTCTGTCACAGCAGCCATCGCTCTCGACACTCATGTATTATCAAAACGCCTCTCTGTGTCTCACAAACATCGCCCTCCCTCCTCACTCTCTGAGGATTTTCTGTTTGCCCCGCAGTTGCATGCAAATGAGCGTTTCTTTTTTTTTTTTTTTAAGATTCTACTACTAACTAGAGATTTCTGCAATAGGTCACGCCAGAAACTTTTCTCGAAATTTATGTGCCTGTTATACACTGGAGGATTTTCAAATTTCAACTTTTTTTTTTTTTTTAATGTGGGAGACAACAAATTTAAACTGAACTTTAACATTTAATTGTAAGAACACACACGGAAGAGGATTCCAGATGTGCAACCACACGCACCGGGTGATTCAATATGTACGACCACGCGCTTACTGGAATTCGTACATTGCTTATACATTTTATAAAGCAAGCTGGAGGCAAGTTGGATGGAAGGTGTTATTGCTGGTTCGGCTGCTGCTACAAGCTAACGTACACCACATCTCTAAGACTCCTGCATGGACAACTGGACTGGACTACTTTAAATATTAAACTGCACTGTATAACTGTGGCAAAAATCACAATTACAGGTGTGCTTATTAATACAGAGATCACAAATATTTTTTTTTACCAACTTGGAATAACACTATGCTTGCTTATGGTTGTTCCTCTTCAAACTCCTTGAAACAAAAATGTTTCCAAACAGCGGAGCAGGTTTTACCTTTCCAGTTCAGAGGTGCTCAAAGTTTTTTTCTCGAAGGGACAAAACTCACACGTGGGCTGCGGGCCAAAAGCCGGCACATATTGTACTGTTTAAACTTCTGTCTGTATACATCTGTCTGGGCCTTTTTTTGTTTCTTTTTTTCTTACTTTGCAAACGCCAATCTGACTTCCTGTATAAAGCGTGGTTCTGCTGCTTGATCAAGTCGAATGAGGGGTTGTTGTTTTTTTACCTCACGAAATGTAATAAATAGTGATTTGCTTCCTTATTCTCGTTCTAATAGGCGCAGTATTCATTTTATCTCCGGTATCTCGTTTACATAATCTTTGGAACTCAAAATTGTAATTTAAAATGCAGTTCAATTAATTGCTACGCTCTATGTTGTCGCAATGGAGTCTCGCAGTATCCTGTACTTCAAAACAAATCATTTACTCTTTAAAAATCACAAATCCACCTCTCAAGACAGACACCTCTCAGTGACACAGTCTACTTTGGTATTTTAAAAACAGAAATTTAAACAGACCATAAATACAAACTTGGCAATTGGACATAGCTGGTGGAACCCAACCCTGGGGCTTACTGACTCTTTGAAACGCACCCAAAGGCATCATGCATATAAAAAGTAAAGAGCCGTTAAACCAACCACCTTCAAAGTAATTCCAGCAATTATTCCTGTAATACAGTCAAGACCTCATTTTACTACCTTAGATGATGTAGAGGGCAGAGTTTTATGCCACATTAGCTCTACCATAAAGAATGATGCAGGGGCTAGATATTGGCCACCAACATAGATGAGGAGAGCCTTTTTATTTCTAATAAAAGTCAGGTATATATACCACAAGTCCCCTTTCTGCTTCTGTTAAAACATTTTATATACAGTAAAACAGCTACCCTTTCCACCTCAACAAAAGTGGTTGTGCTTTGGGCTAAAAGGACAAACTGGTAGGCATCAGTACCAGCTACACCTCTGTAATTGGGCAGATTTTAGAGAGGTGCTATGAAACACACCCCTGCAACTTTAATAAGTTCCAGAGTCCTGGGCTCCAGGTTTCTGCTCCCATGGCGCTGCTCTGAGTTAGGTAACATTTATCACATAAAGCTCCAGCACCACTCGTGCTAAAGCAGACAAATGCTTTCCTGCTCTGCGATCCCTTCCGTCGCCATCAGAATCAGGGCAACAAATCCAGCTTTAATAGTTATCTATGGAGTCTCTCGCAAGCAATGAACACCCACATTTATTTCTCTGCTTTCTCCCGATGAGGGTAAGTGGATCAATTAGTGAAGACTACAAGTTCAGCATCTTTACACATAGTATCAATTGTTAAGTTGAGCAACAGCAGGTCCCCAGATTATCTCAGATCTGTGCCTCCTCCTCCCCTCTCCTATCCCTCCTCCTCCTCCTCCTCCTCCTCCTCTCCCTCCTCCACATCCAAAGCTAGCCTCATTACAAATGATCCTCTGATACACACAACCTTGGCTCACACCTTCTCGCTAATGGCCTGCAGATTGATTTTTAATTAGTAACACTTTTGGATGGTGGCCAACTCAAATGGACTTTTATGAAAAACTAATCACCTTTTAGCTTTAAGAGTTAAAAGGTGTAAATGGACGGGTTGAAGTTTTAGCGCTGTTCGAATATTCTCAATAAATAAAACTAGAAACAGCTAATGACACACAGGCTTACATTTGTATGAATTATAACTCCAGTATGATTTCTTCAACCGGCATTTATCACCACAGAGAGAATAAATGCCCTTAAAGCTCTTAAAGAACTGCGCTGAGAGGACCAAGAGTTGGAGCAGAGAAGTGGGTCAGGTCAGATCTTCTCAGGCTGGCCGAAAATTTGGGGCCGATGAAATGTCAGTCCACATTAAACAAGCAGGTCAGATGAGACCAAGATTGTGTGCTCGAGTTCACCTGGCTTGAGTTCATGATCAACTTTGATAAATTGGGCCAGTGTTTGAGATGGTACAAAGAGACATGGAACATTTTTGACCCAGATGTTCACTTTCTGATTTTTGAGACAAGCTCATGAAACCAGCTGTGGAGGAATATCCATCAATCATGATCCTGTAAAGTTGTATTGTGCTTTTCAGCATCTGTTGTCCTTTTTACACATAATTGTTATGAATTTATTCAATTATTCTTATGTTTACATATTCTACTTATTCTTAATCATGATAATTATTATCATTAGTATCATATGTCGTAGTGGTAGTAGTATGACATATACTCAAGTCACCATCACAAATATCACTGAAGTAATCCAACCAGCTGATCGGAATCAGCTGCCAGGCATCAGCTGCAGTAGGTTTCCATGGTGACACTAACCCTGTGATACACCTGAATGGATGTGTACACTAACAGCTGCATCCACTACAGATGTGCTGTATTACAAATTACACTATCTTCTGGTGCCCGTTGAACATGCGCGGTCAGTCGGTGTATTTTGCGCATGCGGGACATACATGCAGGAAGAAGAAGAGCTGCTCTGTCTGTGGCACATTCAGAAAGAAAAAGGAAAGTGTAGGAAAATGGTGCGAGAGGGAAAAGGACCAAAAGGAGGGAAGACATTGTCTGCTATGTTTCACTACATGTGTGTAGTTGCTGCTCTAGTAGCATTGTGTCACACTTGCATTTGTGTGTGGTCTCAACAAATTCCCTGGAAAGCAGACACTTGCGCACTGACCCGTGTGGGCTTGCAGAGAAACAGTTACCCCGGCTGATATGATTTGTTTCTACTCAGCGAATCAAGGATTCGGTTGGAGAATGCAGGGTTCTTACTCAAAGATCATTACTGTTCCTCTGTGACATGTAACATCTTCTCAATCTTTATTTTATCAGAGACAGACTGACCCTATGTGTGTAACACAGCAAGTTCAATTTTCCCTTTTTAGTTTCTAAAAATCGTACTCTCACTGCCTCTGGAGTCCACGGGGCAGTTGGAGGTTCCCCTTGTCACTTGAAGCAAAATGTGTGAATTTTTTTTTTTCCCTTGGAAAGTTACACTGTGTTTAAGAGGGTAAATGGACTCAATTTTATATTGCGCTTTTCTACCTTAGTGGCACTCAAAGCGCTTTACAGTGTCGTCTCATTCACCCATTCACACACACACTCACACACTGATGGTGGAGGCTGCCTTGCAAGGCGCCAACATACTCATCAGGATCAATTATGGGTTCAGTATCTTGCTCAAGGACACTTCGACATGGTCACCAGGTTTGAGGATCAAACCAGCGACCCTTTGGTTGCTAGACTGCCACTCGACCCCTGAGCCATGCCGCCCATATTCATATGTGTGAATAGGTTTTATTTTTTTCCCCTCCTATGGTTATGATGTCACCCACTCTAGCCTCGGAACATTCGGCTTATCAAATATTCTCGCTCACTATAATAACGAAAGGAAAAATATTTTTTGTGTCCACACCACAATTCAAATGGGTTCAAAGACGTGATGGATTTTTCCTTGGTCTTTGCTCCAACCTTCATGTTTTCAGACAAACTGCACCAAAAACAAAACCTCCTTGGTGGAGGTAACTGTCTGCAGGGAGTGACAATATAACACCTTACACAGGGGAAAAACCTCCAACCACAATACATGAATCAGTTCTGTCAGTTAATATGAGGCCTGAGTCCCCTGACACTGAGGTTGTTGCATGAAATCCCTAGTTTATGACATGGGTCTGCATACACATTGTGTAATTATTTGTCCATATTTGTGTTTACCTTGTTCTGTGGAGTGTTCACACTTGCCTGGGTGTTCAAGGCTATCACACATTCACTGCAGCTCACACACACACACACACGCACACACACACACACACACACACACACCCTAAAACATCTGACCTAACAATCCACTCAACAGTAATTTATCGGTGCGATCCATCATTATCATGTTTTATTATGGCCACCGTTGGAGATATAATTCACAAATAGGCATGCACCGTAGTGATGACAGTGAGGGAGAGGCATGTCCTTTACCTTCGTCCTTTGCCAGGAGCCTTCACAGGTCTCTGCGGCCCTGTATGTAGGAGACCCAAACCTGGAATGGGAAGGGAGGCTGGGATCTGGGGAGCCAGAGCCTGCCCTGTTAGCTTGCTGCATTGTGGGCCAGCAGGACTCCCATTAAGTGGCAGAGAAAGGGAAAGAGAGAGAGAGAGAGAGAGCGAGAGAGCACCTTTTCAACAGCAGAGCGTGTGTCATGTCACATGACCACCTTTGTATTCAGTCGCCATAACTCACTGCCTGTGCATGGGGATTGATCCCAGGCTGGACACTCCCTGGAGGAGCCCTGGCACTCACTGGAGTTTGATCCCCCAGATTAATGTAATAGGGATTCCCGGTCCAAGCCTTTGTCTCCAGCCAAACACTTAACACACCCCGAATTTGTATCCAGCAAAGGTTGAGTCCCACGTTTATTTGGGTAATGAATTGCTGTAATTAATGCACCTATTGATTCCCCCTCAGTGTCTCCTGCAAAGGCCAGTCCGAGTTCTAATTTAAAGGGAGTGGGAGTGTTAGCAAGAGGATGAGGAGGAGAGGAAAACCCAGTATAGGCAAAACAATTGCGCAAGCGGAATGAGAGTGTAATTGTTCAATGAATCACATTTGAATACATTCAATTAATTCTTTCAAGTTGAGGGCATTTGGTGTGTGTGTGGGTGTGGGTGTGTGTGTGTGTGTATGTGTGCTGTTATATCACTATGGCATCCCTCTCATGTTGTAATAAAAATGTAAATCCTTGGAGGACATCTGAGAGCCCATGAGGGCATTTGCCAAGTAGCATCTCTGAGCTCTGGTGTCGCACTAATAACCACAATGCAATTTTCTCTCACAAACAGACGAGAGTACATTAGCATATAATCCCCTGGAATTATGACGATACTAATCTCCGTCACTGTGTCCTCTCAGAGGAAATCTGCACTTACAAAACAATTCTTGAATGCAGAGAAATTGTTTTCACAAACAACCTCTCATATGGAGGTTTCCAAGTTTGCAAATACATTATGTCTGAATTATGTGTGTGCGTGCGTGTGGGTGTGGGTGTGAGTGTGTAGTAGATTGTGTGACCTGAGACCTTTGCTCAGCTTCTCTAAATGCTGTTTACGTCCTTCGCCTTGCCTTGAGGGTGTGTGGCTGTGCCCTGAGTAAACACCTGGTCGCCGCTGCTGCTGCAAAACATCTGACCAGAGAACAATGAACAACCAGCTGTTCCATCTATTATTGGTCACCTGAAGAATTGCATTTGTCCCCATGTGAGTAATTACAAGAAAATGGGCCTTTGACCTTTTGTGTATATTGGGGGGAAAAAAACTTTGGGTTAACCGTAATATCGTCAATATGTGCGTATTGATCACATCTGTAATTACCACTAAATACCAGCAGAGGTGGGTGGCTTTACTGTTTGAAGGATGTCCGCTCCAACGCAATAAATTAAAGCACAGAAAACAGATTAAACTAATCATGATGTAGATTTCTACTTGCATGCCATTAAGTGTAATATTTGAATTGGTTTGAGGTTGAGTAACAACAATATAACAGAGCTGGTTATTCATCACATTAATAACAGACTAAATCACAGCCAGCAGTTCAGTCTATTGCTCGCTTTTCACCATTCCAACAACAATGATGATGGATAATGATTTATTCTAGCCTCCTAGATTTACTAGGAACCTATGGCATGCCTTATTAAAGACAAAATAGGTAGAAGACTAATTAAGCTGACCGAATAGGAATGACGGCATGCCCAACTGCCAGAGCAAGTAAGGGCTTGAAAAATGGCTCCTCTGCAATTTCAATTAATCAGTTGTATTTTGCTTAATTTTGTTTGACGTTGGCAGAGGAAACGTCCTCTGGGAGTATGTGTCCTTTGACCGCTAATGCTTTAGCAATTCTTCCATCACTAAGTCCCATGATTGAAACAATCAAGTGTGTGTGTCAGAGTGTGTATGTGCACACACATTCATATGAGCCGCTCTTTCCCCCTCTGCATGGCCGGATTTTTCTCCATGCATTCATCCCTTCATTTAAGGGAGTGTATTTTCACTCTTGGGATGAGCATACAGGTTGACTGCAAAGCCCACACAACTAAGAGTGGAACTTGATTAACCTTTCAGTGACTCCAGAAACATGTGACCACCGTTGCGCCCCTCCTCTTCAACCCATAGCCCAGGAAGGAGACCTAACCTCTGCTACAGTGATGAATTAACAATAGAACAATTCAATCCCCTAGTAATTACCAAACACTTTGGACACAGCAACATTTTTCAGTTCTGCCACACAGGTTTGTCTGTATTGGTGGCTTTCACCTGGAATCCTGGGGCTCTTTGCTCTTCCTAACTTTGTTTTCTCTGACGCAGATTAGATCTGCCACCCCATTACAGATTCATTTTCCTAATTTTTCATGTCTGCGCCGCGCCCCATCTGCACAGGGCTGATAATTGTGGGGACCAGCCCTGGTGATTAACATCAGCAGAATTAATTACGCCCGCCATTAAGGCTCCAGGTTGCACACAATGATCAAGAGAAATTAACTTTCTCCCAGGCTCCTAAATCATCTCACCTTCAAGTGGAGTGATGGCAAACAGACAGGCCGGGAGTCCTGGACCCTGCTCGGCACCTTCTTAACCAAACATGAGGTGCCCATCCTGCACCCGTGCTGCTCCCCACCAAGGAGATTATAGCTGTGGCTGATGGGTATCAATTATGCTACCTTATGTGGTGGGATGAGCGAGATGTGTCGAGGGTCTGGTGACTAATGGACCTGGGCTGGAGCCACCCTGCAGCTGGAAACCAGGGAGCTGACTGTTTTTCTGGCCAGGGAGCATCAGCCAGATGCTGAGGGGCTCAGTTCACAGGCCCGACACACTCACACTTTGTATCTGCACACCACATTTGACTGCAGTAGGGTGGCCTCGAGGAATGAGACTTTTCCACCTTACTCACAGAAGTTTAACTCCAGAAGACGAAAATATTTGAAAATGTCAACTGCATGGCAGAATGTTGAGAAGTCCCCACAGATGAGTGTGTCGCCTTAGAGAGAAAATGTGATGTAAGCTATGCTAATGGTATGAGCCCCATGCCCCCGCAGCAGGGAGAACAGTAGTAATGTCAGGAGGAGATAAGCAAATTGCATCTGTATCATATTGACTTGTCAAGGTTAAGCAGTGTGTGCAGGGGGAGGAGTAAAGAGGCAAAATCTCTTCATCCCTCTCACTCCCTCTTTTCTTGACTGGTGAAAAAGATGCATGAGAGGTACGAGAACAGGGTGAAGGCGAGGAGACGGAGAGGTGGCTTTGCTTTGAGGCTATCCAACCTACAAATACGGAGTCCTGTTGAGATAGGAATCACAGTGAGCAGACACATTTGCGTGGGGAGGATTTGGCTCTCTGCTCTCGTTTAGACTGATTTGATTTAGCTCCGCAGGATCTAATTAAGCTCAGACCCAAACCTCTTTGGAGTTTCACCAGCCATATTGTGAATGTCAGGTTTTGAGAAATGGCCACGAGCGATCAACTCTGTGTGTTCATAAAAATGCACACACATAGACTAAGGACTGTCAATGGAGATATGGTAATAAATACTGACAATTGTTATGCACAAGGGGCCACATACATTTTAATGACAGCAAAAGTAACACGGTGTAAAACTAAAACTTGTAACTATAATGGTTCGGCATGAAATCCACCAGGGCCGCCTGAGGTTCATCCCATGGTGATTGTCACACCGCTTCCCTTTGCCTCTAATTAGCTTTAGCAGTTTTGCTTGAATTCACGGTATAATCCCCTGGATGGAGTGCAGTCAGCATCTTTTCTTTTCCTAAAAGCACAAGAGGTGCAGTATCATCAACTCTATCTTCACCCCAACACTTCCTCTGGATGATTTAATAAGGTTAAAAGACTAGTCAGCAATTACCCCCCACGCAGTGTGGAGGAAACACAATTGCATTACAGCTGCGGACAAATGCCACACACCACATTCACTGAGAAAAGTGGCTTGCTTTGCTTTTTAACAACACAAAAGTTCCAATATCAGTGTAGTTTTGTTAATATATCCGTCATTTTCTGTGGGTGTTTGTTCACCTATCCCAGAGCCTTGTAATGGTCAGAGTGAGACAGTCCAGAGAGTGTCATGGGGTGACATTTACTGCCTTTTCTGTGGGGAAACAGGTAGGCAGAGAACACCATCTACAAAGTAGTCCCCTTTGACACCAGCACTCTACAAATCAGGGCTGAAAGGTTCAGCCAGAACGGGGGCACTGACACAGAGGTCCTTTAGAGTTCCAGCGTCACCCAGGAATGTTGGCAGCTGGGGCAGAACAAGCAGACGTCTGGGATTTGTCTGGCACCATGTTTGATTTTATACTAACCTCAACATGACACAACTCAGAAGGAGAGAAGTGTCTGGTCAGTGGCTGCTCCACTAAACTAACTTGCTTCCCAGTGAAAATAAGTTTCTAACTGGGTTACCCTCTGAGAAAAGTGCTCGTGGGTGGTATCAGCTCTATTGAAATTAGTCTTCCTAGTTGCTCTTATTAGATAATACTTCCTGTATTAGTGGGGCAGCAGTGATAGCAGGCAGATTTACAGCTCTCAGCGGCAGGCGGTTCACTGTAACTAAGGCTGTTTTAACTCTGCTCATTAAATAGAGGATGTCATCACTCCACGCCACTGCTGCATGCTACATGTCACACAACATCCTCCATTGGTCAGCCTCTGTCCAGCCATCCACAACATCCTTTAAATCTGTCATTGCCACCTGGACCTGAATCTCACAATGAACCAGTAACCCCCCCCGGCCACGGTTGTATACATGCATGTGGTGGGCACATGTGGAGGGACATATACAGGTGTTTGTGTGTGTGAAAGAGAGGCACCTCCACTCTTTGTATGTGTTGACGGATGTGTGGGATAGAGGTCTGCACATCCACATGGGGAGAGGTGTAGGCGTGACGCTCATTACACACCCAACTTTGTACACAGGCTAGATAAGCAAAACAGGACAAGATAAGGGAGCGCGGCTCGCTACACCCAAGTGAAGGGAGATATTCTGATGCTGCCACCCTATGGAACTGCATCCAGTCTCTGAAATTTTCTTCTGCTCTTTGTCCATGTAAGCTTCAATAAATTGTTACTGAATGTTTCTGAATCTGTCTGCTATGTTCAGGATACTTTTGCTCTGTTAAAAAAGAAAAATTATACCCCAAGTGTTATACTAATTTGCATAATATTGCTTTGGTATGAAACAGATCCTTGACCACTTGGTAATGTTGAAAGAGCACTTTATATTTGGGGGGTTTTGTACTGTATACTTGCTTTAGTAGCTAATGAAACAGTGCTTTCAACCTCATGCTGAAGGCTCCCTCCAAAGTTGTGTCCAAGGATTGCATGTGATGGATTTTTTTTTTTAAGCTTTCACACAGTTTACAGTTGACATTAGAAATCAATTTCTGCAATCAAAAGGTTGAAAAATTTACTGTTTATATTTGTGGCACACTTTCTTTTAAAAAAAAGCTGCAATTTGTGTTAATGTCACATCAGCATTGGCAGAAATCATAACTGAAAGTCGCATGTGACAAATGATTTAATTAATTCGATTTCAAGATTATCTGATTGTTAAGTGATACATTTGCACTTACAATTCATCCCGCAGGTTTCTTCGAAAACCTTTTTGAAATTATCATTTTTGTAAAAATGCATTTATTGTGACAACTGCATTATTAAAATGGATCTCAAAGTCTAAATAGGCTTTGAAATGTACTGATGGTAATCATTTCTGGAACTGTGTGCGAAGACCGCTGAGGATTTTCTTGGCTCGACTTGCAAAATGACCCGTGCCAGAACTGGCTATTATTCTACATTAGTCATTGACTTCTGGGACCCTGCAGGCTTTGTGGTTATTCTTCTTTAAAACGGAGAATCATCTAATTCTAAATATTACAGAAATGTGTTCGTCCGCCCATGCACATTGGCTAGCGGTGTTTCAGTGTGTGTATTCACGTCTGAGCCAATATTAGCCCACTAGGTGCGAAGGTCATAATTCAGCTGCTTCATGGTGATGCAGATGGTGTTTACTGTATCCAAGTGGTGCCATTAGACATCATGTCTGCAGAAATTTCACCGCCACCTCTCATCCTGCTTGTTCGCTCCTCTCATCATCAACAGTGCAATCATTCTCTGTGATGGTAAAGCACAGGGGAAGGAAGAGGAGCCGGCCCTCCAAGATGAATGTGTGTTATTGTTTGTGGGATGACAGTGTGTTTCAATCAGGTCCTCTCTGCTCTAATCCCAGGTAGAGCTCTTGAAATGCTGAGTCAGTTACTGCTTCATCGATCCATCACAGTGGGTTAGTAGTGGGCAGGTGTACTCTCCGATTCCCCAGAGACCGATGAAACACCTGCCCTGCACTACTCGGGACTTCATCATCCCACCATCCCTTTGTCTTGTTGTGCCGGCAGCTCAACGTCGGGCCACAGAAAACTGTAAAAGCAGCACTTTTGTGGTCATTTGTTGCCTGTACACAAAAATTAGGGAATTGGAGAGATGGTTTTCCCTTGTCTCCCACACCTGCCCCCTCCTTCCCTTATGTCTCACCCAAGAAGAAGGGCCATGCACTGAAATGACCGCCTACTACAGCTTTGTGCTGCACATGCAAGCCATTTAACCAGAAGCAAACATGCAGGCTAGCAAAGAAATTCCTTTCCCCCGAATCTTCATTGCATTTGACTGTGATATCAAAAGGCCCACACAATAGCTGTCGAGGAGAATGACTTTGGGAGTACATTGAGAAAAACATATTGGTTATTACCACATCTCAGAGCTAGCAAGGAGTGAGAGTCTATATGTTTCTGCTGCTGCAGGCAGTCAATTAGTGCCAGAGCACTCCTCTGTTGCTCTCCGCTGAGGAGCTGTAAATAAAGGTTTTTATTACACCACACTATCTACGTCTCTTCTGTGGTCATCAATAGGCTGATGCATTTGACTGTTCCCTAGCATAATCACTTCTCTTCTTTCTTTTCTACTTTCAAAGCAAGACGGAAGGTCACGGTCACTGGATAAATAAAGTACATGTAATCGCACTCTCGGACTGATTCAATACTGACTTTTAGCGCCAACTTTTACACAAATGCATTGAATCGCATCAGTGTGTTATTCACTTGGAAAAGGACTGACAAACAACCTAACATTGCACCCAGCGAATATTTGGAGAAAACCTCTAATTATCTGTCCATATACAGGACAGAGAGCCTCTTGTTGACCTGTAGCTCGTTTAAAAAGGATTTGTCCAGGCCAGGCTGACAGTATCAATACACTGTGTGAATGCCATCATGTATCAGACCGCAAGAATCAGTCAATATTTAGAAGCAAACTAGATGTTCATAGATATATAAGAATGGTCTCTCAGGAGTTTCAGTACAGGACATAATAAAGAAGAGTGTTCGACAATTACTTCAGCAGAAAAGTTATTTGATGATAGTTCATTGAAAATTGTAGAAAGACTTCAATGAAAAAAAGGAAAATAGATTTCTATTATCATCTGACTTTAAAATATGATTCATTTACATCATGGAATAATTGATTGGATGCATGCTAAGATGTTAAGCCATCTGAACACAGCATCTTTGCACCGTGTTCCTCTGCAAAGGTCTGAAGGAGCTTTATAAACAATAAGATATAGCTATAGTGTTTATTACCCAGCCATCTGTAAAACATCATACATCTTACTGTATGTTTATTATATCATCATTATTATTGTTGTTATTATTATTATTAATAGTAGTAGTAGTAGTAGTAGTAATCATCATCATCATCATCATGCTTTTTACTCTTTTACCACAATATCTGCTGGTAAATGTTTGTGACTTTTACCCATGAACCCTCTAGATGTCTGGAGATGGAAGCAAGGTGCAAAATACATTTTGTAATGCTGTTTAAAATCACAAATATATTTCACTTTTATGTGTCCTCTGACAACTGCAGATACATTTCAGCGAATGAGAAAATCAAAATGCAAGGCCACAGCAACTTTAGCTTCTGTAAATTGAATGCTGATTCTATTTATATTTGGTGTGATTTACACCCAGTTTCCTCTATGCAAGCGAACAGGAAACAGATGCCGGGAATTGTTCTTTCCCCAAATTCCTCAGAGAGAGATTCTAGTCAACACCAATGTGTGAGATTGGCTTTGTACTTGCATGCGAAAAGGTGGATGGCAGTGTCTAAATTGACTCCCTGGTTTCCCTGCTCTGAATGTCCATTTCCTCAGAGTTTCCACTTGCGTATGTCCGTCTGCCCAAACACAGGCTGTGGCAGGCAGGCCTCCCTAATGGAGTCATGGAGTCAAGTCTTTGCTGTCTTAGGACAAGGTCGACTGTAACACCCCAGGCGCCATCGGCGTTCGGTGTTTTGGATTGTGAGGTGAAGCATTCCAGTGACAATTTATGGGACAAAGTCAACACATTTGGCACGTGTGGCTAAAAATCTAATGGAGCATAAATCATAAATGTCGTGTAAATTTCATTACAAATCACGCTTGGAAACAGATTATAATCTTGCCACAGTCTCCCTAATAAAGTCTGCTTTTACTGTGCAACAGCCACAGGCCAACAATAAAAACGTGTTCCCCATAATTACATTATGGCAACTAACAGAAGCAAATATAATTAAAATTTGAGATGATTGCAGATAGTCAAGTTGCCAGATATGTGACACAGGGGAAAAATAATAATTTTGTATCAAGCATTATTGTTTGACATTTGCAATGTGACGCTATTTGAAAAATCAAAGTTTGACCCTTTTCATGGACCATGGTGCCATCTAGAGGATGCTGGGGGAAAAGGAAGATGGTCAATTATATTCCAAATGTGGGGACTGTTGTGTAAATAAGGTCATTTTTTTCTAAGTTAAACTTTTTTTTATATCAGTCAGACTGAATTAGAGTTTAAGTGAACCATAACAAATATTTCATGTTAATCCTCAATTAATAGTGAAACCCTGGGGAGTACTTTTTATGGTGCCACCTAATGTTGGATAATTTCATCCGCACAAAGATATTAATGCATTGGATACAGAAGCTAAAATACAATTCCATGTATTTTCTGTACACTGTATTTTCACCTGTCACACCTGATAAAAATGAAGGGGGAAAGGTTATCTGCACGTCATCCTTCACCTCCCCAGAGATGCAGCCGCTTGCTTCTCCCTCACTGAGATTTACTGTACATTAAATTTTTGCTGACACAGTGCTCTTCAGACGCTGCCTCTCAGATATACGGCAAACCATAATTTGGAGGTGTAAAATGGGTATAAAACCTGTATTAATTATTTAATCATGCTTCTAAGTGCTGCCTTTTAGTCCACATGAGGATGTCATCCCCCTCTATTTCCCCGGATTGTTATATCACTCGTTTGTCACAGAATAAATTATAATCAAGGAAGAGACTGTAAAGTTGCATGGTAAATCAGAGCAAACCGAGACCTTTTTATGAATGTAATTAAATATTAATTTTGATTAATTTTTTTCTCTTTTTGTTGTAAATGAACTGCTAATTGCATTTAAATCACACTTCCTTGGCAATGCACCAATTTATGGGCCGACTGCCATACATAGCTGTGATAGATATTCCAATTTGCAATGATGATGATAATTCCTTTTTTTTCCCTGGTGTTTTGAAATCATTCATAAAAGAACAAAGCAGCTCAAATGAGCCAAAATCAGCTAAATGTTCTGTGGCAGAGTTCTGACTTTGATCTCCCGATTTTTTTCTAAGAGTTATGACTTTAATCTTGGCTTTGATCTTAAATGTGATTTTGTCACAAAGACAGTATTTTATCGCTTTAAATAAGAAACTAAAGAACAATGTAATATTCCTTCCTGAACCATGGACCGGTGGAGTAAATGAAAAAGAAATCAAACAACATAACATTATTCCTGGAGTCAGACAGAGTAATATAAATCATGGAGTGGATGAACTCATAAGAATAAATTGTAAAAAGCAACTGAATGGCAATTGAATCAACAAATATATATTTAAATTGAATATTTTGCAGTCTTCACATTAATACAGAAAAGTGTGTTCCTGCTACATGGAAGCTGCGATAAAACTTAGTGTCAGAGGGCAGTCGGGTGCAAAGACGGAGGAGTGGGATCACAAACAAATGTGTCCTGAGGTGGGAGTAAGGAGACGTACACCGAGCATCCATCAAACTACATCTGGGAGAGCCTGATACTGTACCTGCATCTCTCAGCTTCAAAACTTTCAAACATTGGCTCTTGGTGACGTGATATAGCAGAGTCACTGTGACAAATAGCGTTGATCATGAAAGTTCTGACACCAAGATACAAAGATATCTGATTTTATATCACAATATTCTTCTGAAATTCTTCTTCCAGCCCAAAGCGAAGTCTCTGTCACAGTTGTAACAAGTAAAGAACATTTCACAACAAATATTGTATTAAACATTACAAATCAATCCAAAAAAAACCCCCCAAAAAACGACCCAATTTAATCAATCTCTTTAGCATTCGGTACCACACCATAACACTCAGGACTATTTTGATCTCACCTGATATTCTTCAAATATCATATGAGAGGGGTCGGACATGATATTACCTGCCAGAGACAATATTCTTTTAGAGATATTGAAAATTTGACTCAAGTATTGGGCAAATATGCAGCAGTTTATCCAGCATAACGTAACTGTAGAATGCTAGAAATGATAGATTGAAGAACCCATGACAGAATCCACTTCTCTGTCCCAGATTACCTCGGTCGCCGGAGAAAATAAATATGTTTTTGTACCTTATTACAAATAAAATCAATATATTGACTTCACCATTTCTGACAAATACCACTCTTAGTGCTTGATCCTGAATACATCAATCCAATACCTCAATACCTCCCTTTTATTTATGCAGCACATGATACCAGGACATTCAATTCAGACCAAGAAATATTTAACCCCCCCAAAAGAATCTTTTATCACAGG
This sequence comes from Aulostomus chinensis, assembly GCF_037954235.1. NCBI lineage: Eukaryota > Metazoa > Chordata > Actinopteri > Syngnathiformes > Aulostomidae > Aulostomus > Aulostomus chinensis. The sequence goes on along the minus strand of NC_141331.1, from coordinate 18,219,576 downwards.
ACATTTTAAGGAAATATCAAAGCAAAAGTGAAGGAATGTTTTATCAAAAATTTAGACCAGGGTCACCAACGTGGTGCCCGCGAGCACCGGGTCGCCCGCAAGGACCACATGAGTCGCCCGCGGGCCTGTTCTAAAAATGGCTCACCACAGCGCCACTCACCAGTGAGCTGCATCTAATTTTTTGTTTCTATCTTTTAATCACACTTGCATTGGTGTGAATTTGAAAATGACAACAGGCCTGTCCCAGATTTGTCTATGTATGAACGGGTTTTTATAAAAAGAGGTAAAATTTTGTTTGTATGCAATCTCTATATGTGTGTCAAAATGGTAGCCCTTTGCTTTGATTGGTGCCCGAGGAGCAGCTCTCCGCTTCACAAAGGTTGGTGACCCCTGATGTGGACCACAAGGTAAACAGTGACGGAGAGGAGAAAAACAGCGACATGTGCTGCCCATGTGCCTCTGGGTGCACCGGTTATCAGTGAGGTCACAGTATTCTAATTGTCAGGGCGGACATGAACCTCAACTGGCAAGAATGAATTTGCACAGAAAAGAATGAATTCATTTTGTAAACAGTATAGCACAGCAAGTTGCACAACTTTGTCTGAAGATGATTTGTTGAGTTGGCTCTTCAAGAAGTTGTTGACATCAAGATATATAGAAAATCCTTGGCAGCAAAGACAGAGGACACTTACTACTAAGTGATCCTATGAGCTCATTTTGGTTGGGCACCATAAAATAGTGCAGAAAACTTGAACAAACACAATCAATCAATCAAAGTACAAAGCGTTGCCGCATGAGAGGTTCAGGGGATCATAATAAGAAACAAAATGGGTATTAAGGCAATACATTGGGTTAAATATGGATTTGAATGTGTTAAGCGGTGTTACATATTGGATTACATTATTTGGTTATTTTTTCATTAAAACTGATCAATTTATCTGTACAGAGAGTCTCCCTGTTGTAGATGGGGGCGACTTCACAAACAAGTTGTTTAGAAAAGCCTTGTATTGATATGTCACACATGTCACACGTCCATCATCTCCAGCTTCACCAGCTGCAGATAAATGCAGTAAAAAAAACATTAGCATCTCCCTTTGAAAGAGGAGTAGAAGTATAAAGTTGCAGAAACTTGTACAAGTATCCCAAACGTGCTCATACAGTGTTTCTCCTATTTCACTACTTATAAATACATTGTTATCACTACTTGCCAGTAAACAAAATAAAAATAGTGGAAAGTGCATTAAAGTACTTTGGATTAAAATATGACGCTTCGATGTCACACGATCAGAAGAATTTTTAGCCTCTATTGCTTGTTAGCATGTTTGTCACTGCATCGTACTTACAAATTCACCATAAACTGAGACCAAGAACAAATAATAACAAAGCTACAGTTTCAAGTGCAATTAGTGACACATGCAAGACGGCTTTCTCGTGCACACTTATGGTGTGCTTACTATGTGATTTATCTTCTTGCTCCTACAGGCAGAGAGCAAATAATGACAACGGAATCGCCTCTTTGTTGTCAGCACCAGTTGCTAGCGTGTTCTTCAGAAGTTCAGTGTAATATGGGTCCGGAAGAGCAGCCATCCACAGTGAATCTTCAGATAATCTGCTGCCTTCATGGTCTGTAATACCACCATCATCCTAAATGATCCAACGGGGTCCAATTTTCCAATAAACATATACAAAATATTATATTACTGCCTTTAATGTTACCCAGTAGTTAGTGTTTAATCTGTAAATGCTCTGAAGTAGAAATGTCACACTCATTAGATATCTAATTAAGGACAGAATACTGCTGCACATGGGACTGCTCTATAATTACTTTTTTGTATATTTATGAATGTTTCTACAGATTTGAATGGAATAAAAGCTCAGTAAACCTCAGATGAGTAAATACAGAAACTGCTCTGGTATAAACCGACAAAACACAGACTGTCTCGGAATGTGAGCTATGGACTGATCATAAATACTCAGCATTAATAGTGTCAGAAAAACATTACCCTTTTTATTGGGGCTGTATTTTGCTCACACAGTACAATAAAGTTAATGACAGACATTGTCTGATCCATAAAGCAGTCGTATATTTAGAGATGCTGGTCAGCTTCAACAAGGCTCGGTAGCATCTGGCTCATACATCATATCGGTCCAGTGGTGTATCCTTGAGATCAAACTTGGGCACAAAACACAGATGTATGTCACAATTAATGATGGCGGCAATTTAAATATCAGTCATGTAATATTTTAAATTATGATCTGATTCCATTCCATGAAATATCGCTATTTTAGTCATCAAACCAGTATAATAAATATCCCTGTCGTGAAATGAAGTTTTTATTTTATGGTGGCATTTTGAGGCTACAATGGTTTGTTCTGTTGTTAAAGTAAAACCCTGAGGAGTCTCAAATTTGTCATCCGTGTTGTTTTAGGAGATCATCTTTTCATGTGTAAGAATCGTGCTTTGTGTGTAAGTGTAGGCGTAGTTATCTATGATAGACAAGTTTCAATATCAACCAACCATATTTGCCACGTGACTTATTAAACTATTTGACATTGAGCAATGAAGATATAATTAAACCCATGTCTAATAACAGTGGAATGTTGAGCTTCATCCATTGATTCTCAGTAGCGATGTGACCTGAGCCTTTTTCACATTTTTTAAAAAAGCTTTTACAACAATATTTTGTTAAAATATATTTTCTACTCAGAATTTTTTTTGTTTTTTTGTTTTACACTGAGATCTGTCAGAATTTTTCTTTCTGTTTGAGTTCAGTATCGTCTAATTCATCACATAGCCTACTTATTAAACACACCAGTTGATTCCTTTCCACATCACACATCAGGCCTTTGCTAGGCCTAATAATGATACCAGATGGTCTATTAATGCTCCAGGGACATTTTGGATTATGTTTTGGTACTGCTCTGTTATTGCTGAGTTTTGGAAAATAAGGCCTCCATCTCAATCCATTTTGCTGTCCTCCCAGTGTGAATTCATCCATTACCCTTCATCAAGGCAGACTATTGTTTGCAAATTTAATGCCTATGAAAAAAGACAAATGTGATGTACTCCGAGTCTTTCGTTGTGGTCATGCTGGATTGTGACCCTTGGTAAAATAGCAAATGTGTAATGTACAATGCCTTAGATGAACAGAGCAAACCCAAGACAGGACGAGCATGCAAGCATATCATATCCGCCGTTTATCATTTATGAACTTATACTGGTACCTAACCTCTCAGTTGGGGATGTCCTGGGTAGGTTTCAGCATGTTCTAATTGATGTATAAAAGCATGATGTGTCCTTAAATAAAAACATTTGATCACAAAAAGAGTTCTCTTTCCGTCAAGTGTATCTCTCTTCAACCGGTAGATGGCGCAAATTCCCCCCCAAACCCCGACAGGAAGAATATGTGTTATTCACAAACTCTTTCACTTTAAAAAAAACAAAAAAACAAAAACGAATTTTCCGTATTCATGTTGTTTTTAATCGTCAGTTCTATCAAGAAAATTCCGCTTCTGTCTTGTGCTGTAGTTTTAAGGATGGCTTCGTTTCCAAGCTGATGGGGGGGGGGGGGGTCTTCTCGTCACGTGATCCGTTCAGCTCTACGCCTGTGGACATCCGCGAAATGGAGGTCAGATGCTCTGAAACTATTCTAATGAAATATGCTTGTATGTTGTATTTAGTGATGCCGTGGCGATTCTTCAACATTTATATATGCCACGGCGGAGACGTGACTGGTTTCTTGTACTGATTCGTGGCTTCTTTTTTGCATTTGATGTGGCTCGAATTCCTCGTTAGCTAAGGCAGCATCAAAGCTAACGATGGTGCATATTATAGCAAGCTAGGTGGTGCTGGCGTGGTGAATTTGGGACCTATCCTTTACTAAGTAAACATATTTTGGTCTTCCTACGCTTGAATTACTGCAGATATTTTAATGATGAAAACAAAACCCGTCAGTTGATAACATGAACTAGCTAGACCGCCCTGGCTAAGCAATTCGATTGTCAACTGAGCCTGTTTTAAACGTTAATGGGCCTCAGTCTGGTAACTGTTTGCAACCAAATAACACATAACGGTCGAAACTTACTATTTTTTATTTTTTTTTACCTGGTGCATTGATTCTGGGTGCACCACCACGTATGTTATATCAGCCGTATTAGTCTCGGTTTCGGTGTGAGGTCAGTTGAGGTTGGAGTAGTCAGCCGCAACATGAGAACGTTTATGACTCCAGCGTATAAATGCATACGTTATCTGCAACCTTATGTAGTAGGTGTGCTCTCCAGGCTTGGACCTCCATAGGCCCAATGTGACGGTGTTTTACGCTAATGTTTACTCGAGAAGATTCCTGGAGTCTTATTCATAGCTTTGGTATTTGTTGTCATGTCGTCTAAATATGCAGGACCGTGAAACTAAAGAACCGGAGCAGCTCAGGAAGCTCTTCATTGGAGGTTTGAGCTTTGAGACCACGGAGGAGAGTTTACGGGCCCATTTCGAACAATGGGGGTCACTTACAGACTGTGTGGTATGTATTTTAGTATTCATTTGATATATTAGCTTCATTAGTAATGTGTTCTAACCTTTAGTATGATGATAGTATGGAGTATTGTTGTCTTGTTGTTACTAGGTAATGAGGGACCCCAACAGCAAGCGGTCAAGAGGGTTTGGCTTTGTGACGTACTCCTCAGTGAGGGAGGTTGATGATGCCATGAAAGCAAGGCCTCATAAAGTTGATGGCCGAGTTGTTGAACCCAAGAGGGCTGTATCCAGAGAGGTAAGCTCACCAGTTCAGATGGCACAAATAGTGTCACCTTCCCATCTGGACCATGGCCACCTTTAGTTGTATTACTCTTAAAGGTGCACGAAGGGATGTTGCCTGACGTGTTTCTGTAAATGACGCGCACCGTCATGGAAAGTGGACCTGCGCTGCGCTAACATCGCTAAGAAGAGTGAGCTCCAACTGTTAAGTAAATTTATATTCTAAGTCTTTATACAATACCTTAATGAAGTATTGAAGTACAGGTTATGAGTTACAGCTGATATATGTAGCTCATGGGATAGATTTGCAAGTTAATGACTTTTTATTGGCACAAGGGCTCAAGTGAGCAGCGCATGCTTATACAACAACCAATCTCCACGTTTAGGAAGCCCTTCTGTTGGTGAAGTTCACACCACCCCTGAAACGAATCCCCGATGTAAATACGGGTCTTCGTTCGTTCCTTTTCAATCTCTCTTCTATTTGCCAAATATTCATCTGAGCTTCTTTTGTTTGGTCGGACCTCTGCCATTTCCCAAAGTGTAACAAAGAGTTGTCAGACGCTGTCCAGCTATGTAGCAGCTTGTTACTATGCTACTCAATTGACTGCTTATTCCCAAATGTATGCATGTGCACGAATCCCCCCCCCATCCCCAGCCATCTTTTCAGCGATTGGCTGGAACGTGGGTTGTTATATTTATGTGCACTTCCTGTGCTCTCAGTGTTTGTTTGCGGTTTGTGAGCCCTGTGTTGTCTTCAGAGTCTAGACTTTTTCATAGTGTATTCAGGGGGCAGGCAGCTAGCGGATCAAGGGGAGACGCCTACGATTTGAGACAAAACTGAGATTGCACTGAAACCATGCAACAAGGCTTTGTGCACCTTTTAAGTTTTGGACTCTTTTACTCTGTTGTTGGAGTTTTGCTCCTTATGTTTTCTTTTTTCTTTTCAATACCTGTTTTATTTAGAAGGTAATTTCCCCTGTTTATTTCCTGTCATTGTCTGTTTCCCACCTTTTTTGTGTCTCACCTGTGTCTTATTGGGTTTTTTTTTAGTGGGGGGCCTTGTTGAGGCTCTGACATATGCAGGGCAGTTAGAACCAGTATGGCCATGCAGCAGCATGCATGTACACACGTCAGCACGGCATGAATTTACATTTTTTTCCTTCACTACTCATATTTACTTCCATCACTTGCAGCATTACCTTACATATTCCTGTTTGTCTATTTGTTTGAAGGATATATAGACTGACCTGTCACACCATTAAAAGGTAGAATGAGACAAATGTAATATAAATCTTCCACACTCCAGTATTTAAAAGTGTTATAAACACAGTTGTGTGTAACAAGTAAAGTAAGTATGCCCCCTTGTGCAAAATATGTACTTCAAAAGAATTGTACTACTTCATCTGGTGATGATCAAGGTTGCCCTGAATTTCCACTGGGCCTGGCTGCATTGTGCTGCAGCTGCAAAGCTGATCACGTTGTCTTCCGCAGTTCAGCTGCAGGTTGTATTTCTGACACGTGCTGCTCAACTGACACATACTACACTTTCTTAAAGTTTTCAGCAGGCTAGACAGTACTTTCAGGTATTGCTGCCTTTCATGTTTATGACAGAATTACAACTCTAATTCTGGTTTATAATGTAAGTACCTTCTGACTCTGGCTAAGCTGAAGGCCAATCGCAGAACAAGGGAATTGTGCAACAAGGGGATGGTTAACCAGCGGCCATGCCCCTGGCTCCTCACCAGTATCCAACATGGGGGACATGCACCAGAGCGGCTCTTTGCCAGTTGCCAACCTATGTCTGGTCTGTCCTCCTGAGCAGCTCCACCTTCATCTTCTGCAGAGCAGCTCCACTCCAGTGGCCTGGACTCCTGCTCTCTGGCCTGTAGTCCAGGCAGTCAACCCAAGGTCCACTAAGATTTTGTTTTCCCCTGGACTCTAGATCCCAAGGACACGTGTTCCCTGTTGGCCTGCTTTGTCACACAGCTTGTTCATCTCCTTTACATTTTGTTTTTAGTTCAAGTTGGCAAGTTGAGGTTTTGTGCATTTTGTCAATAAAGGTCCAATCAAGTGTCTGTCTGTCTGTCTCTGATTCCACAGACTTGAGAAATAAGTTCTTTTGACATTCTTTGCTCATTGATCCGTTTTTTGTTGTTGTTTTTTTTCCCTCAGGACTCTAATAAACCAGGCGCCCATTTGACAGTTAAAAAGATCTTTGTTGGTGGTATCAAGGAGGACACTGAGGAATACCATATCCGGGAATATTTTGAGAAATACGGAAAAATTGAATGCATTGACATCATGGAGGAACGCTCCACTGGGAAGAAGAGGGGATTCTGCTTCGTCTCCTTTGATGACCATGACACTGTAGACAAAATTGTTGGTATGTGATTGTAAAGTTGTTGAGTTTGTCTGCATTTTAGGGGCAAAAAAACTATTGAAAGTGTACTTGTTCATTGTTTTACCTTACAGCCCAGAAGTACCACACAATTAACTTCCATAATTGTGAAGTCAGGAAAGCACTCTCAAAACAGGAAATGAGTTCGATGTCCAGTAATAGGGGTAAGCCTGTCAAAATACTGTGCAAATGACAGCCGCTGCTTCAAAAACCCTCCTAATTGATGGTTTTATCAATACTAGGGAGGAGTGGAGGATCTGGAAACTTCATGGGCAGAGACGGTAATTTTGGAGGTGGTGGCAACTTTAACCGGGGTGGTGAGTTGTAGCTGTTGTGACAGCTGCTTTATCATTCGTGAAGAGTTGACTGTAATATGCCAATCATCTGACAGTGCTCTGATTTCAGAATTGACTTCTAATCACGAGCAGTCCTTCCATCATTTCATAATTTTTCGAGATTGAAAAGATTTCCCCTTCGTGAACAGAAGTTCAACAAAGAGATCGATTTTTCAGATAACCCTGCATTGCGGTTATGGCCTCTGCAACAGGGAGGATATGTAACTTTAATAATAGACCCTAGTTGCTGTGCGTAAAGCTGTTCTACTCTTCCTTTTTGTAGGTGGCTACGGTGGGGGACGAGGAGGTTATGGTGACGATTTCGACAATGGTGAGCAGTTATTGTTAAACAAATATGTTAGGGTGCCATCTGCTTCCACATTTGTAGTGTTTCCTGTAGAGCCAGGTTGCTGTGGAGCTAGCAGTTTGAGCAGCCAACAGCAGCCCTGGATGTGTGTTGACGCCTCCTTGACGTTGCTCTCCTGGTGTGTCTGATCCGATGGTAAAGAAGCCTGCCGTACAAAGTCAGAGCTTTGATAAAAGAATATTCTGTGTACTTTTTGGCGTGCATTGTTACACTTGTGCACAATATGAATTCAGATGTGGTCTGAATGGGCATTTTTCATCTCAGCTTGACTTTAAAATTCATTTTTGGATATATATGTACTTCTGCTATGGTGAATTGTGGTATGGTTTTTGTTTTTTTGAGGTAAAGAGTGTCTTACAACATTTTATTTCCTTGTTTTTTTTTCATTATTCTAGGTCCAGGAGGTAATTATGGCGGAGGACCAGGTTATGGAGGAGGCCGAGGAGGCTATGGCAGTGGTGGTGGAGGTGGTCCAGGGTATGGAAACCAGGGTGGAGGATTCGGAGGCGGCGGTTGTGATGGAGGGTATGGAGGTAATAATGGAGGTAAAAAAAAAATATTTTCATCAAACAGTGTAATCCAGAGGGACGCAAAACTGTAGAGATCTTCTATTCAGACTTGCATTAATATTGTTGTTTGTTGCTAGGATACGGAGGAGGAGGAAATTATAATGACTTTGGAAACTATGGTGGCCAACAGTCTAACTATGGGCCAATGAAGGGGAACAACTTTGGGGGCAGAAACTCAGGTGGACCCTATGGAGGTGAGTGTCAAAAAGATCTAATCCAGTGATGCAGCCTCTCCTAAAGAGTGACAAAGATGTGCCTTTTCATATTTTAAAGTTTTATTTTTTTCCTCTCTGAAGTCGAGAGAAGGAATCCACATTATGAACTCATTTTTCCCAATGTTTTTTGTTTTGCCTAATTATTGACAGATAATTAAGTGCAGAAAAATGAGGGCGGGAGTATAAATATCTCTTTTGATAAAAGATAATCCTCAACTGCAGGTGGCTACGGCTCTGGCGGCGGCGGTGGAGGTGGCTACGGCCCACGACGCTATTAGATATTTCATGTTTTTGGTAAGTTGCAATCAGTCTCCCACCATCCTTCCTAGCACAGTACAGAGTGAGCCCATGAAAGTGCAGAATAACTATCTGTTCTATCCTGTATCCATTCAACAGGCTTCAGTTCTTAGCAGGAGAGGCGAGGAGGTGAGCAAAGGAGTTGTCAGGAAAGCTGCAGGTTACTGTGAGGCAGTCATCTGAGAGCATTAGAGGAACTCACGAGTCAGACTTTACTGCAGCTTTATCGGAGAAGTTTATGCAAGAAGGACTGTATAGAAGACATGAGTGCAGATGATACCCCTTCCCCAATTGTGATAGATGTTTCCCTGCTAAGCAGTTTTTCCACTTTTGTGCGTTTGAAGTGTGTGTATTGTGCCTATTGGTATCAGGAGTAAATTGTTCTTATTGTTTTTTTGTTTTTTTTTTGTTTTTTTTTTCTTATCTGAAATCAGCTCTTAATACCTTTTACGTATTTGTATGGGTTAGTTTTTCTAATGGCCAATGAACCTTGTCTTTTAACCTGGTTTTTGTCAATTAGCATAGTTGTTTCAGGCCCTCAGAGGAGCTACCATTACACTATTTACTTTTCTGAAGTTTATTATGATTGCTCAATTTCAAGTGTCAAGTGTATTTTTGATTTTTTTGTATGTGAAGCACAGTCATGTAAATCCCTCGTAGTTCCGTTGTCAACTAATATAAAAGGTTAGAATTAAGGGATTCCCTCACTCTGCTTGTTCCCAGTAAACTGAATTCTAGATTGTTCAAATATTTTGATTAGTAGAAAAAAAGACCGAATAAAATTGTGTAGTAAAATAACATGAGGTTCAGTGCGTCATTGGTTCAGAAAAGATGAAATGAGTTGTTGATTTGTTATCTGCTCATTGTCACTACGAAGTTTAGAACTCTCTTCTTTTCGGGAGCACTGTATGTATGTACTTGTACACTGACAAGGGAGTTTTAGATAGTCCTAGCAGAAGTGGCCTGTACATCTCCTATACCGGTGTTGAGCGTGTAGGATTATAACAGCCACAAGCACCTGCAGGTGGGCCCTCAGCATCGCTAGTGTGGAAGATTGCAGATGACTGTCAGACAGGACGTCTTCAGCCCCCAGCACAGTGGACCAGTCAGCATTTTGAGAGAGAAAGGAGAAGGCAGCATCGAGCACACCCGACCATGGAGGAAGCTTGCAGTGTCGTGCCTGGTAGTGAGCGTCTATCTCTCTTTCAAGGCTAGCTAAACCTTCCAGCAGCTGGTGCTAGCGAAGAAAGACTAGTTCCTGGACACTTTGGAGATCCCGTTGAGTCAGAGATACTTCAGTTAACCTACAAAAACTAGATTTCAGACATTTACATGAGAAGGGAGTGAGTATTTCACAAAAGCTGAGCTTAAAGAAGATGGAGCAGGTAAGAGTAACCACTTTGCTTGATTTGCAGATGTGGAAAGAGGCATTCTCTTCTCGCTGAAAATCTGTAAAGACGCGATAACATGGAATGGTCTGGATGGGTAAGACTTTTTCAAAATATTATCCAAGGCTGCTCATACTGTGTACTAACTGCACTTGGTGACAAGGTTCCACTTTTGACCAGCATCAGCCCATGACCTTCCCACACAGCTTGGTCAACCACGAAGACAAAAAATGTTTTGTTTTTCTATTCAAGTCAGGGACTTTTGAAGTATCAACGGTACCATACCTTGAAGCCAAAAAAAAGAGGAGCAGTATTTATAGATTAATAAAAGAAATCTTATAAGGCAAAATAATGAAAACTCCTCTATCGACGTGATCATTGTGGCCAGCAGAGGAACCTTAAAACAGGTCACAGGTAGAGAGCAACCAACTGTTGTGACGAAATGGTTCAGTAAAAAAAAAGAGAGACATATTTCTCCAAAGTGCTAAAATACCTGACTAGTTTGCAGCATCGAAACATTCCAAGCCCTGGCGCGTGAGTTGAGGTGTAAAAGGAAGTAGCCTTAAAACAGTAAGTTCTGACCAATTTCCTCCTACTAGTCCCTGAAGCACAAGACGCAGCGTGGTTGACATCTTTTCAGAGATTTAATTTCCTTTTTGGCTGACTGAAGACATTAGGATTTATTCATTTCCAAAATATAGATGAAGAAGATGCCCATGTCTCCATCAGTGACATCAGTACTGTATGTTCTATTTGAGGGATCCAGGATGTGGGATTTTGTTTTTCTTTTTTTGGGGGGGTGGGGGTTGCCAATATTGCAGCGTTACCTCATAAGCAACGGATGATGAGCAAAACTTTAGCTCATGAAATTAACAAATTACCAATAGCTGCTGCTATTATCGTGCAGCCGCACTCCAAATATATGCATATTAATGGTATTTCTCAAAGTCACTCCTGGTCAGGTCAAAAACAGTAAAATATTGCCTGAATGTTTTTTTCAGGGTAGTATTTCAACAGAGGGATGACTTCATTATATACTACAACAAAGCAGTATCAATGAACTATATTGGCCAGTGAGAGAAATGTGCAAATGTAAAGTCTGACTGTCCTAAATAAAGAAATGATCCACAAGTTGTTTGATTTCTCTAAAGAAGTTGTAAATGTTTGCCTTTAGTGTGCAGTATCTCAATATCATGTTTTGATCATTTAATTACTTGAACTTTGTTACCTCGGCCGTCCAATCGCTACACACCCCCTGAAGTTTGTCCTTGGTGGTCAAAGGTCGTGTTTGTGTGTGAAAGTGCGTGTAGAGCAAATACTGCTGGTGAAGGGCTTTATTTTGGACTGTGCTGGCCCACTGCACCATTGTGTGGCGGTCATGCATGGTTCACACACAGCATACGATACTGCGAGTCAACAATTGTGCTCTTTGTTGTGTAACACAAATGCAGTGGGTGTGATTTTTCTTTCGCAACAGGAGTTTCACAGCATTAAAAGATTTAGGTTACGGTATAAACAACTGTGCTGTATTAAAGACAAGGAGATTTGGAAATGTGGTTTCAGCCAATTACACTTGTTTAAGTACAAGATTGCTTTTATTTCCTGATTTGTGAGCCCCATGGTAGAGCCGTCAAGTCAACAACCAACTTGAACATGTGGTAAGTTATATAATCACTCCTTAGACTATATACCCATCTGGCATCAATCTGTTCCAGGCTGGAGCTGTGGTACACGATGCGTCATTCTGTTTTCAGGAACAAAAACCCAGCCGTAGAGCTATATGAATAGTTTATTGAAAAGCAGAGCGGATAAAAAAAAAAACTGCAGCAAATCATTTGATTAAGTTATAAAACATGAGTAACAATGATTGAAACAATTGGCATACAGAAACAACTATACAAAATATATATACACTAACATTTTTATCAATCTCAGGCAAGTACTGTTTTATTTACATTGGTTATAGAATCTGTGAAGGTAGAGTACAAAAGAATATCAAAAATATTACATTTAAGAGGAATAAGCAAAAACTATACAATAGTTCTGCTGAGCTGCTTAAAGCTGAGAAACTAGGTTATTGCATAGCATTACTATAATAATGCGGTACCTTACTATAAAGGAGCTCAGTGGTTGTCTTCGCTCTTGATGAAAGTCTTTTTAGTGCGAGGAACGAGGAAGATGTTGCCGTCGGTTGACTGCTGGAGCGAGTAGTTGGCTGGCGAGTAGGAATTCCCCTTCTCATCTCTCAACATGCTGAACACCTCCAGGTACAAGCTGTTGAGCTGCTGCTTCATCTCCTTCAGTTTTGTGACATTCTGGTTCTTCTCTTCCAGCAGCCGCTCCTTCTCCTCCTTCAGCAAGTCCAGGTCACCCTCCAGCCCCACTATGTTCTCCATCTTGCGTTTGCGGCAGTTCTGTGCAGCTACCTTATTCTTGCCGCGGCGGCGTATGTCTCGGACCAGGGCCAGCTGGGCCTCATTCAGTTGGTGCTTTGACATCATCTCCGTGAAGTCATCAACAGGCAGGTTTATAATCATGTCAACAGCGAATGGGATTTTGAGGGCCTTAGCCCTCTGCTCGTCTCTGGAGAGACGCACATCAGAGCTCTTCTTGCGCTTGTCTTTGGTGAAGGGAGAGGTGTTGTGGCCGTTCTCCTCTGACGGCTCAGTTTTTTGTTCTTTGGGCCTCTTGTCCTGCTGCTGGTGAGGCTGACCTATTGGTCCTGATATAGCAACTGCTTGATGAAATTCCTCAGGTTGAAAATTTATCGAGAACAGCTCTGAGTAGTCAGATTCTGCACTGCCAGGGTTCTGGTCCATGTCCATGTCTGAATCACTGTAACCATCTCCGTGTACAGACTTCCCAGGTGAGCGTGCATTTGGACTTGTGTGCGAAGAAATTCCTGAATCAGAGTCTGGCAATTCTGTTGTCAGGATCTGTTGGCCCCTGTCAAATACGTCGCCAGGTGAGAGGCTGTAAAGGTCCACTGGTGTGAAGAGTGGCTTTTTCTGGACATCAGAGATGATGTTTTGTTCATTTTCCGAAAGGCCATGTTGGCCACGGCTCTCCTCCAGGATGGATTCAGGATAGAACATGTCACAGAAATTTTCTGCACTGAAATTTGTATCCACCTGAGGCTCTTTTGTCTTAAGTGGACTGAGATTGTCTGGTGGGGCTACGGTGGCGACAGAGCCATCAAATGTATTCATAAACTCTGAGGGACACACCCCTAAATTGTTTGTTTCCCCATTTGTGAGAGTGGACATGGGGTAAAAGCTGTAGCTTGGATCCTGTACTTCAGTGCTGTTTGGGAGAGGATAGGTTGTACTTTCCAGCGTGTCTTCCATTTGCATGCTCAGACATTGCTAGAAAAAGAAACAAGATGAAGAATCATTAAAATGAATAGAAGAATTTTACAAGTGAAGAAATATTCATCCAATGATGTCCATTTTCTTGCCATGCAGCTGGCATAATTCTCTGGAGAATTCGCAGTTATACAGCTACATGTTCCAAAATAAGGTGCATTCATTCAAAGCACTCAGAGAATGGGGTGAGGCTCCACATGGAGCTCTGCCCATAATGGTCTTAAATTGTTTGACTACTTTTTCAAGGCGGGACGACACAAAACAAACCTAGCACTACCAGTGACATCAGTGATTGGTTGTTACTGAGACAATGGGTGACACAGCTAACAGCTGTGCTAATGAACAACTACTAGTGCATGCCTCTGTTTAATAATAGGTGTGTGTGTGTTTAATTATTATATAATTAAATTGGAAATGCAGGACGTACACGTAGGTTTATGAGAGCGTTGGTCAACCATGACAACCATAAGTATTGTTATTTTGTGGCATATAAAACAAGTGAGATCAAATGTTTTAACCATATGCTGTGTTAGGGGCTTCATTTTGAGTTTAAAAAGAGTTTTAGAAAATGACTCTTTATGGAAATATTCAATAAATCTCAGTGCTATTGTATCATGAATTTTAGAATAAGGTACTGTGATAATGTGATCTTGGGGCCTCTGGTGACAGCAGCAGTTGCTAACACACCACTAAGAGGTGAAATATCAGCATTTGTTAGAATACTGCTAAGAGACTTATGAAGCTGGGGTAACGTGCACTTTTTACAAGGTTAGGTTTGGAGCTACGACTTCCTTACTGTTGAGATACCCATGCTACTGTGGTTACATTCATATCAATATGGGGAAGATGAAAGGACAGCGGTGTCCCTCTAGCGGAACTCCATGCTGAAAACATTTGGGACGGTTATAACACCTACAGGTGAGGCTAGTTGTATAGCCAATACACTACCACACCCATTAGCCAACATACAAGCAGCACTGGATTTAAAGTGATATGGCTGCAGCCTACGTGCCCAATTCTTCCTATTCCTGACAACAAAGTTTGAAGCCTGCCACACCCTCACAGGGCAAAATGAATTCAAACAGGCTTTGCCATTTGTAGAATGTTTGTTCCACAACACAGCCCACCATGCCATTGAGGGGATAGAGTCCATGTATTTTACCTGCAGCTCAGGAAGGGACAAAAGCTCCATCCAGGCCTGCTCCAAATCTGAGGACATCCTCTGGAGTGGAGGTGGTAGAGGATCACAGGACAGAGTGACCGGCGATACAGCTGGCTGCTTGGGGGACATCATTACGCCGCTGCTGCTGGGCACTGAAACAGCACTTGCGTCTAAGCAAGCGTTCTATGAGTCAAACACATGACAGTTTACAAAAACTGCTCTGATGTAACATATGTGGTAATACTTTTACGTTCTTACCTCAGTTTCCTCTACAGGAAATGTCTCTGCCAGGAGCTGCAAACATTCATCAAATGACATGGCATCGCCATTCTCCTCTGTGAAGCCCACATTCTGCAAAAGAGGTAGATATGTGTGCTATTAATTACCAGCTTAGTGTCCTTTGTGGAAAACTATCTTTTAAAAGATTATATATTTATAGATCTCAGATCTCTACAGAGAAGTTTCTACTGATGAATACACAGATGCAAAGCCACAGAGCCACCTGTGTGTCTGTAATTACATAAGAGGGGTTGGTTACCAAGCTACAACATAGACGCAGCCTATCAAATGAGTTGGGAGTGGCAATGCTGCCATGTGGAGGTACCTGAGTAACCTCTAGAGGTGCGACAGCTGATTGCAGTGGGGCGCTGGGTGGTGGGCGGGGTATGTACTCTCCCGTCTCCTCATCGAGCTGTAGCTGTGCCAGCAGGGCCTTCTCCTTCTCCCTGAGCAGATGCAGCCGCTTCTCCTCTTCCAGCTCCTGCTGTCTCTGCAGCTCATGCTCTTTCTGACGGTGGTTGTAGTCAAACACCTCCCGTCTGGCACCAAGATCAATATCCTGCTTCCACAGTATGTCGATAAGGTCCATGTCCTGGAAAAAAAGACGCAGAGTCGTGTATAGTTGGGCCTACTTGTGGTGAGATTGTGATCAGCATTGGGGAAAGAATGGGTGTCCCTGGTGTGGAGCAGGACTGCTGCACCTGCCCTACCCTGTCCCTCACTATCTGTTCACTGGCAACAACACTGGCATTAATGTCAAGGGGGAGAGGCTGCATGAATAATGGATGCACTTCTCTCTTTCCCCTGTTGCCACCACCCAACAGCAGACATGTATCCTTGCTTGCTACTCTTTCCAAGGGAATTGGCCATGCAGTTACTTTAAGGTGTGAATGAAATAGTCTTATGAGCCTCATCTTGGACATACATAAAGTTCAATTTATCATATGTGTATTCCAGGAACTTCTTTTTTTGGGAGGGGGGGGGGGCTTTTTTTTTTTTTTACCAGCCTCCCCTGAGCCAGACAAGCAGATTGATACCCTTCTCTCCTCTGTGGGTGCAGTAGGGAGCTGAGAACTACAGAGACCAGCTGCATGCTAGTTAGCTTAGTGAAATGAATGGTAGCGGATGGGAAGTGTTAGCATACCTCTGTCCAAAGTCATCAAATACACTTTTCTTTAAAACTGTCTTTACCTGGCTTGATGTATCTAGGGTTGTATTCAACATTTCCTATAAAATAATTTAGAATCATGATCATCATCTCTCCTGTCTTGGTGCAGTGATTTCATGCAGCACCTCATTGTGACTTAAGCTAACAAAACAAAATATTAGTGAATGACTAGAGGGGCAACCGCTTTTGATAATCATGGCTGACTTTATATGAGAGGGTGACAATAAAGAAGATCATTTCAGGTCAAACCAAGATCCTAAACCTTATCTATTTGATGACTTGACAGAGTTATGATATCATTTCCTGTCCATGACCACTCAATGTACCAAGCTAACTAGCAGATTCTCTGGATCTCAGCTCTCCACTGCAAGCTCAGAGGAGAGAGCCTGCTGTGTGTCTTTTTGACCGGCTCTGACGGCAGATGGGCATATTAACCTCAATGTTGGTGTATTTTTCTTTTAATATTAAAGAAAATAAAAATGTGAGTTACTATCTAGAAGAAGTATTCGGGAAATCTGAATTTTAAAAAATTGCCATCAGTTTGAAACAGACCTTTTTTCTTCCCTGCGATGTCTTCAAACAAACAACTAAGCCTGCTGAAAACTGTCCAACATGGACTGTTTACACATAAAAGTGAGTGCACTGCTACGAGGATGTAATTTATAGCTGTTTCCTGCAGATTTCCCATAACAGGCTGCGTGTTTTTAAACAAGATGTCTTCAAATAAACTGTGCTGCTCTCTTACAGAGGGAAGCCATTTTGAAAGGCCCCAGGATGTTGCATAAACCCAAGACCATGGTTCAGGAGAAATAAGCATGTGACTTGTATGTTCCTCTGAAAATAGATAGGGATTTGGACTTCATGGTAGTTTCAGTCAGACACATGGCCAAAACAGACTCATCCTGGAGGAAGCCAAAAAGGAGAAGTGAGGAGAAATAAAGCAGAATAAGGAGAAAATACAGCCTAAAATGTTTATGCCTCCTTTGATGTTTGACTACAGCTGTGGCACTGCAAAAAAAAAGAAAAAGAACCCAGTAACCCTCTTTGCCTCAATGTTGCATCAGAGTCATGGCTGCTGGATTACATGATTACACAGACTAAATCACACCCACTATCTCAAAGGTGAGTGAGCGCACAACCAGACATTATGGCTACTGCTGGAATGAGGAAGGACCCTGAAAATGTCTTTGTGGTATTTTGTAACACACTTCTTCCGGTCACCAACGCACTCTTGTCTTTTGGTCACAACTCGTAAAACTCATCAGACAAGTCATGTGAGAGGCTTAAACAACAATCCCTTGTCTTAAAAAGATCTCTCGCATACACAAGACCGGCTCTTTTACTTCCACTGATAATTACAAATTATCAGACCAAAGTCATTCTCTGCGTTCGCAAAACAGATGAAAGCTGATCATGATGGAAACATACTGGCACCACAAAAAGGAAATAAGTTCATAAAATGGCTCAGATGTCCCTGTTTAACAATAAACAACTGGACTATAATAAAGGAGACAAAAAAAATCCAGCTTTATTTTGAAAGCTAGCAGCTAAAGGCTTCTCTGTTTTGTTTTGTTTTTTTGAACTGGTTGATAGAGGAAAGTTGTATGAGAGTGTTTTCACTGTGGGTTGTTCATTTACTTCTCTTCAGTACTCTTAAACTCAAGGGCCTCAGTGGGGCCTTGACTCCTGCAGTTGGTTTTTACCTTCTTTCATCAGAAGCCAGGGGTTGAGCACCCTTGACCGAGGATGATGAAACACCGTGACGTTCCCCAAATTACCTCCGCTGAACCTCACAGGTTAAACCTGAAGTCACACTGACCACATTGGTAACGTGAGGAAAGTGTGTGTGTGTGTGTGTGTTTATTTTTTGTACGTGTTAAGTATGAATAACAACATCACCAGGTCAAGGTTCATTCAACATGACATGAGAAATTAATGAAATACCATGACATTTCAACTTAGAATGTCGTGTTTTTTTTTTTGTTGGGTGCTTTTTGTTTATGTCTTATTGACGGGGGGTGTTAATAAACACGTAACCTCATAATCGAGGCAAATAGTTCGGTTAAGCTTTCAAAGACTGGTTAAAACTGGTTACGCCTCCAACTTATCAGCCATATCAGAAATGAGATCACATGCTTGGAGGAAACGGAAAGTTACGAGCAAAAACACCCCGAATTCTCTTAACACACTTGGTCATTTTAATTCTAAACAGGAATATCAGCAGAAACACTGAATACCAGTTTAATATTCATACAAATATTTTTCTTTAACGTCCTGTCCGACATAAACGTCACAGTCGATGACTTGCAGAAGTGAGAGCGGAGGTGGAGAGAAACGCTCACATTGAAGAAGCGTCACGGGTTTGTTTGTTTGTTTGGGTTTTTTTTTTTACCAGCATTGAAGCTGTAATTTTTACATTATAACGTCTTGACACGTTGGGTTGTCACTTTGTACATTACTATGGAACAAATAATAAAAAGTTACCTCGAATTATTTGCTTGAACAAAATGAAATTAGCTGGTTTGTCCCTAAGTCCATGGCTCACTTTTGATAAATATTCTGATGTACGATATTTTACCTGTTGACTGGAATGCATCACCTCCATTTCCATCGTCATGGAGATCTGCCTTTCCGGAAAGAAACGCCTTATTCCGTAATGTTACTGTTTTAGTCCTCAAATGGTTGATTAAAATGGCGAACGGTCCGGAGTAGATAGTCCGTAGCGGTAAATGAATTGAGGCAAATATTACTTCCTCTTATTATCCAACGAGCATTACGGGAAATTATAGCCCTGCCCACCGAGCTGCGGCTCCGGGATCGTCCCCCTCGCCACCGGCCTATGAGGCGTTGAAGGCTGTAAATGCATGAGGAGGCCGCTAGGCTGAGCAGCACAGCAGGGAGATATCCCTGCGTACATGGAGCAAGCCAGTACCACCAGTACAAACTCCGGTAGATGTGTCAAAGATAGCCTTTTCTCACGATTAGGAGTAAACAAGACAGCATAGCAGCGTTTTGTGTCATATTAAAGCCGATTCCTCTCAAGACTGTAAACGCCACACATTTCCATTTTAGTCCAAGCCGAGAAGAAATGTGTTTGTTGTGTGGCGCCCCCTGCTGGCGGCTGAGCCCAATGTGGAGGTAGGAGCCCTTGGGCCCCAGGAAACACTGAAGACAGTGCAAAAATTCTGCAGTGGGGGAAAACAGCTTTTTCACTTGGGTACCCTATTTAAGTACAGTATCTGTGCTCTACATGAGTATTTGTATTGTTTAGGGATTTTACTCTTTTACTCCACTACATTTCAAAGGCAAAATTCTACTTTTTTCCAGTTATTTTGATGGGGAAAATGCATAGAAACCATGGCAAAAGCTGATAAAGTTGGGATACTTTAAAATTTGAGGCCAGTCGGTGTGAAAAGAACATAATCAGAGCAGCCAAACTGGAACACAAACCACTTTAAAATGACCTTCACAGGTCAGTGGATGTATTATTGAATGCTCCAAAGCACTGAACAAACATCATGTACTTTCACCTTCAAGACTTAAGTAAACTCAGTATTAAATAAAACTCCTTTTTGCTTAACAAGAAATTCCAAGTAGAGATTTTTTGTTTTACTTTGGTATTTATTTACTTACTTACTTATTTCACATGTAAATAAGTAAAGGATAAGTAAAGCTTTAAGGGCTTCAACAGAGGTTTCTGGACACGATGTGTAAGTCACATACCAATTAAAAAGTTAAAGCCTGATAGACCTGATAAAATTCCAAGAATTGGCTTTATTAAGTAAGTTCAAGCGCTCAAGTATAACATTGATCGTATACTTTTTCTCTGCCACACAAATATTTTGCATTTCAAATCTCACATACAGAGGATTTCACATACAAAACATACAGCATATTAATAAACAGTCACTGGTGAAACGTAACAAAGTGCATTTATTCAAGTGTTATAAATGAGTAAAGTTCTATTTACTCCACTATTTACTCCACTAAATATCCTTCCAGCTTACATTCAAGAAAAAGTGCAGTGTTAAAATCCTACTGTTACTCTACCTCACTGGTTATAACATTCCAATAATATATCATGATATAACCTGATATTTTCTTGTTCTATGAAGTAAAGATATTTCCATTATTTTTTGGAGACCTGTTCAGTTGTATTTAAAAGGTTTTGAAACTATGGTATTATCACTTCACCTCTATTGAACACTGGTATCATCAAACTACAACTAAACAGTAGTTAAACCTAACTACAACAATTAATGTGCATCAGTTACAGTATTTGAAGAAATATACGCTGCAACAATATCACAGGCTCAAACTAATGAGGAGCCTACCTTTTATACTACAGGCTAGAGGAGTAAATTAAGTACAACTTTGATTCTTTTTGTATTTCAAATTTTAAGCACTACATACTCGTAGCACTACTACCTTTCATGTTGAACGTGTACTCTACTCTACTACATAAGTATTCAACAGCTATGGTTTGGAGTTTATAAAGTGTATCAAGATATTTTCAGTTATGTTGCTGTTTGAGTCGTGCAAAGTTCTGGTTGACTAACTTTTCCTGCTGCAACAGGAGGGCTGCTACTCATTAATCTGCTACACAAAATATTCTAAAGAGAATAAGTGAGATTTTTCCAGAAATGTGGGGGAGCCTGAACCATTCAGCTCTGATAATACATGCATATTGTATGTTAGATCAAGTGTACTGTGTATAAGTACATTATGCAGGTTATTTACTTCTGTCAAGGTTGATCGATTACTGGCCCACTTTTATGTACTATACTACTTCATACCTTCCATACCACTTCTTCAACTACTACCTCAGCCATATACTGCTGATTCTGACTCCTGATAACAGTCCTTGTAGTAGAACTACACAGGTTTCAGTTGTAGCCTATAAAGAGTATTTCTACATTGTTTCTTGCCAGTAATTTTAGACTTGAACAGGAAGTTCAAGATGACCGCTGTGTTAGAAAGTTGTGCAGCCTTATATAATCCACATATTGTGACCATATTGACACCTCATGGTAAAGTAACACGTCGAATCGCGATGTAATTAAATAGGCCCAGCTTTAGAAATATGTCAAGCTAATAAGGCAGCCCTAGTCCTGCCTCTATCACCTATCTGTAAAGAAGCTCACACTAAAGTGCAGCACCACTGTGCCACAGCGTGAAATTACTCTAAAAAGACTCGGTTTCTCTCTCTCTCTCTCTCTCTCTCTCTCTCTCTACCCCCCCCCCCCCCCCCCTCAGGCGCGCTCATGAACACGCGTTCACGTTTGGCAGCTCCACGTCGACATTCTTCCAGCTGCATATAGGGAACTGCACAGGACTCGGGGAAGAAAAGGTAAAAGCGGCAGAAGACACCTCACGATTTGAGCGCTGCAAGTCCGCAGACGTTCATCAACCGCAAGGAAAACAGGCGTTTGCACTGCGAATCTCTCCGTGGCCTGCAATGTCCTCAGATCGCTATCTGCCTTTGCATTTTATCATATTTGCCCCTCGTGTTGGGATTGCAGCTGGTTCCCCCTGCATCCACCTATCAGGTACAGTATGACTTGCACTACTTACTTTGCTTTTATGTCCTGTTGTGGGAATCATTTGAAGGTAATGGTTGGAACGTGACATGAAATGTTTGGTTGCATCATTCTGCACTTCTCAAGTTCCTGCCACTTGACTGCTGCTGAAGTGGCAAGTGTCCTAACTACCTTTAAACTGGTGGAACATAATTAGTCCTGGAGCTCAGCTGACCTTCCTTACTGCTCTTGTATTCATCTAACATTGTCCGGTGAAAAGATCAACCTCCAGGGCCAGTTGGATTATAAAGTTGTCCAGGCTCAACAGGTAGAATCAGTGGCACAAGGGTAAATGTCCTAATAAAGTTAGAAGAAAGTGAAAACTTGGCAAACATTAAGCTGATAAAGAGATTATATATGTTACCAACCAACCAGATGGTCAAGATCAAAGAGGTAAGTAAAGGATCAGGGTCAACTATAACACATATCCTAATAAATAATCCGTTTAAATAGAGAAATGTGTAAGAAGACTCCATCTGGCCTGCTTTAGCTCCTCTAGGGAGGACCTACCACACAGCAAGCCTTTCTGTAGGCCCAGTCCTTCAAGCAGCCAGGTTTCTTGTTTTCTCATGTCTTAAACAACCAACTTTGACCTAAAAGTGAAATTTGCTCCTTTGAATCGCTAAATTATGCATTGAAGATATAATCCGACAAAGATGTCCTGTTTCCCTTGGTTTTTATGCCTTCCTGCAGGTTAAAGGAGCACCCTGTCGTGAGGTGGATATGGCTCTGCACAAGGACAAACCTATGAGGTGGCACTGTGGCTTTCCAAATAAAGTTCTGTGATACACTCAGGCTCTAATTGTTTGCAGTCAGTGCATTACAGAACTTTGTTTTGGGAGTTAATACGTTAACCATGCAGGGGAGTAAATCCTCAAACATCTGGATATTTAGTGCAATATTTCACTTGACTACGCTTTCTTCTCTCAATAAAGTTTTTTTTTTTTAAGAATTTCTCTGCAGTTTGTCTTTTTTTTTCTCTCCCTTTTTAATAACGTGGTTAATTTGTACACCTAGCGCAGGCGCTGATCATTTCTATGCAGTAACGTGGTGTTAAATCATTACTTGAAGCAACGCTTTGTGCCATATGGAAACAGAAGTCATGCTGGTCAGGTGACTCAGTGGAGGTGAGGTAGAAAGGTAAACAATGAAGTCATATTGTTTCAGGTTATTCATGTTTTAAAAAACCATGTCTCAAATCTTCCACATGAGGGATCAAGTTTTATTTTATGTGGTGTATGCAATCTTTTTAAATGAGCGCTTTAAAACAATACATTATTTCAGGGAAAATAAAGGCTTGCCAGTAACAGTCAAATATTGCAATAAATGTAAAAAAGTACACAATTAAATTTGCTATTAAAATGTTTGACTGTATCTTTACTGATTTAATTTTGTATGGTCCCCTATCCTCACAATTTAAGCATAAACATACAAGTATACCTTGCAGTATTATAGTATTTGATATGACAAGCTGCTAAACTTAGTTCAATAATTTTCATAGTTTTAGTTATCAAAGTGTGTTTTCATGCACAGCAACACCCTGTCCTCTCTGTGAAGCAATAATGGTAAAAGGATCGGTTTCCTTTTTTGTTTTCACCCCCAACAACAAGCCTCAAGCCTCTACAAATGGACTGTAAATTCTACTCCCAACAGTCAGTAGAGCATATACAACCAGTCATATATCGCAAGGCATGCTGGGAAATGCATAATGGTGGTTTCAGGTGCTCCTTGTTCACTTCTGTATTGTGATAGAGTCGTTTGACTTCTTGTGTACTGAAATATGCGGTAAAAAGGTGTAAAGGGACACAAATACTGAAATTTTACTTGATGAACATGTATTAATATGAGCACAAGGTTTAAGTGCAATTTAACCCTAAAACTATGCACACTAATCCAACTTACTTGAACATGGGTTGTTCTTTTAGGTTTTTTTTTAGCTACAAAATTCAATTCAAAATGCTTTTCCTCCAACCCACAACCAAAAGTAATTATAATAATCAAATTACATTTTTAGAACGCCTTTGCAGATGATTTTTAAAAACTCGTACAAATGAAGCACATGTAATTAATGTAACATTAAAAGCAATTGTGAAAAGATGTGTTTTGATCAGAGACTGGAACGTGCTTGTGTGTGTTTGAGGAGAAAATTCCAGAAGGAGGGGGCACCACCCCCTGTAGCTGTCCCTGTCGCCCCAGGCAAAAAAAAAAAATTTACTACCAAACAGGAGGAAGAAAAGAAACAAACGCTCACATTTCAATTTACTTAGCATAGGAATAACATAAGAGTTTATAATCTCTGTCAGTCACCTATTCAATCAACTGATTCAATTTCTGAGTGGCATAGATTTGGCAAAGAATATGAAATATATATATATATTATACAAATTTTTACTATTTTTAATTTTGCCAAGCATCTAATTGTGTTTCATCTTTGCATTCATGTTATTCACACCTAGTATTGATATGTGATTACGCCTCACAAACCATATCACAAACATTTTATTGCCTTTTTAAAAATGTTTATGTAGATAATTTTGTATAAAAGTAAATCATACTGTAAATGGGTTATTGTGATTTCGATTAACGTGAAAATCTGACGTTCTGAAAAGTCCTGGTTATGTGCCTGGGTGGATCAAATGCTAGACCGTCCTACTTCTGACGGCCTGTGAACGCAGCACACTTTCCCTGCGCTGACCTCTGACAGATCCGCTCCCTCCCTTCACAAACACGGAAGCAGCATGGCGTCTGGTAGCGGCAGCGGCGGCAGCTCCGACAGGCAACGAATTGCACAGCAAAGATTGAGGATAATTGCCGGTCACTTACAGGCACCGATTGATGGCGACACGGTCGTCGTGGCTGCGGAGTGTAAAGCCCAGGGGAGCAAGGCAGACGTCTCCGGCGTGGAGAAGACGGTCCCGAGGAGGAGGTACAAGGCTATGATGGGGCGGTGGAGACAGGCTCCATCCTCTGTGGCTGTAGCTAGTTATTCTTTAAACATGTGTAGTGCAGCGGCTAAACAAGAGACAATGGGAGAGTGTGTATTCATGTCTTTGTTGTAAATAGACATTATAGGAAGACTTGAATGAAGAAGAAGTAGCCTGCTAGCTAACGTTACTTGTTAGCATTTTATTAGAGTGGGTGCGGCTGGGGTTACCGGTGTTGGTGGGCTGTAAATTACCTTTCTCTCTAAGTAATGAGAACATTTTAGTTTGTGACTGAGATTATCGTAGATTTACACTGTCGGCATTGTCTGATTCTGCTTCAGTTGATAAAGTTTGGCATTTTAAATGCAACTTGTCGCTGGAGCTAACAGCTCTTACGTACTGAGCGTTCCCCCATTCATCAAAGATAGTTAAGTGGTTTATTGGAATCGATACCTGCCCCGCTTATTGGAAGATATATCACATTGGAATTATTGAGACTTTGCTCTTCGTTGGCTTTTTATTCTTGAAAATGGCTTTAACGTTTCTAGAGGAGACAGGGAAACTTGTGTCTCTTGCGTGATCTGATTGGCCAGCACGAGTGGTCTGACATTCAACCTATTGGCAGCGCGGTTTCTCTTGAGGAAAGTACTACAACCTCCACCGTATCCTGCTGACATCCAGTGTCATTCTGATGTAACAGCTGCAGATGAGTGTAAATGATGTGTTGAAGAGTTCTTGGGTTATTTTCTGGTAGTATAAACTGATGTGTGGCAGATCTGGCCTTTCTGCTAAATGTCTTGCTGAGCCTCAGTCCCAACAGTTCCTCCTTACAGTCTGACAGGAAGCTTGAGTGGATTTCATAACACAAGTATGGCATAGTTTAAGAACAGGTGCATGTAATGTCTACAGAGGGGAGAAAAGAAAACAAGTGATGATGTTTTGGTAATAGTTGTGAAGTTCAATATGCACTGGAAGTGGTCTTTGACTGTTGTTTCTGTATTTCTAGGTAACTACTTCTTATAGTGGTAAGCAGGTAGTTTATTTAGAGAAGTACTAAGAGGCGTTTAGCCTCATGTCACATTTCTGCATGTTTGATGGTGTCTTCTTGATGGTTGGGAATGGTAAATGGACTCAATTTATAAAGCGCTTTTCTACCTTAGCGGCACTCAAAGCACTTTACAATGTCATCTCATTCACACACACACACACACACACACACTGATGGTGAAAGCTGCCATGCAAGGCACCAGCCTACCCATCAGGAGCAATTGTGGTTCAGTATCTTGCTCAAGGACACTTCGACATGTCCACCAGGGGTGAGGATCGAACCACTGACCCTTCGGTTGCTAGACGGCTGTTTTACCTCTGTGCCACGCCGCCCACCGAATGCTTACTGAGGCAACAAAAAAAAAGAAAAATCCTGATTTGCTGGTTGAGTTGCATTGAACATCCTTTTTGAAATTCTTTCCTGGTTTCATTTGGCTGTGAAGTATCTTGTATAAAAGTGGAATTGTCAACTGCAATTTAAGATTAGTGTTGGTATATACATATATTTTTAAGATCAATCAATGAACAGTTTCAACTATTTGGTGTTTTAAAATCAAAAGCATGTATATTCAAAACTCCCAGAGCCTCAATGTGATGTTTTTGTGAGAATATAAAGGGTGAAGAACCAGTAAGCTATAGATGTTTTGTGTTTTCACTTGATAAACAACATAAAGGATACACATTTTCAGATGAGAACTTCAAATTTAAACTCTTGATTAAAAAAACAACAACAATCATTTAACCAGACACCCCTCACTGGAGTTCCATGCAAACTTATTAATCAAACCATCTATTATTTTTAAAGGCATAATTCTGCAAGCTACTTTCATACCAACATCAGCATGAAACTGTAAGTATGAATACGTATATGTATATATTTCTATGAATGTGGATACTTAAATGTAGCCACAACAATACAGATAAATGACCAGACCCAAAGTAGAAAATGACGTATTCCAATACTCGTACAAAAAGAAAGTGTTTTTAATCGGCATGTATTAAGACGGAAGCTATCAACAATACAGACAATCAACCTTTTGTTATGTGAGCAGAGAGGAAGTTTCTGCAGCCTGAGTGTAGAGCGTCGTGTTGCATGCTGAGATTGTAGGCCAGCGACGTATAAACGGGCCACTAATTATTAAAAGTCTAAATCATGGAAGCAGGAAGTTGCAGTCCTTGACATATGTGCTTATTTCATGATCTACAAATGAAAAATATGCATCCAGTAATTTCTTTCTAAATTTGAAATTACACAATAAATCATTGAAAGATGTCCCAGTTTTCCACCAGCCCTTAAACTCAGCGCGCACTTTTGGAGCTGAGACTGTGAATTTAGACTTTAAAAAAAACAAAACAACAACTCTCGCACGAATATAACTTCTACTTTTCTTCTCTTTCCCAGTGTTCTTTTTAAGATAGAATTGCATGCACAGTACGAAGATTGTGTGTGAATAAAAAAAAAAAAAAAAAAATCACATTCCAACAGTTTAAAAAACGTCCGTAGGATTTAAACTTTACACCACAATGGTTAAAAAAAAATGTATATTTTGGCAAAAGAATTCAAACCACTGAAATCACAAACACATTTCACTCTCCTGGTTCGTCTTCTTTCATGACATGAATGTCTCACAAGTTCCCTCCCATCAAGTTTGTCTTGTGGTAATCAGAAGCCACGCCGGAGAACAAATCTAGCGATGTTTATTTGTGTTTTACTGGAATTCTGGGCTGATAGCAGGCGCTCAGCTGTTCAAAAAGCCCACAGTTTGGTTTCTGTGGCAGTTTTCTGCATTTGTTCTCTTTCACTTCTCATTAAGGAGAAGTTAGAAAGAAAATAATAGGGTCTTCGCCTGCAGTACCTTCAGGCTCAGGCCCTAAAAAAAAAAAACACATCCCATGCAAATAACAGCAAAATACAGAGACACTGAGCTGAATGCTTTCACTTGCTGTTGGCCGCATTCCAGTGTCGAACATCAAGGGCAACTGGTGCTTGCGCCTTCTTTGGATATCTGTGCTTAGTTGTCAGACAGATACACTAATATATAAATGAAATAAGTCAGCAGTGTATGCATTTATTGGTCAATTTTTAAATGTAGATATCTGTAGATCAATAAACTGACCTCCTGGTGTGCAGCAGGAACTTTTAAGTAAAAGGGAAACATAAACCACCACACACTGACGGACAATCAGGCAACAGGCGAAACGTTTTGATGGCTCACAATTAAATTCGAGTAAAGTCTTCCAATGAGTGGTCGTTTATTTTTGTCCTTTTACACGTAAGCGTAGCTTTATTTTTTCCAAATCTTTTGGAAATAAACATAAGGGTTGCTTTTTAAATTCACATCAAGGGATAAATGATGATTTGGCTCATCATCGCTATTGGTCTGATTCACTCGATCCTCTTCTTTGCTCATCATCAATGACCAAACCAACAATAAATATATGATTTATGTGCTTTAAAAAAATGTAAGAATGTAGAAAACACAGATATTTTATCAACTTGTTTTTATATTTTCCAGATCTGTTGTAAGATAACAGCTTGTAAAATATCAGTTAGTCAGTCATACCAATCTTTTTGATCCAGAACCCAGGAGCTCAACATCCATCCATTTTCTTCCGCTTATTCCTTTTAAGGGTCGCGGGGGGGCTGGAGCCTATCCCAGCGGCTACGGGTGAGAGGCGGGGTTCACCCTGGACAGGTCACCAGTCCATCACAGGGCCAACACATAGAGACAGACAACCATTCACACTCACAGTCACACCTACGGTCAATTTAGAGTATCAATCAGCCTCGTCCCCTCTTGATGTCTTTGGACTGTGGGAGGAAGCTGGAGTACCAGAGAGAACCCACACAGGAACAGGGAGAACATGGAGACTCACACAGAAAGACCCCGTGCTGGAGCCGGGGCTCGAACCTTCTTGCTGTGAGACGACAGTGCTGTGAGACCACTGCACCACCGTGCCGCCTCAGCTCAACATCCATTTTCTCTAATTCCCTGCATGACGCATCTAAAATGCTTCATAAGCTTCAATTTATTGCCAAGATGCGACAAATGCACATTTAATACATTCAAGCTCAGGTGTCAGAATCTGTTCCCTCATTCACAAGTCCTGTTGTGAACCGAATCTTCAAAACAAGACTTCGTTTGTTGGGTGTTTATTTGTCTCTCAGGATGTCAACAGAGGTATGTAGTGGTATGTAGTCAAGTCAGGGATTTTTTTTAGGCGTTGCTCTCTGTAGATCCCCTACCCAAACAATGTGGCTGGATCAGATCATCAGGAAAGACCTGTGCTGTTTGGTGTAATTACACTGATTGTGTTGACTTGAACAGGTCCCCTAATCCCTTGTCTTTCTCATGATTATTTATAAATTCAATGCAATGAAAAAAGTGTTCCACTTAAATATGTCTCTTGTCTATAGGCAGGAGACCATGAAATGGAATGGCTGGGGGTACAGCGACTCAAGATTCCTCTTCAATAAGAAAGGTCAAGCTGAGTTTAGTGGAAAAAGGTACAGTATCACATGACAGTACAGTATCACATGACATCACCAAGTCTCGTAATCTCATGTACCAGCATTCATATTTCCCGATCATTCTCTCAGCCCCCCCCCCCCCCCCCCACTGAGAACCAGGCTACACCCACAGCAATGGGGTGCTACTGCCGCCCAGTGGTTGGTATTTTAACTGCGAGTCTCCTCCTCTAGTTGTGATGCTCTACTTGCTCATGGATGAAGATGTTTCTTACATTTGTTCTGAAGCAGCACATCAGTGTCTGCCCTGGTAATTATGGACGAATTACTTGAGGTGCGGTCTGAAATTATTCAGCAATATAAGAAACAAGCGGTATTATAATTTTACTCGCTTTAAGGAAAAGTGAACACAAATCACTGATAAATTTGACACTTGTGTTTCTCTCCGTACAAAATTTAAACTAGCTTAAAAAAAACCCACAATAAATGTTTGCAGTGCTGTATTTATAGTGTTTTACTGATTTGAGAAAATAACAATAGCATTCAAATTTCTGTCACGTTTGCGCAGCACTGTTCAAAATATCAGATATATTATTTGCGGTCATATACGGCAAAAGCAGAGTGACGTCACGATTCGGTCGATCGTGCAGCACAGCTGAATGTAACAGTGATCAAACGATTCAGTCGTCTGTTCTTACCTTCACCTGCTATGACAAGAGTAGAGCTGCAGATGGTTTTGTTTTTTAATAATGACATCACTCCCGATAGACGTCCTCACCTGTCAGATTGTTAATGTTGACAATTTGTACAGGTTGCACAGCCTGAGGAGATGTTATCAGAGTCAGGCTGTTGCGTACGAGTGCGATCAGCTGGCACAAAGCCTCTCCAGCTACCTGGGCTGTGTACAGTGACTTGGGTGCAGTTGAACACGGTGCTGTGCTCCTCCACATTGTGACAGAGGCTTTTTCATTCGAGAGTGTGTTTCATGGTTTCTTGGACAAAGGCAGACCATAGTTCCCCTGATGGGCTGGTGCAGACTGTGCCAGCAGCTCAGTTATGTGAGGGATGGCGAGGGCGATCACATGGTCAGCACTTTCACTGCTGCACTGCTTTCCTAATAGCCTCATTGGAGTCGAGCATCGTGCTCTATTCCCATTAAACACAGGTCTGATTTTTCCAAACGAGTAAGCACCATAAAGCATGTAGATATTTTGAAATGAGGGATTTGACGTCACGAAATCGCTAAAACACGAGGCATCTATTTGTTTTAATTGATTGCTCTTCCTTTACAAATTCCAGGTATAGATTAAGTGGTATGATCCTCCCGAGTCTGAAAGATTGGTTTGAAAGCACTTTTGGAGCCAGCCTGCAGCACAAAACTCCAGCCACAGTGAGTACAATTCACTTTTATTCGTGGTGTCTTCAGTGAGTCAGAGTCACAATGGTTTGTTTTGTTTCAGCCCATTCTGAACAGCAACGCTGTGCAGCCTCCCACTCTCAACGAGGCCTTCACCGAGGAGCTGAAATCCACAGGGATTCCCTTCTCTCACGATGCAGAGGACCGGGTATTCCGGTCCCACGGTAAGACACGCCTCCTCATAATCACCCACGTTGGCCACATGCAAACTAATAATACGCTATTGTTCAGAAATTTAAAATAATCTGAATTTAGTAAGTGTTGTGTAAACTGCATATTCTCCTTTTTAACAAATCATGGATTTTCATATTAAAACGTGGAACACACCGTTATCATTCAGGTATTAGGAGTATTTCTTTTGACATTAATACAGATAAGTCTGGGTTTTTACAGCTGTATGCAACTGTGGAGCACACGGCCTCTAAATTAGCTGGCTTAATGCTACCATGTTGACAAGCATGGATATCTAAGTACGTGAAAGACATTCAAGGGGGGGCGGTACGTTGTACTGTGTCATATTTGAACTGAACAGGAGAGAAACGGCAGCAAACTTTAGTTCTCTGCTCTTTTGTCTTTCTGTCTAGCCTCGTTTGTCACAACATTGTGGAAACTGTATTATTATTACTGGAATATTCCATTCTCACCAACTGGCTTAGTCTTTATTTTGTGGAGGGCAAAACCTGTTACATTGAGAGCATGTCAATTTTGTTACTGTCACTATTCATAAACTTCAATCTCCAAGCAGAAATGTTTTGTGACCATCATGTACCTGATCCACCTCCTCAACCCTGTGTTTTCTTCCAGGTCATTGCTTACATGAGATCTTTGCACTGCGAGAGGGGAAACTTGGTCGCATTCCAGATGTGGTGGTATGGCCAAGTGAGTTCAGAAGCTATGTCATCTCTGGGCTTTGGTGGGTGTGTTTTTCTCCTCCGCGCCGGCTAAGGTGATTTAAAGGGTTAATCTTTGCAGTGGCAGAGATATTAATATGTATGAGCAGGAGCTTAATAGGAAGCGGGGGGGGGGGGGGGGCTAACACCCAGTATTCCACGAACTGTCTCCGCGCAGTAAACCTATGAATGATGGTCGTGAGATTGGTTTTCACTTGTTATGGCCGCCACCGTGTTGTCATGCAAATGGGAGCTTACTGATGGTGGAAGCCTGATTAGCAGCCTCTCAACCAGGTTGCAAATCACCAACAAGCGTCCCCCGCTCATTTTTGCCATTTCCAATACGCTCACAAACTCTCATTAAAAATACATGCGATAGATATTTCAACATGCCATTTTCTTTCCTCAGTAGTGCCTCGAAGCCACAGCATGCACTTTAAACAGAGGTTAAGTTTGTTGGATCCATCGACTGAAGCTGTGTGTTTAATTAACTATACGAGAATGCAGGCGCTGCCTCTAAAGGCACTTGAGCCCGGGTAAGCGCATCCATGTAGGTGGGTATTTCTCTCCTCCGACTCCCTGTGGATGCAACTCCAGTGTGGATGGATAGGGGCTCTCTGATTGGCTAAAGCATGTTAGTATTGATCGTTTACATCCCACCCCAGAGAGCGTAGCTTCATGCAGGCTGACTCCACCTGAGGAAAGCCTCTGGCAAATCCAAACACTCCACGTTTCTCCTCTACTCTAATGGCTCAGGCAATATAAATGTATCGATTGTCTTCTCTTCAGAGGGTTTTGTGTTCCATCTTTTATTTATTTAGCTGTGTGTCTGCTTTGGTTATTAGATCTTCTTTTCTGGGTACATTAGAGGAGTATGTCCGCTGTGATGTGTCTGATTTTGAATATGATGATGTCTCTTTCCAGACTGCCACAATGATGTAGTGAAAATTGTGGAACTGGCGTGCAAACACAACGTTTGTTTGATACCATACGGAGGTGAGTCATGAAATTAGAGCCCCAAATGAGCCTAATATAAAAGAGTGTGTGCTTCGGTTTTTAGCTCCTTTCATGTTGTATTCACACCGGTCTTATTAGAGCACTCGTACCAAAACTGGGAGCATTTTCCCTGATGATCATTTGGATATAGTGTAAGTGAAGTAAGCCGTCGCACTCTGAACCAGGACAACACAAGGGAACCAAGATCACCAAGAAAGTTTGGCTTCGGCTCGCTTCCATCTTTTTGGCAGGGAAAATGCAAAAGGGCCAACAGAACAATTGTAGAACATGTCGTACAAGCAGATGCAATGCAGAATGGTTTAAAAAAAACAATTAACTCCATGAGTTGTAGCATGAAAATGATATTTTTGATATGAGCAAAGGAGCTTAACACCGCAAACAGCCACAATATATTTTTCTATTGTTTTATTTGGGAAAATAAGGCCAGTATAATATAATTTCATAATCTTAACAACTATTTATTCATTTGGTCGCACATTGTTTATGTAGTTTCAAGTGTTCAAACAATAACGCCTTTTTAACTACATCAGGATCTCTTGCACTGGGGTTGAGATCACTTACCATGGTGAAAATGTCCCCCCTGAAATTCTTAATCTACTCATGATCCACCTCCCTGGAGTCCTGGAGTGCTTAAACTGCTGTGTTGTGTAATAAAGGATAGGCTGTGTGTGTGTGTATGTGTGTTTGTTTAGAGTTTGTGTTAAAGCTAGGAAGGTGCTCAGCATATTAACATGATTTATTTTTAAAAGTTTTCATATGGTAACTATTGTGTTTCATTTGTCTTAGGAGGGACTAGTGTATCCAGTGCTCTAGAGTGCCCCCCAGAGGAAAGCCGCTCCATCGTCTCTCTAGATACCTCCCAGATGGTACGTAAACACCCATGATGACATTGAACATCTCTTGACACAGGTCAAGAAAACAAACCAGGTGTGGTCCGATAGACCAAATACATTGTGAAACTACCTTAAATGACAACTTTTTAATACCTCTCTGCTGTCAAATCTCTCTCTGATGTACAGCTTGCATGACTTGTACACACACACACACACACACATACACACACACATAGTGTAAATACAGTACTTTCCTAACACTCACTCATAACCGTAGCCTTGCAGCTGTTTTGCCTGCATTCACAAAAAGGAGAAGGACAATGATTCGGCACACTAAATGTCGGCTGGTAGGAGTCAAACGTGGTGTTTAACTTGATGTCACCCTATTGGCTTTACATTGTTGCCTTTTTATGAAATATTTTAATTACGTCCCTTTTAGGTGATTTTACGTGCCACAACTTTCTCTTATTTATGTTGTTGCACAATAGAGACGCAGGTTATTGGATTTTTTTTTTGTTTTTTTGTTTGCCAATATCCGACGCGCCAATATTTTAACGATTGATTTTGGTGCTAGACGATATATACAGATGTCAATAATATCTGTATAAAAAACACACTTTATGACATTCACATTTAGACACTGAAAAACAAGTGTAAGCGTTGTGAAAAAGTAACGATTTTATTTGCTTCCAAAACATTTGTAAAAGCACATAAAACAGACATTTACTTCATTGTTTCCTCATTATAAACGACAGACGTTTAGCAGACCCATGCCAATAATGTGACAATATAATCATTCATGCATATCGTACAAATAAAATGATTCTTTGTGTGCATTTTTCTCAGTTGTTTCCGTTCTGTCAGCGAAACAGTAACTTAAAATACTAATTGATAATAAAGTCAATCAGTAGTTGCAGCCCTCGTAATAATTAACATCTAAGTAGTGTGCAGTTGGGACACAATTATGATATTTGGCATCAGCCATTAATCTTAATGGAAAACATGCGCAGTCACCATGAACATGATATTGTTTCATTCGAGGAATATTAAGTGGAGAATATGGTCGTCAGTACAGTAAAGTCCTTTGATCCATGTGAGGATGATATATATGCTGCTGGTCTACTGGAGTCTGGAGCCGTGAGGGGTCAAAGGTGAGGTGGCTCCACTGGAGGTGTGTGAAAGAAGCAGTGAGGTTGGAACATAAACTTTATTACCTCTGGAGAATAATTGATGGCAGGTGGGCAGTGACCCCCTGCAGTTAGGGGGTAGGCCTCGTGCTCAGCAGCCCAAATAGGAGGCATATATTTGGAATTAGATGTTAAATTGAGTTTCACCTTGACGACTGTTGTGTCCGTCCCATAGTCCCCCTGCTCACATCCATCTCACACGTGACTGTCGAGCTAGAAGGACATGCGAGCACAAAACTTCCAGCAAACCTCCCTCTGTGGACTGATGATGAGGACAGGTTCTGTCTGAGTCTGACATCTTTGGAAAGGACATGTAGACATGTTTTGAGTTCAGTTGATGGACGTCAGTCTCTTGTAACTTTTAATTCTGTGCTCTAATTTTATGCAAAAAAAAAACAACATAATTTTATGGAGTAATTTTACAATGTAAAGGATTCACCGTGAATGTTTGACTTCCATCTTCATCTTTTCGTTTGTTCATCTGCAGAACCGCATTCTGTGGATCGATGAAAAAAATTTAACAGCCCATGTGGAAGCTGGCATCGTGGGTCAGGATCTGGAGCGACTGGTGAGTATGCCCCATCCCTCTGTCTCCCTCCACTGAAGGAACTTCTGTCTGTACAAAGTGTCACGTCAGCTTTCCGACTGTATCACTGTTAGCAGGCAGGTTGTCCAGTCACCTTCTGATGGCACTTGTGAGTGAGTTTGAGACAGGAGCAGAGTGCTGAAGGGGAAAGATTAGCGAATGAGGTGGCGGCGCCCGAGCAGATGGCATCATCAAGCTAATTCAGAAAAATTGAGACGGAGCAGGCGTTTGATGTAGGAAATTGCGTGCGTTGCATGTAAAGCAGGCTCCGCCTCTGCATTTACACTGGGCTGTTTTGATGGAGCAGATGGGTCTGTGTTATAAGCTGCCTTCCAGGGGAGTGCTGTGATAAAACAAGGCCTGGCTTTACCCGCATCATGTGACGGGGGCCTCTGGTGGAAGGTGTTGTACATTGAGGTCCTTAGGATTATATTTTTACTGTTACTGTTTAACGTTCTGCCTAAAGATCTTGAAGCATGTTTGGGCAGCCTTGATGTACTGTATAACCCATGTTTTTGTGAGAGAAAAATGATCCCCAAAGCCATGTACAACAGCTCTGAATTTGACTAACTGTTAGATTCACATCAATATGTGGAGTCATAAAAGGGTTTGTCATTTACCCAAACCCAGTCAGTCAGGAGAGTTTTGCAGCACTGCCCAAATAATGCTCTGATCTCTCTTTTTAGGGCTATTGTGCATGTTCCACTTGGTTTATTTTTGGCTGCAGTAAAAAAATCTATGATGCCATAAAACCTGAATTTCAGAATTACAGCATTACCAGAGCTGTAAAATTCTGCAGCAGAACAGCAATTATGTTTTTCCTTGTGCTTGCTAATTCTTTATTTTTTTTTATTAAAACATTCTTGTGGGTTAACGTCGTCAGTCAACATTTTTTGGCTTGTCTTTTTTAACCGCACCAAATGCATGTTTTTTGTTTTTTTTCTTGAAACAGCTTAATGAGAGTGGCTACTGTACGGGGCATGAGCCCGACTCCATGGAGTTCAGCTCCCTGGGGGGCTGGGTAGCTACCAGAGCGTCAGGCATGAAGAAGAACATCTACGGCAACATTGAGGACCTGGTGGGTGGTCTTCTCCCCCCTTTAACTTTCTGTATGTTCCATACAAGTCAGAGCACCAGTCGTTCTTCAAAGCCTAAACTTTTGAAGACTTCACCTTCCAAATGTGGAGATATCTTAGTCATGCTAACTTAATACTGTTACATTTGCAAAACTTTCATAAGTTAATGTTGTGTCCTTTTTTTTCTCTAGGTTGTCCACATTAAAATGGTGACTCCGCAAGGGGTGATTGAGAAGAGCTGCCAGGGGCCCCGCACGTCCACAGGGCCAGACGTTCACCACTTCATCATGGGTTCAGAAGGTTCGCTAACTCTCTCATGTGATTTCTGTACATCAAAAGCACGTGAGCACATGTGTCGATTCATGTGTTGTAGGTTCCTGTGCGAGTCTTTGTGATAAAACAGTAACATCTGGAGCCTTCTCGTGCTCTGGGCCTCTCACACATTAACCAGCTTTGGTGGAAAAGTGATTTGGAGGGGTGTTAGTCAGGAACCAGCACGTGTCCTCACCACCCATCTGCGCTGCCCTGTCCTTGTCAATACCCACAGAGAATACTGCCATATGCCAGGTTTCCCTACATAATGAGGAGGTTCGCAGACTTTTGGCATCGCTATGTTAAGCAGCTGTGGATACAAACTTTATGTTCGCCTTAGAAAGCTCAGCAATCTGCTTCCTGACTGAGCTGGAAGAGACACAGGAATGTTTGCACTCATCGGACAAGATTTCATTGCCAAGATCCCCTAAGTTTATAAGGTTCAGATCAAATGTGTTCAAACATGGTTACAAATCAAAGGTTGGACTGTGGATCACGCTATGATCAGTAGTTAGATTTGAAATGTTAACATGGTCAGCGTGAGCGTTTAATGCTTGCGTTCAGTCGGGGTAAGACATTCGTGTGTAGAAGGAAGTTTAGTTATACAATAGAAACCACATTCTGGTACAGCAGTCAAAATACACACGTTCCAAAAAAACAACCACGACCAGAGACTGAATAGTTGAGCACATGCTCACCATGTCAAGATTTTATTTTGTTCTCCTTGAAAACGAGGATGGTAATGGCAGGATTTGAAAATTGTTGTTATTGTTTGCTATAGCGGGTGAATAACGTCCTCTAGTGTAGACCGTGTTCATCAGCTTTACCGCTCCTCTGAGACGGGACAAGACCACACATCTGAGGGAGTGTAAGCACTTCAGGGAGGCTTAACACTGCAACGAGGAGGTCACAACATTGCTCGGTCCCATTAAAATTATCTTCCTTCTCACCCCAGAAACCCCATCGCGCAGTCTGACAGTAGGCCACAACAACAAAGCACCAGACCAGAACCCTCTGCTACGTTCTGCATGTTAAGTGGAACGCATCCATTTTATTAGAAATTACTGTGAAACCACAAGCTTCTCATTCGCAGCACGACAACCGGGTGTCTCTATCTTACTAACCTTGAAGTAGCCTGAATGCTAAGTGTTTCCCTTACACCCCCCCCCCCCCCCAAACAAGCGCTACAACCAGAGCAAAAACAGATTGGAATAATCAATGATAATCCCTCTCTCAACCAGAGGTAACTGCTGTAGCGTAGGTGCGTGAGGCCAATTTGATCTAATCTCATTGATTGTAGCCAGTGTCCAGGATGACATTGTCACAAATAATCCCTGAATCCTAATCCTGCAAGATGAGTTTGGTTTAGTTGAGATGGTCACGGTGAAAATGACTTAAGCTGCCTTCATGTTTATGTTTTATTCATCCCCAAGAGGGTCTTTCTGACCTTGCTGTTCTCCCCGCCCTCTCCAGTTCCAGCTCTCCACCCTTCCACTCTAGCTCCTCCTGTTCCCCCCTCTCTCTCTCTCCCTCTCTCTCTCTCTCTCTCTCTCTCTCCATCTCCATCTCCATCTCTCTCTCTCTCTCTGTCGCCTCGATTCGTCCTCGCTCGCTCCTACGTACCGTCAGGTGGGAGGAGCACCAAGGTCTCTGTTGGTGTATAATGGAGTTGCATGTTTTCCAGCGGGCCACTGGGGAGCAGCGTGTGACATCCAGTGTCACATTTGGGGGCTCATTAACAACCATAACAGGCCAAGGGAGGCTGCTAATGGAAGCCACCACGTTCAGCAGAGATAAATCTGCAGGCCGACACTTTGGGGCCTATTAGATGTTAGGAGAAACGTGAAAAATGGCCGTTACAACTAGTTTATGATCCAAAGTCTGTAGACATTAAGTAATGACAATGTAAGAGAAAGAAAAAAGGCAAATATTAACATTTTGGAGACATTTTTATAGCATTGGTTAGTGATGGTATTTTTTGTTAAAAATTAAGAGAATATCAGCCTGGTGATATGAGTATAGAGATGATAATTGGAGGGTTGACAGGAGTTGACCATGAAAGTTTTCTTCTGGAAGCAGTGGTGAAAATCTGAAAACAACACAGGACAAAATGCAGCATAGCATGACAGTGATAATGAAGTGATAAATAAGTGAAAATTCTAAAAGGTGTGATTATTTAATGAACTTTACCTTTAGACCAAGCATATTATAATAACAGCGATAACAACATTTAGTGCAGTTGCAACCAGTCGGTTTCACAAAAGTTTAGAGCCAGTGAAAATAAATTACCATATTGTATAAGAACCTAAGGTAATAATAGCAAAAGGTATTTTTTTTAATATAGTGATTTTAATGTGAAGAACATTAAATAATTACAATTTTCAATAATAATAAATACTAATACAACTATTAAAACCGACTTAATTTTTAATACTTTTACTCGTAGTATCCTTTGATACATTTGCTGTGTGAAGCAGAGTCGACCGGTGTTTGTAGCTCCTGCAGCAGCTAATGAACAGTTCTCAGGGTCAGAAAGTCAGCAGCAGCTGTAGGTGTATCTGTATAGTTGGCCTGTCTGCCTTTGATAGAGCTTTGCTTTATTTCCTCACACTCTTAGCTGATAAATCTTAGTGGCCCCCCAGTGTGTGGTAGAAAACCAGATCCACTTGGTGAAATTTGAGACAAAGGTCACCCGGAGGACCCCTGGGGAAACGTACCAGAACCCTGTAAAATGGTCTCGAGTTCCGCTCTAGCTCATATCAACTATGGGAACCGACATACTACTTTTTGTTCTCTCAAAATCTCTCACTGTGATTTTCCGCAGGAACACTGGGTGTGGTTACCGAGGTAACCATGAAGATTCGGCCTGTGCCAGAGTATCAGAAATACGGCTCAGTGGTATTCCCTAACTTTGAGCAGGGAGTTGCCTGTCTTCGAGAAGTTGCCAAACGGGTAACGTGAATCTATCATGAAGCTTACCACCAAAACAAATAAGAAAGCATCTCTATGTATTTTTAACTTTGCCCGACTGTTAAAACCTAACTATGCTAAGCTAAGCTTAGCTGTCCCCAGTCATACATATTCATGCAATTCCAGTAATCAGACCTCTCGCAGTGACATTTACTGCTCAAGTACTGCAAAAAGTTTGTGTTATTACCTTCCTTAAAATACAAAGGCTGTAACTTCACTTGTGCTTTGACTTGTGTGAACACAGTAATGATCACAGTCCAGACACACGAAGCGCCCACTTGTCAAACATGTCCTGTAGTATTTTTCTTACTCCATTGCTTGACTTGTATTGTCCTAATTTTCAAACTCTCCCTTTACTTTCTTGAGCCCCAAACACCAGTGTTATTGGTGCAATGCAACCATATGTGGGTATTTTCTCAGGATCAAAATGAATTGTGACATGACAGTGGTTGATGAACAGTAAAACTCAATGCATCGTGCTGCAAGAATAACCTGGTTAATAGATTGTATATCAATCAGGAAACCAATCCAGCTGTTCCAGACACTGATGGACTGCTTTATTTTGGCAGAATCGCACCGATTCAACGTGGACCTAATATGTACCCTCGGGTTTCTTTCTTTCCTTCTATTTTGTGTTTCCTGTCTTTAGAGGTGTGCTCCAGCGTCTATTCGACTAATGGATAATGAACAATTTAAATTTGGTAAGTTTTGTTTGATTTACAAGCATACTCAATATCTCTGGTATCTAAATGTCACTCTTATGGGTTCTTCATGTGTACCGTGTTTTTGAGCCGGGAGCTTTTAACCAGCTAAATACCTGTAATCCTTTTGTACTCTTAATTTTAATGTAGTATTCGAGCAAGTGTTACATTGATATAAAGTATTCCTCTGTCAAGGAGTAGCAGTGGCTCAGCATCCAGTGGTTTTACCCTCCACAACACAGAATTGTTTAATTGATTCTTATTTCACCAGCAGAAAAGCTACACCAGGGCAACTTAAATAAAAATCTTAAAGGGCCAGAAAGAATTTTTTTCCATCAGTCAGAGGTCCATCTGTTGAGGTCGGTCAGGCCACATGCGACGATACTGTAATATTCTAAACAAAAGGCCCCTTTCATTCAAAACCACAACACAGGTACATAGTAAAATAAAATGTCATTTTCATTTTAACATAAATTAAAATAAATAGTAGAATAAAACAAAACATGACCCCTGTCAGGAATCCAAAACAAATATGTCAGGAGGAGGTTGAGAGCACTTTTCTTTTTAAATATAAACACAAAGATCCACAAGGATGGAGGAGAAATGTACCTCTGGCCTATGGTGAATCGAGCCTCTCAGTAATTCCAAACTAACACGGATGCTAAAATCAAACCACATGTCCCTTTCGGTTTCACAAACTGATCACAATTTTCAAAACTGCTCCAAAAAGGAAAGTGAAAGTTAAAAAATTGGGCTCGCAGCAGTGAACTATGATTGAACCAAAAACAGGCTGTCTGTGTGTCGCTGGCACTGAGACGAGTCCTGGCCAGTATATCACGTCCAGAAGGGGAAGCGAGTGAAGAACAAGCGTGGTAGCTTGTGGATTATCGGTGTACCTGTCTGTAGGTGCTGCGGCCAGGAGGGTAGGGTGTAATATAAACATTACAAAAAACAAAACAAACAAAAAAACGCTCCAGCCACACCGGCCGTTCGGGAAACCTTCTGAACGTCCCCATGGACAGCCTCCCCTGAAGTGCTGACCCAACCAAAACACACAGTGAAGGAATAACAGTCAGGGGGCCACAAATAGGTGGCCAGCGGGCTGGATGCAGCCCGGGGGCCGCCTATTGAGGTTCACTGAGCTACACAATTTCTCACGCACACAAACACACACACTCACACACACACACACACACAGAGCCGTAGAATTGATGCAAAATGACAAATGGCTCATGGCCAAAATGAAGTCGTTGTTGCATTGAAGTTTTATGATGTTGTTCCTTAGGTCTCGTGGAATGCATCTGGCATTGCCAGGGATCTCTGTAAAGTTCCCCGTCTCCAGGGATCTCATTATCTCCCCTATATTTCCACTTTCCTCAGAGTAGGCACTTCTTAGCATTAA
The DNA here is from genome assembly GCF_037954235.1 of Aulostomus chinensis. Lineage (NCBI taxonomy): Eukaryota > Metazoa > Chordata > Actinopteri > Syngnathiformes > Aulostomidae > Aulostomus > Aulostomus chinensis. The sequence continues at coordinate 18,177,870 of NC_141331.1, read as the reverse complement.
GAAGGGAAGATGAAGTGACCAGGTGGTTCGCTAATAACCAAAACGCATGGCCCTATGATACCTTCTTGTGTTTATTTGTGGCTTCTGCTCATTCTTAATCATGTTGGCTGCTGATTGAGTTGAGCTGATGTTTGGACTACAAGTACAGTTTAGTTCTGTGTGTCTTAACATGCAAGATCAAAAAAAAAAAAAAGAGAGAATATTGTAAAAAGTAACAGCATGTATTGCAAAGATATCACCAAAGCACAGAAACAGTGAGCAAATAGCAGGAGAATTATAGCGCGTAGGTGTAATTTTCTCTCTTTGGATGTTAAGTATTTAATTAACGAGCGTGATGGCGGCGACAGACCTAAGGACCTGCAATCAAAGTTTGGAAGAGACACAATTAGGACACTAAGTGATGAAGAGACTGGAGCATGCAGGGGGGAAATAAATGAACTGTTAAGTCTCTGTGACATCACCCGTGACTTCCCTGCTGTGATTGATAACCATCCCATTGGCCCCAGCCCCTCATTTTTGCTTGTCCGCGGGCGCTTTTGTGCGTCCGATCAGGAATAAATCAAAAAGTGTGGGTGAGGAAGACGGATACGGCTTTGTCAGCCCCACTTCCCTTCAGAAACCCTCTGATTTATAGTCACATTTGCCAGCAGCCACCAACCAGTTGTAAAGTTATTCAAATGTTAGCATTTATTTTTCCTGCTTTTGTTTAAAACCCCTGAATAAATCTGACTTGCTGGCCCTCTAAGGGCACCGGAGGATGCCAGCAGAGGGCGGGGGGGATTGCGAAGTCTTTGTGGATATACACAACTGACTGTTAACTCTTCACAGGTCACGCCCTGAAGCCTCAAGTATCGTCAATTTTCACATCCTTCTTGGATGGGTTGAAGAAACTTTACATCACCAAGGTAAAAATAATAGGTGGCGAACTTCATCAGTTGTACGTTTCCACAAAAACACTACAGACGAATAAATCAACCTCTCAAAACCTCAGTTCAAAGGCTTTGACCAAAACCGCTTGTGTGTGGCCACGCTGCTGTTTGAGGGAGACCGTGAGAGGGTCCTGCAGCACGAGAAGCAAGTTTATGACATCGCTGCAAAATTTGGGTGAGTCGTTGTTCTCTCTTCTACGTTCTTGTGTCACAGCAACGCACAGAACACAAGCCGAGGTCACTGCATTTAAGCAGCCATCATGACAAACGGGCGGAGAAGCTTGTTGGTCCCCTCAGTGTGTCGTGATGAGTGTTGATGGATCACCTGTGGATGTCCTCCTGCTGCACAGTGGTGTGGGTGCTGATAGGAGGACAACCCCCCCCATGGGTACGAGGACGCAGCTTGGGACTGCCTCACTGTAGTGATAGATCACTCCACCGATCAATGAGGACTTTGGATGAGATAAGTCACCTGTCAGGCTGAAAGGGAAGATTTTATATTCTCTTTTAAAACATTTAGAAAGCACTTTACAGATTTCCGGTCCACGCGGTCAATGAACTCCATAATTTGATACGTTTTCGGCATTGGAAAATAGAAAATGATACTCAACTTCAACTTTCCATCCTTTAGAGAATATCATTTATCAATTTATTTTGAATAGCTGTTTGTTTTTCCTCTTTTTTATGAAGAGACTATAATGGGTTTTTTTTTAACTTAACAGCATGAACCCCTGTTACAGTTCATAATCATCATCATCATATTCATGTGAACCTTTCAAAAAATAGTTACAAAGTACTTTGCAACACCTAAAAAAAAAAAAGAAGCAGAATTTAATACAGTAATGATTAAATAAAAGGACATAAAAGTAATGAAAATACTGTTATTTGCAAGGAATTTTAAGTTTTTTCAAAAAATTGAAGCGTGTTTTAAAAGAAATACAATGGAGGATAGAGACAGTGTGTTTGGGATTTTAAGATTTAATTTAAATGAATTCTTTGTGACGTAAATTGTGACTTACAAAATGTCTTTGTAAGTCACAATTTATGGGGAAATGGGTGAACAAGGCGAATTGAGCCAGTAACCCACTGATGAAGCAACTTTAACCGTTTACAGGTTAAGCTGGGTGTCATGGCAACAAAACTGGAACAAATGCTCTAATCTTAGTGCCTAATCGACACTTCTCCTTTTTTTCCCCTCAAAGATATTTACCTGGTAAAATACATTTATCATGACGTGGTCACAGGAAATATAATGTGTTTGTCAGTGAGCTAAACATCATTCGTCAAAAAATTTTTTTTTAAGTTAATTTTCTGCGCTCCTTTTGGATAAAGGAGCAGTTTAAATGGAGCCTAGATTTATGGAATAAGAAGCCGCAGCCACATGAGCTGTTAGATGATGAGCTGCAGGCGACAGGCTGCAACTCTGATTTCTCAGCGAGGTAACCAACTCCTTTCATTGTGTCCCGCTGATTCACAGACTCACGCCATATGAAGCGTGAAATCAGATCATAGCTGTTCACACAAGGAAGGAAAATGAACTGACTACTTTGTTAAAAAGACGATACATTAAAGTAGTATTTGCCTCTACTAAAACTCAGAGAAGTGTAGTGCTACTAACTAACTAACTACTACTAACTACAGTTGTCACGAAATTAACCCTTTTTTTTTAAGGGTTGTACATTTAATTTCTGATTAACATGACGCTTAAATTGTGTTTGCTGTGTTTCCTGCAGACCAGGTGGTTCATACTTGTTTAGTGCATGAGGAAAATGAATCTGCTTCTTTTCCCTGCATCCCTCTGTCATTTTACCCTCCCTGTTTTTCAATCATCGCCCTGTCTTTCAGAAAGTAGCAGCGTGGTCATGTTTTTGTGGCCACTGCCTGTGCCAGAGTACTGACCTTTTAATAACCAGCAATTAAATCATAAGAAACTTGTCAGCTACAGGCAGCATCCTCTGCTTTATTGCATCATTTTAAATAAATCCCCATCCCGCATCACTTCAAGTGCCAGTGATGGATACGTGTGGTTCTGTGAGGGATATTTTTCTGCGGGTGTTGGGGAAACAGGGAGGATGGTGAAAATCAATATAGTGATTTTCTAATGAGCTCGGCCTGATTAGTTTGGGTGCTGGATGAAAATGTGATTACACACTGCAGGTGATGGATGTGCGGCTGACCTGTGGCGATGCACTGAGCGCAGCTCCATTGATCTGTTCATTGTTGGATTGACAAGCTCCCGGGCAGCTGTTGTGAGGCGGAGCGCTCCAGCCAACAAAAGCTAAAAGAAAGAGCTGTTGAATATTAACCCTGTTATCTCTTTCCAGAGGCCTGGCAGCTGGAGAGGACAATGGGCAGAGGGGCTACATGTTGACCTTCGTCATCGCTTACCTCCGGGTGGGTCTCTCCTCTGGCTTTTTTCTTGGCTGAGCTGATGGGCAGGTGGGGCGGGCGTGGACGCAGCCTGACAGGCCCCCTGGCTGCAGATAGAACCGCAAGAAGCACAGACACCCTGTAGAATGTGACCTCTGGAGGTCTTTGATTTGGTCACAGTTGCCAAAGACCAAGAAGTGTGTTTCTCTTACCTTTCAAGGTTCTTTTTTTATATTTACATTGAGTGTGTATCAGTGCAGAACAGGACCAATGAACCGTTAATAAGAGGAATATTTCTCATGTTCATCTAGTCCAGAGCATCTGGTTTGCATGAATCGCCCACATACAACTGATGTCAGCACAAACACTTGCTTGACAAAGAGGGCTGAATTATTTAATGTGCAACACACAACAGGACAGCTTTGTCGGAAATACACATAATTGCCGTCCTTCTCAGAACCACACGAGAAGAAAGATTCTTTTCTCTGTAGGTGCATTAGTGAGCCAGAGAGACCTGACGACCAGTAGTTCGCTTAGCACAGTGAATGGTACTGTATGGGCAGCGTTAGCGTAGTCAGTTGATAGTAGTCAAATCAATCAGGTTCAGGAACGTGGCTTTTCCAGCAGTAATCCTCCTCATCCTCTCTCAAAAAAGTCTTCCATGATCAGAGGTGGCAGTCAAAAAAATTTGCTGTGCCAAATCACTCCACCTGCTTTGGGAAGTAGTTCCGACAATGTGTCTGGTTCCAAAATGACAATAGCTTGTGATTTGGTATCGTTCCTCTTTTTTTTTTTTTTTTAAATGTACAGCCCTATTTGTTTAATGCAAGCAAAGAAAGTTTTGGAGAAAAGTGTCCGTGACGACATTTGACAATTGTTACGCGAACACTTCCCTCCCACTGTCATCGGTTGTGCTAAGCTTACAAACAGTTATCCAGTCTGTCTACTTGTCTGGCTCTGAGGACAATAGAAAGTAAATGTATTTCCCTAAAAGTTGGTGTTTTCTTTTATATAAGAAGACATAAGAGAGCCGTGATTCCAAAATGCCTTTCGAGGAGATGATGTTCTTTACAGTGCATGAAAACATAGCCTGTGTTTTCAAGTAGCTTCGGTTCTCATATTGATGCACTAAATAAATTCTCACCTGTTCGTCTTCTGATACTAATCTTCTCTCCCGGCCAGGACTTAGGCATGGACTACTATGTGATAGGGGAGTCCTTCGAAACCTCTGTGCCTTGGGACAGGTAGATACGCAACCCAAGTTTGCATTCAGTTCTTGTGTCCTCTCACCTCCTGTCATCCCTCTACTGTCACTTTGATGAGGTCAAACTGCAACCCATCCTAAAAATAAGTCTAAAGTAGTATTTAAAAAAAAGCTAGATAGACTGCATATGGAATTTTTGGCTCCCCCCTGACATGCAGCTTCAGGAGAGTCTCCCTCCTGCTGTTTCCCCTCCTTTCTTTTATTTCTCTTTGTTTCTGTCTTTGACGTTCACCTTGGCCACCCTGCCACCCCACCCCCAACCCCGAGGTGCTCTGCGATGGCGGAAGCTTGCCTCTCCGGCCCACAAACTTGACATCACTGACACACACACAAACACACAGAAGAGACCCGTGTTTCTACTAAAAAGCCTCCACTTCAACTCAGATTACGTTGTGTTTTGCATTTTCTACATGTCGTATTTCTCAAAAGCGCACGCGCACACACACACACAAACACGACAAATTGGAGCGCACACAGCTCCTTGTTGCGTAACATGCCTGACGGGAGAGAGCAAGGGATCGTGCACTGAGGCGAGCATATGTGTTTGGCTCATTACCCATCCTCCTCCCCATCCTCCATCTCCACACGGCTGCACATGCTCACGACTGGCGGCCATTTCCACACACCACAATCTTCATGTTAAAGTCTCTCTTCCTCCTTTTGACCTTTTCTGAACTTTCATATTTGTGCTCAACAGTTTAATGCAGTTTGAAGTGTGTTCACTACTCATGATGTTCATGTTTTGAATGTTTCCAGGCATTGCTTGGCCGAGATGTTGCAAATTTGTTGTTGTGTTTTTTACTTTCCCTCTAGGGTGTTGGACATTTGCCGGAATGTAAAAGCACGCATCATTCGAGAGTGTAAAGACAAAGGAGTTCAGTTTCCTCCGTTAGCAACATGCAGGTAATGTTTGCTAAAGATATTACAGTTTTCATGTAAACCCATTAGTTTACTACGTGGTTAACCAGTCTCTGGTAACGACCTATGGGTCTCATCTACTGCTACTGAAGACTCAAATCTTAGAAAATGAGTCACACATATTGGTTCTTTTCAGACTTGTGTTAGCATGCCTCTTGAGTGATCCGATCATGAGTGGACAGGTCTGAGGTCAGCTGTCAGTGCACCTGAGATGATTTCGAACAGTACAGTTGGACCTGGTTCAGGATCTGCTCTGTGTTTCTGCCAGCTAAAAGGCTGTTCTTTTGATGCCACAGAATCCAAATTGTGGCGTCTAATAAAAAAAAAATATATATATATATACATATATATATATATATGTATATGTATATATATATACATATATATGTATGTATATGTATATATATACATATATATGTATGTATATGTATATATATACATATATATGTATGTATATGTATATATATACATATATATGTATGTATATGTATATATATACATATATATGTATGTATATGTATATATATACATATATATGTATGTATATGTATATATATACATATATATGTATGTATATGTATATATATATACATATATATGTATGTATATGTATGTATATATATATATATGTATATATACATATACATATATGTATATATACATATATATACATATATATGTATATATATGTATATATACATATATACATATATATGTATATATATGTATATATATGTATATATACATATATGTATATGTATATATACATATATATATATATACATACACATATATATATACACATATATATACATTCATATATATACACACATATATACACATATGTATATATATACATATATATGTATATATATACGTATATATACATATATATGTATATATGTGTATATATGTGTGTGTATATATGTATATATATGTGTGTATATATATGTGTATATGTGTATATATATGTGTATATATGTATATATATATGTGTATATGTATATATATGTATATATATGTGTATATATGTATATGTATATATGTGTATATATATGTATATGTATATATGTATATATATGTATATGTATATATGTGTATATGTGTATATATACATATGTGTATATATATGTATATATGTGTATATGTGTATATATATTTATATATATGTGTATATATATGTATATGTATATATGTGTATATGTGTATATATATTTATATATATGTGTGTATATATATGTATATGTATATATGTGTATATATGTATGTATATATGTGTATATATGTATGTATATATATGTGTATATATGTATGTATATATATATGTGTATATATATGTATGTATATATATGTGTATATATGTGTATGTATATATATATGTGTATATATGTATGTATATATGTGTGTATATATGTATGTATATATATGTGTATATATATGTATGTATATATATGTGTATATATATGTATGTATATATATGTGTATATATATGTATGTATATATATATGTGTATATATATATGTATGTATATATATATGTGTATATATATGTATGTATATATATATGTGTATATATATGTATGTATATATGTGTATATATATGTATGTATATATGTGTATATATATGTATGTATATATGTGTATATATATGTATGTGTATATATATGTGTATATATATGTATATATATGTGTATATATATGTATATATATGTGTGTATATCTATCTATATATATATATATATATATATATATATATATATATATATATATATATAATCAAATGAATGAAGATATAAAAACAGGTATAAATAATAAAGATGATATTTATGACTAGTTTTTACTATGTTCCTCACACGGTCCTAACCCCCAACCCCCCCACCCCCCACCGTCTTGGTAAGTCAGCCATAGCCTGACAGACAGACGGCGAGCCAGTTGAGGAGCGCCAGGCTTCTGCACGCCGATGGCAGAAAGATTAGGCCTCAGCCTGATTACGCCTCAGCCATTCATTTCCCGGCTGCAGCCTGTCACATGATTGATTTGTCCATTTAACCTCCAGATCAGTCAGTGTGCCAGGTGATGGGCCATGTCAAAGCAACAAGGACTCTGCAACCCAGCTTCTCAAGGGGGGATGAGGTCACACAGAGACATTACAAACCGTAGAAGCCATTTTGGCTCTGGAAGAAGGTTTTAAACTCCAGTGCTTGATTAGAGGAAGCAGCCCCATCAACATACCACCAGTATTTGTGCAGTGCAGAACAATAAGCCAGTCCAGGCGTTTAATGGCCATTTAAAGTGTGATAATGTCACGTTATTAAAGGTGACCGCCTCCACATTCTGGACCCCTTGAATGGAAATGAGGGGAGGGGGAGTTGTCACAGTGGGAACCTCCTACTTTTCTTTGCCTCCCATTTACAAAGGATAATTGCATATATTGTGTGAAAATGGATTTGCTGTAAATGAGATTTCAGATCGAGGGAGATTCTGTGGTTTGGTTTACAGGGTGACTCAAACGTACGACGCCGGCGCTTGTGTGTACTTTTATTTCGCCTTCAACTACAGGGGACTCAGCAATCCAGTACACGTGTATGAACAAGTGGAAGTGAGTCCCATTTTATTTGTATCAACGTTACATCACGGTCCAGGTCTCTGCAAAGGTCATCGTTCCATCTGATGCAATGATACCCAGCAGCCCAGAGGGCGAGTGTCAGGAAATATCAAACATGACTGATTCTGGGTTTTTGTTTCGCAGCATGCAGCTAGAGAGGAGATCCTGGCCAACGGAGGGAGCCTGTCACACCACCATGGAGGTACCTGAGAAGTATTTTTAGAAACATACACCAGTGGAAGGATTTGCAGCTTCTTCTATATTCTAATATATGAACAGGATGAGCTCTTCTCCAAGCAGCCATCCTGTCAGGTTACAAATGTGTGTGTGTGTTCTGAGATCCGTCGTCACTCCTTCATGTGTTCACACCGCGTCACCGCAGCTCCGTCAAACAGTTCTGACTGGGCTGTTTGTTCATTTCAGTGGTGACCAAATGAAACGTGAGCGCGGGGGGGGGGGGGGGGGGGGGGGGGCGTGTGAGACTATTCTCTGGGCCTCATCCGGGCTAACTGAAGCGGCTGCCTTATCTATATTGCCATCCGCCTCGCTGTTTTCATACATCACTTCAGGCTATTCATCACACCTGTCAAAAACAGTATGCAGTGAATCAGCTGCGATATTAAATTGCAATTTCTCCTGAAGGCGGGGACGGGTTCAAAATTAAAAGATTGCTAATAAAAAGGAGGCGGCGGGCCAGGGTAAATGATGCTGCCGTTATTGCCGGCTGTAAACTGACCTCCAAACGGTGGCCCGGCCACCCCGAGCTGCCTGGGGAGGTGACAAGAGAGGGGAGGGGCCGGGAGTGGGGGGGATATTGATGCAGCTCCCGTGTGCGAGGCCCACTCTGTAATTGTGATTAATAACAGTGGGGCTTGCTATCTGGGCGCAGACAGACCAGTTTGTCTGCCCACAATCAGCGCTTGACAAATGGAGCTAGTTTCACTGGGTTTTGTGTATCAAACAAAACAGATGTAGTCAAGGATGGCGGGGGTGAGAGGGCAGCCCAGGAAATATACAGTTCTGTGGCCTTGTATGTGTCGAAGGGGTTCACTGCTGTCTGTGCAGGACATAATACCTAGCTAGGACAAATACTGGATGCAAATGGATATTTATATTCAAATGTAAGAAGACTGTAGTTTTCTGATTGAGAACATTGGGAGAACTGTCCCTTGAACCAGGTCAGCAGTGTTGTAGCATTGAGGAGCTGCCGAGCATCCATCACCAGCAGTCGTCCATCTATCAGCTCCACACCGCCCCAGCCTCTCCGCCAATACTGAGGCTCGGCCATATCACAGCTACGCAGGGTCCCTACCTCAGCCTGTCTTTCATGTCCTGACCTCCATTTGTTAGAGACGCCCGGGGAGAGCGCAGAACCTCAACCCACTTTGACGCACTCCCACTACTCTCCACCCACCTCCGCACGAGTCATCCTCACCTTAGAGCGCCAAACTCACCACTCGCAGGAGCTAGAAAAATGAGCCCACTCCCATCTTGTCGTTCACCCTGCACCCCAACAATGTTTTCAACACAAGAGAAATGCGACTCCCTTTTCTTTTTAATCTGTCATTTCTGAAATAAGTACCTGCACTTCTTTGCATGTCTCAGCTGCACAGAGCACGCCTGCAGAGATTGATTGCATTAGCTTGCAAAAAAGCGTGAATACGACAAGATAGATGTGTAAATTATCACAGTGATGGAGGCAATGATGCAGTCCCCGCACCTTCTGTTTTCTCTCTCCTTCCCGGGAGGAGGGATGGGTGGAGGTGGGACCAGGGGGAGGGAGCTGGTCACAGAGAGCAGGGGACTTTTCTAGTTACTGGGTAGCAGCTGATTGGTCCGTCCGTCACCATCTGGAGGTGCATGTGGAATCAGTCCCCGGTGACCCCGTCGTCCGTCCCCTTCTGTCAGGAGACGGTTCTCTCCAGCCCCCTGGCTGATCCTCATCTGGGTTCCCGGGCTGGACTCTGATAACGCGGTGCTCTAATGTGTCAGGGTGGCCCCCACCTCCCTCACTGTCCCTGTTAACACATGAGGGCTCCCCTGCTAGTGTGTGAGCGACTCATCTACACTTTCCTATTTATAGGCCTCCGTATCTAATCTCAGGATTCCACTACTGGTTTCCAGTGTTTACCCAGTCAGCAGCACCTGTTCTGTTCACCGATCTATCGTACCTCTCTCTTAAGTTAGCATGACCTCCAAAAGTTAACATTCACACAGACTTCCTCACTGTTTTTGTTGTTGTTGTTGTTGTTGTTGCTTGGTGACTTTCTGTCATTTTCTAATTACTTTTTCATTCACGCTTAATTTAGCCAACAGAAACTCCACTGACAAGTTTCTACTTTTAAGTTGATTTTTGCTTCAAGAAGATTTTCAGTATTAAAATGATGGAGGAAAAAAAATCCCCACATTTAAGAAGTTGAAACTCAAGAATCAACCTTAAGTCACAAGTGAGGAGTGCTTGCATGGGTCCGCCATCATGGAGACAGGAATCAGGTCGGAGGCACCCTGGTCCGCAGTACAGATGTGTAAGAAGGCTTTTTTGATTTAGGGTGCATCTAGACAAAGGCTGGTTGGTCTTTAAACAGCTGTTAAATTTTCAGTCATTGCTACGCCACGACTTGTTCTGGAGTATTTTGCTTGAAATTTGACCCAAACAATAGACAGGTAGGCAGATAAACTACCAGACAGATGTCGGCCTTTTTGAGAATACAGTTGTTGCCCACGTATGGAGTTGGACGTGGGTCTATTAATGTATTTGTTCTTAGGGGAGATTGGGTGCCATTTAAGTCTCATCCAATGAGTAACAGTCAATTTATCTTTCTTTACACTCGGTCCAACAATTCCGCAGTGTCGTGAACTTGTAGGACATCATTTCTTTATTATTTTCAAGTCTTAAACCTGAGTTAGTGTCAGTGTACGGGGTCTCATGAGTCCTCGGTGCAGCCTGCTCTAGACCTGCCAGGCTGTCTGACGTCTTGCTGGGCGCAGACATTCTGGAGCACGTCTGAGTGGACAGCTGGTGAAGCTGTGGGCACCCTCGCCAGGCTGCGGACCACAGCCCTACGTGCTCCTGGGAGGGTGAAGGACTGGCTGAAGGCTAAAGTCCAGCTGACGGAGGACCAGCATGCTGCCCCTCCACCGTCGCCCTGCTGCTCCTCAGGCCGGAGTCAGAGGGCACCACAGAGGGACACAACAGAAGTATCAAGTGGGAGTGTGGAGGGGAGTGGCCGAGTGAGGGGGGCAATTGAGGTAGCTGGGGACGGGCCGCTAAAGCCGCCAGCCAGCCAGCCAGCCAGCCAGCCAGCCAGCCAGCCAGCCAGCCAGCCAGCCAGCCAGCCCCTCCTCTGGGAACACACACAGCCTAATGAGTTTGATAGTCTGCTGAGCTCCATAAATCATGCCATGCAAAACATTTCTCCTCTCTGAATAAAAGCATTTATCACCCTCTGTTTATTCACTCACTCTCACAAGATTGATTGGCTCACAGCAGCCTGCTGAGCAATCAGCCGTGCCCATTCCTCTACCCCCCACCCCCACCAACACCACCGCCACCTCGCTCTTCTTCTTCTCCTCTGACTTTATTTATTTATTTTCTCTCTCTCTTCTGTCATTCAGTGGGCAAACTTCGGAAGGAGTGGATGAGACAGACCGTCTCCAGCGTGGGCTTGGGGATGCTCAAGTCTGTCAAGGACTACTTAGACCCCCAGAACATCTTTGGCAACAGGAACCTCCTCTAACTTCCTGCTCTTGTCCACCTTTAATCTCACGTTTTGTTTTGTTTTGTTTTTCTTGTGCATTTGGGATTAATAGTTACTAAATTTAACATGAACAGAGATCTTTTTCATCATTCGGTGCCATTTCTTTTGTGTGTGTTTTGTTTCAGGTGATGTTGCAGTTACACGCTATAACAATCCTTCATGTTGAAGCTCATCAGTTGTGTCCCGACATACGATGCAACCACCTCGTCATTTTTAACTGTTTTCTCATACCTCCTTGCCAATGGTAGTGATGTAGTTCAAACATTGTTTTTACTTTTCCTCGTGTATCATTTCCAGATGAATGCGATTCTAAATCTCTGTGCCTTTCTGAAGCTTAGTCTGCCTTTCCTCCTCTCCTAAACACTCCACTGGTCTTCAGCAAGTCCCTTAGTCAAGCTAAATTTGTCACCTTCATACTCTCATATCTTTTTGTTGTTCTGACCTATTGCCATAAGAGACTATTTTCTGGACCCTCAGTGTGTGTGCGTGTATGTGTTTGTGAGTGTTTTTGTGTGCGCGCGTTAACAAACTATATCATCACTCTACCCCTCCGAAATCTGATGACAAAGATTACCTGTGTGTTACTGAGAAAGTGAGGCGGTTCTTCTGACCATTCTCGCTTCAATGTGAGCGCCTTTTTGAAGAGGCGTCTGGACCCCGGTGCTCTCGTCGTACCAAAGAGTCGTCAAAACACGTCAGATCATGCCAACGACATACATGTGACCACCCTCACACACACACACACACACACACACACACACACACACACACACACACACACACAAACCCCCATACAGCTAAACTGCATTTTTAATCATATGCAAAGATACATTTTTTGAGATGTGTAAAATGTAGATATTTGTTGCTAAAACTTTCTATTAAATGCATTACTTTTTCTTATTTTCAAGTTGAGGGTTGGTTTGTTTGTTTTTTTTGCATAAATTGTAATTATTGTCGCTCACAAATTCCTCAGCGCCTCATTTTCATTTGTTACATCATTTGTGTGAAGGTTTTTTGGAAGTAGTGTCCTTCAAGACTAATCGAAATCAACACTGAACTTGCCTTCTCGTCCTCCTGTTTCCTGGACCTCAGTGTCTTTTTAATTCATATTTCCCTTCATGAACGGTTTCATACCCTTGTGTCAAAATAACGTGCGAGCTTTTGAATGTTGCGGATGTACCCTTTTTTTTTAATTTTCTCAAGACAGTATAACATAAAAATATGTTTTGTCAACGCTATTTGTGCAATAAATTCAACTAAAACATCCCAACTGGTGATTTGTTTCTTATGCGTAAAAGTCATTTCATTTCTAATTCAGCATCTCATTCGCGGTTATTTACACCGTCAGACGCGAGCCTGAGGGGAAGTTTCTGTTGATCTGAAGGTTATCCAGCTCAGTTTAACAATGTCTTTTGCCTCCTTTTTTTCTTCTACACAAAGCCTCATTTGGGAGCTATCTTCACCCACACAACCGCCTACACACTGCCTGCTGACGTCACCTCCACCTTTCAACAGCAACAGCCTTGGACTATGAAATACACTGCAGCAATTACCCTTCTCACACTGCTGTCAGACTGAGGATTCCATGAATGGGTGATCATTAATACCATATTTCTGACTCTCTGACAATGTTGCATCCATTTTTCTGATGAATATTTATCAATCTAGCCGAACAGTTCATGTATTTTCTCCTTTTCACCCCCCAAAAATATCTTAATGAAATGGGCTTCTAGCTGCAGGATTTCATTGAGAGATTTCATGTGCGAGGATTCATTTGTCCACATGAGGTCAGCACTGTACCGAATGAAACGGCAGGCGAAATCACTGTAACTCAGGAAAGGAAACATCAAATGTGTAGCAGCATATTTTTATTTAAAGTCTGAACAGAAACATTGCACATTTGCTTTTTCATGCCTTAAAGTTTCTTTCAGTTCCACCCTGCCATAAAGAGTCCAAACACAGAGAGGAAAGAAGTACAAGCAGCACGTTACATTTCCAAATAGACAAATAGAAGTTGGCCACATTTGGAGACCTAATAGAAAAATAGAACAGCGATATCCATAATTCGCATAACATGATGCAGAAATAGAAGTCATGCATTATGATGAGATAACGTGTGTGTGTTCGTGTACAGATAAAACTTCAAAATCCGAGGTATTCGTTGGCTCACGTGTTCGCTACATCCTCAGCAAGTGGTTGAACATTAACACTGCATCAAACATGCAACTCAAATGTATCTTCAATTTAGTTCTTCAACTAAAATACGGTAAAGTAGCACATAGATCCATGCCTCGCAAGGTGCACAGTCACATTTCCAATAAACAAAGCTACAACACAAGTCATAAGGCATGTGTCTCTCAAAAATACCACTTATTATATAACAATGTGAAAATAAAAAGTTTGTGACTACATGGGCACTTCAGAAATAACATATCTCAGTCTTCCTCTGGATATTAGTGAGCTTTGAGAAGAGGCCAAATATTATTTAATGTTTCTATTAAACTGTGGAATTAAATCAGTAGATAAGATGGCTTCTGTTTAAATTAACGTGATATCGGAACAACTTCAAGGCACATTGTGTGTGTGTGTGTGTGTGTGTGTGTGTGTGTGTGTGTGTGTGTGTGTGTGTTTGTGTCAAGTGAGACCCTGCATTTATTAAACTGAGCAGAAAAGATTTAATTCCTATTGGCTACCATGGGATCAAGACATAACTGCAATCATTGGTTTTTACAAATTATGGCACAAAAAAGGGTTGAACATGGATTTCCATACTATCTAAGAATGAGGAGGCCATGCATTTTTCATTAGGATCTTAAAACAAGGCACAGGAGGGGAGGAAGTGGAGCACTCAATTTGCATTGCAAGCACTGTCACAGGTCGTGCTGTTCCTGCACCACTTTATCCTTCAGAAGCAATCCAGAGCTTTTCCAACAGAACTTCTAAATTCAACAGCCTATGTACAGATTTACAGTAAAACGTGTTACCACTGACAAAATGCGAGTAACAAGGAGGTACCGAGAGCAAAACAGCACGCAAACATTCCTTTCCAAAATTCTCCATGCCTTGTTGTGCAGAAAATCTGTGCAATGCCCAGAATAGTTAGAGAGAGAGCTCACTGGTTGACATGTTGACACAGTGATTTGAGTTTCCTTTCTGACACATTGGTGCCATCAGCTGATTTGTAGCTGCTCCAACAAGCTCACAAACAAAGCTCTGTCAGCCCTCAACTGAAGGGAGCAGAAAAACCTCTACAATTAGCGCTGCACTCAAGTCCAAAGCTCATCTTCAGTAGCAAAAGCAAGGAGCCTATAGCCTCTGCATGCACTGCACTGCCTAGGTTGCAGGCTGCATTTAAGAGGAAATAAGAGATCAGCTCAGACGTGCTGGCACAAGCTAACTAACTGATGTGGATGGTTTACAGTCAGCTTCGCCACTACAGCAGGGTGTGCTGCCTGTTTTAGGGACAGAGCAGCCGCTGGTTTCAGAGCTGTCGCCGCTGCAGGGGCTGGCGGGGGCAGAAACACTGTGGCCACGTTTTCTCTTGTTGTTCAGCTCCTCCCACTTGGCCCTGTTGGCTTGGATCATGTCAAGCATCGGCTGGAGTTTGGGATTCAACTTGACCAAAGTCTGCCGAGAAAAAAGATTTACAGGAGATGGAGAGCAGCAGGGTTGGACCTTGAGAGTTTGGACCCCATGAGAACACGGAATATTGGACCACATCAAGCATGTAACATTATACTTCAATTATTACAAATAAATCATGGCCATGTTTTGTTTTGTTTTGTTTTGTTTTGTTTTGTTTTGTTTTGTTTTGTTTTGTTTTGTTTTGTTTTGTTTTAACCAGGTACTGAGATGTTCTGACACAATTTGTCCTTCCTAAAATTGATTGTAATACCTCAACTTCACAGTTTTATTTCCATAGTGGTAAATTACTTCTCTAAAACAGCTGTTTATCACATGGTGTCTAGAGAAGACATTATCTCACTGAAATGGAAGGATTCTGCTCCTCCTTCCCTCTCACACTGGCTTAGAGAATGGATCTAGTGAAGATTCCATACATTATCGGGGGATCTGAAAATACATTTTACAGATTGTGGCGCCCCTTCTTGGTGTTTTTTGAGAAACCTGTCACAGTAGTCTCTGAGTAGATACCTGCTTTTATTCCCCCCCCCCTTTTTCCTCCTTCTTCTCTCTTCTGATGTGTGTATGTATGTATGTGTGTGTGTGTGTGTGTGTGTGTGTGTGTGTGTATATGTATTTGCAGGTATTCATCATTCTTTGATATATCAGCATTGATCTGATGACTGATATTCAAGCTGACTCAGTTTTGCTCAGGTTCCTCCCTCTGTGCTCATCAACTGTTCCTGACGAACATGAAATCTTTGGAAATAAAAATGTCACAGTGTTTATGTGTGTTTTTCCAGTATGTACAACATGTGTATTCTCATAATATATTGTCTTTCTAATCACAATATCCACAGAAATCGGCCAAAAAATTTGTAAATCTACCAGCATATCGGCAAAAAAAATCCAATGTGGTTCAACGAAGGGTCGCAAAAAAGAATCACCTAATTTATCTTGTTTATTTTACTATATACTGATGTTCTGTTGTAGCGTTTTATATTTTTCATAAAAAGGAAATAAAATGGTAACGTGATTGCTTGTGTCATTTATGTGCAAAAATGAAACCATGAATAACACACTTTCTTATGCCTGAATACACACTTCCACCCTTTGACAGTCTAAGTCATGTGTATGTGGATTCTGTCGAAAAGGATTTTCTGAATCTGAAATGTCATTTCTGGCGGCTACATTATATTTGATTTAGGAAATACAGTAATCATGCGGAATGTGCTCTGTGAGTTTAACGTAAATGTACAAACTAGAAAACGTGCACATTATTCATCAAGTGACACAGAAGCGGGAACAAGAACATGCAGTCACTCTCCAAGATCCCGCGTCTCTTTAGAGATTAGATGCACACGTATGACGGGGATTAGTCGCATTTGTTATTCCTCCGTGTTGAACTGTAAATGGCGGTGTTGTGGAAGCTGTCGCCCACCTTTTAATAACTCAGCTGAAAGGCCCTGTGTGTGTGTGTGTGTGTGTGTGTGTGTGTGTGTGTGTGTGTCTGCGTGTGTGTGTGTTCTTGTTCTTGCTACATATTGAGGACTAGAATACGTATTTGACCAACAGAGTGAGGACATTTTTGGAAAGTGAGGACACTTTAGCCGGTCCTCACATCTTCAGAGGGCCGTTTGAAGGTCGAGACTTGGTTTTAGGGTCGAGGTTAGAATTGGGTTCTGGTTAGGTTTAGGGTCAAGGTTAGGGTCAGGCAGTCAGTGGAGATGGTTAGGTCTAGGGTGAGGGGCTAGGGAATGAAAGTCTTCACAAAGATATAAGTACACGGGTGTGTGTGTGTGTGTGTGTGTGTGTGTGTGTGTGTGTGTGTGTGTGTGTGTGTGTGTGTGTGTGTGTGTGTGTGTGCGTGCGGTGGGGGCGATTGTTAACGTTGTCTCCAGCTCTTCTGCATCTATTGGATTTCCAGGGAAGTCTGTGTAATTACTTTTGGTTTCATTAACCTTGTTTCATATGCAAATACGACACGTGGGTTCACTCAAGAAAAATGAAAACTTCACACACACACACATACAATGGCTGGTAAAACAAGAATCACATAAGCACAATATTCTGACTCTGTGTGTGTATGTGTGTGTGTGTGTGTGTGTGTGTGTGTGTGTGTGTGTGTATGTGGGCGTGAAATTACATCTAACGGTTCCTATTTAATGCTGACAGACATTTATATTCCCTTATTCCTACAAACAGTTGTGATTATTAAAAAAAAGACATCACGACATGTTTTCGCTGTCAAGAAAACTGCCCGCTTGTTCATGTGATATTGATACTATGGGCTGTTAAAAACTGTGCAACTCAATAATTCATGATGCTGTGAGAGGAAAGCGTGCGTGCTACTAGTTATGAAGCCAGCGATGCCTAGCAACATGGATTTCCATTTCCATGATTTCACATAAACCTTTCTGGCTTCAGTTTTGGTGTTTTCTGTTCTGGTTAAATGTGTGTGTGCAAATCAGCGGGATGACATGTGGCCTACACAGAGCTGTAAAAACTAGACTTGTGGATTTGTCTTGCCTGCAGTTTACAAGAGGAGGATTTTTTTTGTGTGTTTCTTCAATGTGTTCATTCACCATGGGGCATTTTTCCACTGAGTAAGAAGAAGAAGAAGAAGAAGAAGAAGAAGCGAGGGGCTGTCATATGTTGGGATATAAAAACAGGAGGTTATATAATGGGGGATTAATATTCCACCATGTAGCGAGCCACCACCAGGAGATTGAGATCAGCGAGATCAAGAACGAGATCTCTTCCGCCCACGAACAAAAATCCTACTGCCTCTGAACTTCCTCTGTTCTCCTCCCTTTCCAAGTTTAATTGGCAGCAGCGTGATTGTGAGCTGCATATCTGCATTCTCCAAACATCAGCTGCTGTGATGCTTTCATCTCCCCTACAAACAATAATTACGGTCTGCTCTAACTTCGTTTGACACCACCGATTCAATGATGTCCTTCGTGCTACGACGTCTTGCAGCAGGAGAATTTCGTGCTTGACTCCTTTCAAAACTCGTGCTTGCTTTCATACATTTGCCTCCGATACGTCTCATCGTTTAATAGACCAGATCTCCTCAGTATGCCGCCCTCTTTCTCCCACACAGCCGCTGCTGACGGCGGTAGGAGGGGCAGGTGGGTTTCGCTTGGCGTCATTCAGAAACACGCGCACATTATTACCATACGGGCGAGGACAGATTTCCATTCATTCCCTGCAAGATAAACACTACCTGAAACTCTAACTAGGGTTTGCTGGGATTCTGAAGCGAGGCCTGGTTGGAACAATATGATCGCTTCTCTCTGTGTAATTGTCTCTAGAGGAATCCGGGAGTCAGTCCCTGCTTATGTCATTGTTGTGCAGTGAAGCCCAAAGTACACTGTCTCACTGAGGGGATTTAACTCTACTGGCATTGCAGCTCTATTCACACACTCCGCTACCTCTGAGCTTCCCCGTAGTCAGAAAACGCACCCATTGTGCTTTTCTCAAAAGAAGCGGATGCAACCTTGAAGCTGGTTTTATTTTATTTTTTTCTCACTGAGGAATCTGTGTGAAGAGTTATGGGTGACAATTTCATTGTTTGCGTCAGTGGGGACAATAACTGAGGAAGGACAAGGTCTACTGATGTAAGAGATGGGGGGGGGGGCGTGCAACAAGACGAGTGAGCGTTACCTCGTACAGTGGTGCGCAAATTCCATCAATCCACTCCAGCTGAAGCCCTGGCAACTCATCCTTCCTGTTCCTATCAAAGATGGCCTGAAACACAAGATGAGACACGTCATTAGCCTCGCTGTCATCAGACTTCCTGTTAAAGCAACTTCCACACTTTCTATTCTACCTCATTCTCCTGCAGCTGGAATTGAGGAGGCTCGGCGGAGGCTGTGTTTCAAAGATAGTTACTGGGCTATGACTTAGAAGTTAATATTTAATTTCCAACACCCACACACAAAGCAGTGCAGGTTTGACACAAGCAGCAGACCTGGGGGTACTGCATTAGTTATTTGAGAGTGGAGGCAATGTGGCTGAGCTTGATTAGTTAGAAGTCATTAATTGCACTTGGAAAGCTGTTAGTTTTTCTTTTTAAGAACACACCCTCCAGGCTCCCCCATCAAACAGACACTAGATAGTTTGGAGGATGATATAAAGCGTCTTTTTCACATATTTCTACACTAGAAAGATAATAGAGTGATACTACAGTAGCAAAATGTCTCGTGCGTTTACAACTGGAGGACTGGAAAGGTCAGAGTTTGCTTTGAATCCAGTGTAGGAGGAAGGAGTGTTTCGCTGTCTATGGTTTATTCTCGGCCAGGCAGCCAGGGAAGTGGAGCAGTCAAGCTGACAACTCACTTTTCTCCCACTACTAGACACACGCTCTCGTATTTCCAGTGTTTGGAGCTGCAGAGAAAAGGTCATGGAGGTGAAACACGCAGCAAAAAGCACATAAGATGCAGCGATGTACTCACAGAGGGTGTGAGCTTCAGCTCCGATCTCTCTCTGTCACCCTGCTCAAAAAACTCGCTGGTCACCAACTCTGCAACCTGCAACCAGAGTGAAACCAGGAGTATAGAAAGACATGTCGACCTACTTTCCATAAAGGAGCCTCTATGTCTCACCTTACGAGATATCTCCCACGGTTTAGTGACAGCACCCAGATCACATGCTGTCATCATCATGGATCTGAGAGAGAGAGAGAGGTGATGGAAACAGTAATAATATTTCAAACAAAGATGTTTCTAGAAATCTCCTCTGAGCCTTACCTGCACATGTCTCGATGAGCCTTCACATTCCAGTTGTACTCTCCTTTGCTGACCAGCTCAAAGAAGGTGTTTCTGTTCCTGTAGGAGAAACATGCAGGTGTAAATCACAACCACAAGGGGGCGATATTAGCAAAAAATGAAGCCTGGAAACTAGAAACGGTTTACAATAGCAGTGAGTGTGTTAAGCTGATAATCTAGAGACTGGTTCTACTTGACATGTCAAGATAGCTGAATGATGATATTCATACTCAAAGTAAAGTGTGAGGTCCGTGGCCAGGATGGACTGCTTCAGCAGCTGCATGAGGTCGCTGTACTCGGTGGATGAGAGGTTGGAGAAGATGTTGTGACCCTGTGGAGACACATGACAAACATTTTAGAATCACCATCACATCGAGAGAGAGAGAGAGAGAGAGAGAGAGAGAGAGAGAGAGAGAGAGAGCGAGAGAGAGAGAGAGAGAAATAAAGGCTGGGGTGAAACCCTGGATGAATTATTAATGTTATTTGGTGTGCATGTATTTATTGGAACAAAATGTCCATATTTTATGGGACATGAGTATTTTTTTTAAGCTGTTGTGTCATGATCTGATGCCGTAAAAGCTTTGGACTTTCATGGTTATCGCACATAACAGGAACATTACAGGATCGTACATTAAAGCCAAACTAATAAGGTCGGGTCATCAGGTTATTTCAGTTTGGGAGCCCTCATCAGAAGTACGTTTGTACCAATACCCCCACTTTGATAATGCTTCCTCAGCAATAGTTCAAATACAAACACCTAACTGAGTTTGTTACTCATCTTTGGCTTCAGTTTTCAGCTACAATTAACAATTAAAACACTTTCATAACATGAAAATATAAAGCAGTTTACTGAGATGTAGTTTAATTTAAATTATCTGTCCCAGCTGTTGAGCCCCATCTGTAAGCATGTTGGTATTTTTCCACTTGGAGCACATTTACAAGATAAAAAATAAAATGCAATTTAGATATTAAGTCTGCATGATATCATGTGATAAGGCATCTATCAATACCTCATGGTACTGAAGTGATTCGGTCGGTGCTGTGAAAGCACTGACGTGCGCTACCCAGCTTTGATCACCGGGATGAAGTCATATTCCCTGAGAAAGAGGAATTCCTCAGGTGAGACATGATGTTAAGCTGTGCAGCTCCCACCTGTTGCTTTTCCCATCTTTCAGAAACATTAGCCATGACTAAAGCTGGAAAAAAATTAGTTTGATGGGGCGAATGAATTTGTATATAAACTTAAAGCAATACTCCACCCACACCTCAACTGACTGGCTTCAGCTTTTTCATGATTTCGCTGATCTGATTGGTTGAATTTAATATGACAGACATTGGCAGAGAGAGACGGTTCATCCTATCACCTTTCTAGGAAGTTCCGCCCCATCAACATTCGTGGAATTACTCTGTATCTTGCGTATCAGGTGGAATGAGTGGCTTATGGCCCCCAACTACAAGCAACAGCAAACAGTAGTCAACAGTTTTTCTTCCATGGGGCACCATTAGCTTCAAGCTAAGCATACATGGCTGGCTCTTTCTGCATTCCGATGTGATGCAGCGTCTGTGTCAGCTCAAGACACCTATTTGTGAGAACTTGAAGGGCAAAAGACACTTTTTGCGTAGTTCAGTTTAAGTTTACAGTTCAGAGTGACATTTTTGATGGCCGCGCAGGTGTCGAAATAAAAGAGGCATGACCTGTATTCCAACGGTGATGATTATGTCCAAAATGACTCCCTATTTATTTTTGATACGTTTTTATCAAAGCGGTTTAGAGTCACTGTCATCGCGTCATCACTTACAGCTTTACTGTTGCTTTACTGCAACTCTTTCTTCCTTTATAAAGCTCCTCTATGTCATGGAGTAAGTGGACGAGGAAAGTATGAATGATCTAGAAGCGTAAGGATGAATCTCAGATGTTAATAACTAAATAAATTAGCAGACATATTTTCCAATGGATGTACTTTCCATCTTTTGAGGAAGTCTAAAAATGGCATCGCCCTTTATCATAATAGATGGACTTAAGAACTTCACTTTTCATCCTGTCCCAACTGGAGCGGATGACACAGGGTGATGGAGTCAGACAGATAAGAGTAAGCTAAAAGATAAAAAGGGAGGGAGGGAATGTTTACAAGTTTACATAGTCACTAATGGGTTGTGCGGGCTGCTGGATTCAATTGGGAGTTTTCTTTTCTCCTTGAATTAGCCACCCTATTCATTTATATGCTAATAAGACAGCGGTAGTTCAACACCACTATCAAGAGAAACCATTATGATATTCCAAGCAAACATTTTTCAGCGCACTGTGTTGTCAGCTCCGTGATAATGAAGCAACTGGAACTTACACTACTAAGCCTCGGCGTAGCTGCTCCCTTAAAATGTCTTTAATTACAAGTTCAAACAAACCCAGTCACCTGGCAAAATGTCTCTCTCAACCAATTACCACCAAATCTATTGCCTCTGTAATTACATTGATTTGAGGGCAGCATGAGCTATTTGTTTACTACTGCGACTGAGGCACCACATGTTTGTCTTCAGGCTCAATTAGCGCAAACTCATTTAATATATTTTTAAGTGAAAGTCAATTTCAGATTTTTTGAATGACTTTAGACAATGAGACAGTGTGTGTGAGAGAGAGAGAGAGAGAGAGAGAGAGAGAGAGAGAGAGAGAGAGAGAAAGAGAGAGATGGGTGAGAAACAAATGGGAGTAACACAAGTACAGGACAAACTAATGTTTAGTTACATTCTGGGGGAACCACTAATGTCTTAATAACACTATTTTATCTAAATTCAACCGATAGCTGTTGAGATCAACATGATGAAGCAACCATAGAGGGGGCTGACATCCTGGGAGCTGCTCAGCTGGTGTGGTGAAATGATTCAAGACAATTACGGGGCTTCCAAGAGGAGCGTGTGATATCTACCGTAATCAAATATGCTGCTGAAACATACATGGTCATTAGCAGGACATCAGACAGCAGAAAAATGTTGCACCTCGCTTTGTAGGATCATGACAGCATGGTTGAAGTGATGGTGCTCCAGTGTAGCCGACGTCCCATACAGCAGCGCGAGGGCTGAGCCCGTCCTGAGGCGCGCGCACGCACGCACACACACACACACACACACACACACACACACACACACACACACACACACACACACGCACGCATGGTTAACATCATCTGCATTCAACACATCCAGAGCACTGGTGAAACCAATCACCTTAAGTGCCCTGTATTTCTATTGGTTTTAAGATTTTTTTTTTTGTGGGTGGGTGTGACGATCATTGTTATTATTTCAAATTACACAGCTCAAATAATTAAAAACTTGTCCTCTTTCTTCAATCTGTGGACAATGACTATCAGCGAATAGATCCGTTTTTGTGGCCGCCGTTGAAATGTCTAGGCACAGTAACTGAAACAAGAAGACCGATTATTTGAAGTTCTGGCACTGACCAAACAGAAAATATATGAAAATGTGACCCCAAATATTAATGGCTTGATTTAAAGTTAAAGATTTAAAGTCTGTCTTCAAAGTATTCTCTGTCCTCTGAGAACTTTATATGAGAAGGTGACGGTTCCTACTCTGTTCTCCTTATATCACTCTAACCTTGCGGTCCCTTCATTTTAAATCCATTCCAGAAATATTTCGCAAACATTTGAAGTCGATATTGCCTCGTTAAACACAAATCAATAGTATATCAATTTTTTTTTTCAATGCATTCTCAAATAATACAGTAGTTTTAATTTAAAGATGGTAGCAGGGGTTTATTACATCATCTTTCAAAACCTGAACTAAATTGGCAGCAAATTTTTTTTTTAAAAAGGCAACTAAACTCAACAATTGATGATACCAGCAACTCCAGCAGGTTATCAATTCAAAGGTTGCTCATTAGATAGAACCATCTTACCACTAAAAACTATCTGACCCTGCAGATGAACACACAAATCACCACCTTGTCTGGTCTCTTCTTCGTTTTCTTGGGTTCAGATGCTGTTTACAAGAATCACCTTGGAAAGGGCAGCCAACGCTAACCTGTAGCAATTTAACATCAGGGTTATCGGCTCATCTAAATGTGCTCGGCGTCTGCAGTGTTCACTGCTCGTCGTTAAACAGACGCTTATATAACCCTTATACAACTGGCCACTTGACTCTTGCTGATCAGTGCTGGACCACTGCAGACTGCTGCAGGTGGGAAAACATACTGTAAACAGTGTGTTGCTGGGAGTGTGTATCTGTGTGTGTAAGATAGAGAAAGAAGGAAAACTTACTTTGCTTGAAAAGCGTTGTTGGTGCCCCTGTGGTCCAAATCATGACACACACAACCTACGATAAGTGCTAAGATCTCCACTTCTGTCAGAGTCTCCTGGAAGCCCGCTGTCTGATATGCACAGGGAAGAGAGGGCCAGTAAGACAACAAACACACTCGCAGCAGAATTTCTTAGTCACTCATTTTATGATGCGATGAGCAGTACATTGAGTAAAAATGGAAAACACTCTGGCAAACAGCATGATCCCAAAAAACTGTATCCCTCTAAAATGCCAGTGGGACTGCAGAAATGCAGGCACGCGGGGAGATTTATGACTTGGATGAATGGCTTCTGGAGGCCATGTGCTGCGTGAGTCACTATAGGTCATTGTGGGGATAGCAGCAGAGATAGCACGGCCCGCAGCCCACTCATTAAAACACGTGGCGAGGGCGGACAGGGACCCTGAACAGCTTACACACTACTATTTCACTTCCCATGCCAATAATCAACTCAGATGGGACATCATGCATTCATGCTGCGTTTGATTAAATGAACTGCGCTGTGGGTTGTAGAAGAGGTTGTGTGTGTGTGTGTGTGTGTGTGTGTGTGTGTGTGTGTGTGTGTGTGTGTGTGTGTGTGTGTGTGTGTGTGTGAGTGTGTGTGTTGCCTAGAGGATCTGACAAAGGTCTGCAGATATTTTATGAAGTAATTATTTCTATGTACACATATATTAAAACAAATATTTGCTTTTTTGTGCAGAGAACTGGCTGTTTGTATAATTTGAACTTCAAACACAACAGTATCTCTACAATTCATCGAAAACCTAAAGATCATAGCTTTAATTGAGGCCAAGAACTGAAATAGCTTTATTTATTCCACACGATCGCTGGTTTATTGATTGACTGTGCAGCTATCAGCTGACTAGGAGCGCCCAATCACATCCCTGCAAGTGAACACATGTTATAATCTGATATTTCATGATGAAAATTCATGCAAATGTTGTTTGATACCAGTAGAGGGGTAACACATCTTTCTACATCCAAACATTTGGGGCCAGTAATTGCATTAATATATTTCCTTCATTCGCGATGGAGACCTCAATAATTCCTGATGTGTTTGTTAAATTATGCAAGGAAACACAAGCTAAGAGACTATAGATGAGTTGAATAAGAGGCTTTTTAAAATCTACAATACATTGTATTCCGTGTATCAAGGTGTCAAAAAACAGACCAGAGTAGCTTCTCACCACGGGCTAATCAGCTGACCTGTGTATAAAACAAGATTACAGTCACCAGACATGAGTAGGTCGAAATAAGGCGCTAATGTTTTCTTCATTTAAATAAACATCTGTACACAATGTGAATATTTATCCATCCATCCATCCATTTTCTACCGCTTATCCTGTTAAGGGTCATGGGTGGGGGGGGGGGGGGTGGAGCCTACCCCAGCAGCCTTCAGGTGAGAGGCAGGGTTCACCCTGGACAGGTCACCAGTGCATCACAGGGCCAACACATAGAGACAGACAACCATTCACACTCACAGTCACACCTACGGTCAGTTTAGAGTATCAATCAGCCTCGTCCCCTCTTGATGTCTTTGGACTGTGGGAGGAAGCTGGAGTACCAGAGAGAACCCACACAGGAACAGGGAGAACATGCAGACTCCACACAGAAAGATCCTGTGCTGGAGCCGGGACTCAAACCCGGAACCTTCTTGCTGTGAGGCTACAGTGCTGACCACTGCACCACTGTGCTTGTGAATATTCAATTATTTTTAAGGTTGCCATGTTGATGCTAACTTCCAAATTATTGTCAAGAGAGACGAGGATTCAACTGAGTGACACCCGCCAAACTCCGACGCAGCACTCAAAGTCCATAACTCCAACTTGATCAAGCTGAGACAAGAGGCTACTGAACACACCGATATAAGTTATTTATTCATGATGTAAAAAAAATGAAAGAAATGCACGAGTTTAAAAAGTTAACTTTTTGGATTCTATCACGAAAATCTTGGGGCTCACTAAAAATCTAGCACCTTTCCCCACTCGGTAGCTGACATCACCCTCTCCAGCATTCGTTCAATTAAAATTTGTAGAACGTTAACTGAGGTAAGATGTGGCTCTCGAATCCACCTCATGATTCAGATGAAACCATCTCAGACGCCTGGAGTTTGTCCAACCACTTTTGTGAAAGATGGAAACGACTATATATTATATAGTGCATTTCATAAGAAACTCTGTATCTTGACATGCAATTTCATGTCAAATATTACATGATTTTAATATTATTTACTAAATTTAAAGTATCTAGAGATTACCTCCCAGAGACATTTAATGAAGACATTCTTCTTCTGAAATGTAGAAAATTGTGGAAAAGAAAAAACGTGACCAAAAATGTGCTGGAGAGGTTTCGGGCTTCTTATCCGCTTTAAGCTATTAAGTGATTTTGTGGTGACGTCCGTGATTTATTGGGGGCAGTTTGACCATCAAGTGGGTTCCTCCAACGACAACAACATGAGCATTTCGTTATTTTTTTTTCAGTGACATATGAGCCACCAACTGAAATTGATTTTATGATCTGCGGAGCGCATGATCTTTACCGTCAGCATGGCAAACATGCATTGACAGACATTGAAGGCATGTCTCCAGTTGTGGTAGAGAACCATCCGGTAGTTTTTTCTGACCGTCAGCAGCCATCTGCACAGTGTCTGGAGGGAGGGGTGACACACAGACAGAGATGAGAGATGAGCATGTGGGGCAGCAGTACACGAGAGAGAGAGAGAGAGAGAGAGAGAGAGAGAGAGAGAGAGAGAGAGTAGTTGGTGATCTCACCTCATAGTCAATCTTAAATTTGGGTACCATTCCCAGCTCCATAAACATTCTCAGAACAGCTGTTATCATGGCGTCAACATCCAGGGAGAAGTCGTCAAAGGAGAGCTTATCAATACCCAGCTCACACACCAGGGGGATGTTCGCGGCCTGTTTCGTCACGGCAGAGAGAAAACACCAAGAGGGAAAGAGAACATGAGCTCAGTGAGCCGAGGAGGATGGAGAGGTCAGAGGATGCTGAGCCCATTTCCTGACTCTGAGGACTCATTCAGAAGCTTCAAATTAATGAGAGAGATTCACTAAAGCATCTCACTACTGTTTACTTTCACAGCTCAACGACAAGATACGCGGCGGTAATAATCAACAGTGTTTTACTATCATTATTCAAACAAAAACATTTCGCATAAATGATCCCAATTAAGCATATTCAGACTGAAGTATCGTGTCGTCTCTGCTCAGCGTGGTCTAATGAGCACAATCTGAGCAGAAATATCACCTCTGGCTCTAGTTTGGCCATTTATTGCTGCTGAATCTGCATCTCACTCCAACAAATCAAAGCTCTCTAACAAATTTGTGTTTTAGTTCCACCACATTTCTCTTCTTCTCACTACAGCTCAGTCTTTGCCAGTCAGGTCAGCAGGTACTCTCTCCTCTCTTAATTCACAGCTCGCGGTTACAAAATGTCAGCCAGGTTTGTTTGCCGCTGCCATTTGCTCTCCGGTGGAATCCCAGTCAAGTGCGCTCCGTAAGGCTCCATATGTAGAGCAGTTATGAAAGGACAGGAGGGGAGAGGAAGGAGAGCAGAGCGCTGAGCGAGGGGACTGAAAGATCACACGGGCGCACGGAAAAGCGGGGTTCCTATTTTGCGGTAATGGTCACAGGGGAAAATCCTTCACATGAAAGTACAGAAAAATAGGTCATATCTATATTTCAGAAGTGTCACGCCAATTAAAAATGTAGATATTTGAATGTTTTATCTTCATAAATAATGCAGAGAGAATGAATTTCTATTGATTGCTGTAATCCATTTCAAATACCACAATTAGTTTGTTATCATTGGGGAATTCTGCCATATTTGTGCTTGCATGCTAATGCGGCGCAACAGAGGAACTGGAAGAGGAAGTCAAGAAGGCAGACTGTCAATAATCCCTCTCTGTTGCCATAGATTTTCTCTCTAATCCATTATAGTTAATGAGAGATTGTCATTTAATTAGAAAAAATGATGTTTTAATTAAAAGGCCCAATGGGAAAACCAAATGTAAACTGAACTAAATGTCTGAGATTTGATCCGTCTGTAAACAACAGGCATCAGAGAAATGGGGTTTACTGTGCTGCCTCATACTTTTAAATGCAGAAGTAGAATCACAAAGTTCCCTTGGTATTTATATTTACTTTAAAAAATCTTAATCTAACCAGTTACACACGAGAAGGAGCACATCTACCGAGGCAGGGGAATAATAACATGACTCTTATCTTCCCCACTGCAGCAAATCTGGTAATCACAAATTATAAGCCAACAAATAAAAGGAGCCTCGTTTGGATCATTTCGAAGGGCATTGCCTGACTGTACATTCGGTCATTTAAGTCAGTGGTTCTCCACTGGAAGGGGATCATGAAATAATTTCTCATGGTTACCAAATGTTTGTTCAATAAAACATTTTTGGACTGGAGAATTGTTTTATTCTTTTACTTCATACGACACGTTACAGTGTTTCAGTTTGTCTTGGCATGATCGAGTGTGTGTTTCTGAACTTCAAAACGATCAACTCATTTTAGTCCCGATGCAACTTGAGAGTTATTCTACTTTTAAGACCCGATGCAACAAATGATTGACTAAAACTTCTGTTTATCAAAAAAAACAAAACGTGAAGTTTAACGTGCAAATTTTCGAAGCATTTTTTACATCGAAATTAGACCTTTGCTTGGTTCTCCGTCAGCAGCTTTACACAAAAAACTAACTTCTCATGAACCTTGCTGGAAGTGTGAAACACAGGCTAAGAAAGAACCTGTTACATTTTTGGGGGGCGGCTGCAAGAATTTTGTCTTCACTTTCTTTCAAGTTGCCAGATAGAGAACTTTGGAATATTTTCAGACAGACAAACAAACCAACAGGTGAAAACAAAACATTGCCAGTCTCGTCCTTCATCCATCAGCAACATACTGTCCTCTGTGAGAAGACGGAGGAATATACAAGTCTGGTGTGAATTGTGAGTTTGAGTAGAAGTAAAACCTGAATCCCTCAGCTAATAAACAACAACAACAAAAAAGTCACGATAACTTTCAGTTACCTTGAATTTGTCAACTTCCGTCTTGGAGCAAGTGGCGTGATAAGACAGAACCTGTGAAATAATGACATCTGTTTGACACAAGATATTTTTCATATCATTAAGATATGCAGTTGAGGGAAACATAGTTGTCGCTGCAGCTGCCTGCGTTTCAATTTGAGAGCAGGTGAGGAAGTTAACACTCGCCTCAGTAACAGCCTACAAGAGCAACGATGTCAGCCCTGATTCCATCGCCATGTTCCCTTCATTTCCTGAGAGTAATACCCCGCACAGACCTGCAGTCGCTTATTTGATCATAAACGCTCATGTTTATTCAGTGCTGCCAGGAGCAATGCATCTGCATATTAGTTCATTCTCTGCCTCTCCCTTAAATGCTCTACTTCTCCATGTTGAAACCCAAGAGGTGCAAACTACCGTAATGCACCTGAAACAGTGATCTTAGTATGGAGAGTAACGGCTGAGCTCTGCTGAAAGGCTACGTACTGTCGGGCAGATGAGGGATTGTGTTTCCCTGCCTCTCATTAATTTTCAATAAAACCTTTGTGAGAAGGTTATCTACAAGTAGAGATCAGCACTTTTTGCATGCGCATGTTCTTGTGAAAAAAAAAACGAGACCAAAACAGGAGCAAAGACTCCAGAAAGAAGGATGAATCGTGCAGCATCCGTTGCTCTTTTTTTTTTTTTTATGGCATCCGGGTAAATGTTTCAGCACAGAATATATGTGAATTAAAGAGTAAAATAAAAATAGTATTACAGCAAACAGAACAGGGGAGTAGAGAGGTCGTACGGGAGAGGGGGAAAAAAATCATCTGGGCGAGGGCACGAAGCAAACATAAACATCGTGAGCCTGGAGGCATGGCGGCATGAAGCGAGAGCACTTGTGTCAACAAGCTGAAGCTTTCGGGTTCATAGTTTTTTTTTTTGGAAATGTGAGTGACTCATGGAACATGGCAGAAAGTGAATGGGTTTTTTTGTTTTGTTTCATTACAGGAGATTAAAAATCTTACATCCAAAGCCACGGACTGCTTGGCCCAGGACTTCTTCACCTGGTCGTACATGATGGTGTTGTTGATGCCCAGTCCGCAAAAGATCACAAATGCCTAAAAAGAAAATCCAAGAATAAAAGAACACTGCAGCAGTTCTCAGTGCACTCTCCATACTCTTTTTAGAAAAGATATATGGAAATACCTCAAAGAGACGCTGGTCTGCGTCGTCAAACGGTTTCCCATCAAGCCTGTTCAGCACTTGAGCAACACCTGTTACACGAGAATTTAACAGAAATTAAATCTGCCTCAGGGGTCAAACCCACACAGTCCATGTAGCGTGCAGCATCCTGTCATGTACTGTTGTGCAGAACCATTCAAAACCCTTATAATACATTTACCATAATGACACATAAAGATGGAGAATGAGGTGGCGTTCAATTAACGTTATCTCTGGCAGGTTATTGTCCACAATGCAGCAGAAGGAGTGAAGCCCTTTTATTTGACAGCTGTATCCTGTGTGTACAGCTCCTATCGTCCTCTCATTATAAACAGAAAAGCTTCTGTTGATACAGAATAGAAATTCAATTGGTAGAGAATTTCATTATCTCTGAGAATATATGTTGAAGAGTAATTAAACAGTGGCAGTAGCAGGGTGGCGTGAGACGATTTCCGGAAATCAAATGAAATGTAGGAATTGTTAGAAATGTGGATGTGTTTGGTTTACGGTATAAGACACTTAAATTTAATGGGTTTAAAAAAAATTAAAAAAAAAACCTTTGCAAGATTATATTTAACAAATTAATGACAGATTTGTGACAAATCTTGTGTCTTTATTCAAGTAATGCAGGTAATTACGAAAAAAATGGGAACGTATGTGGTTTTACGGAGGTAGATTTGGTAGGTAGGAAGGAAATTAGATGGTATATTTGTGACAAATGAAATTCAAATTTCAGACTTGTAAGGTCTAATATCAAAACACTGAACTTTATAATTAGTATTAGTGCATGTATCGGTTTGTACCAGTGTCTTCTACCTTCACTTTGAAGATTTGTTGAAAAGTTTGTGAGCTTTTTCCTCTATTTTTATTTTAATGCATAGCTGGAAACCCACTGAGCTAAAATAGGGTTAGCGCTGTAGCTAAAATTGATATTCATTACAGTTTCATCAAATTTGAAAAACAGAGTTCATGTCTTCTCTGACCTCTAACCGCTTCTGCCGTAATGAGCATGTCGTTTCCGATGATTTGGAACGCAGGTGTCTCAGCATAGACCCTTCAGAACACTAATCTGCAGTTACCACAAATTATACTGGAAATACTACAAGACAATAATGGATTCACTCACTGTGTGTCTGACTCAGAGCCCGCGGATCTTTTTGGATCAAGTCATGTGCATTTTGGCTTGAGACATTTACACACAAAAAAAAAAGTACTGACTTTATAATAAGGGTACATTAACAACGGTAAGTTCATGTTTAGTTATCCGTAATTAATGCTTACTTAGTAGATGACAAACGTGTCTAGTAATCATTTACTCATGGTGTTCATGTTAACATTACAGCTTACTGTGAGGATGGATGGGAAAACAGGGAGACCGTGGAGGGAACAGCTTCTTTAAGAGCATCAATAAAGGATTAATTATGCTGATTAGTAAAGTTTATTCAAATATAACCAAGCATTAACTAAACATTATTAATGTACCAATTTTGTAATTTCTTACTCTATATTTTGTAATTTATATTTGTAAATCCTTTAAATCAACTCGTGTGGGTTTTGGTTCTTGTATTTTTTTTTTTAATTATTTTGGGGCAGTTCCTGGTTCAGTAAGTAAAAATGTGCCAATCTGGAAAAACGCTTCATAAATGGAGTCCAATTTTCCATTAAATGTGTGGATTCATGTGTTTAGTAGGCAACGCCATTTAGAGAAACAGGAGAGGACTTTTTAAACCCTAAGAGGACCAAGCATCATATCTGATGTCTGGTTTTTATACACCACGACTGCAGACGGGTTCGGAGCCGTTGTGTGTTTGTCACTTACGTCCATCCATCAGGTTCACCAGCAGGTGAACGATCTGAGCCCTGACCCCAAACATTAGCACTAGTCACCCGCTAATGATTTTAACCGTGGTTAGATGTGTTTCCTTCGAGCTTCCAAGTTCAATTGTTTATTTACTCAGAACTTCAGCCGTGACGTAACAGTCATTGAATAAAGATCTGGATTTCATCTGCCACAATCTGACTTCAGACTTTTAAATTGCATTTTTAAGTGATTCAGACATTTCTGTTGTGTTAGCAGGTTTAAAAAAAAAACAAAAAAACAACGTTTTTACAAATTTTGGCTACTTGTCATGTTTTAGGCACATTATGTATTCAAAATTAAATATGAAAATAGCGCAAATGAAGTGGTTATATTTGAGCAGGAAATATCAATTTCAAAATCAATAATTGTTATTAAAGTCTGGATTTATGTGTAAACTTTTGAATGAGCAGCCTGTAACCTTGGCACGTGACACAAGGACATTCATGTGATAATTGAATGTATCCTTGACGTGAGAATTTCATCTGCTGCTGTTTTGTTTGTAAAATGTTTTTTCACTCCAGGTCCTTGGGTGCCTCCCACACACTGCATTTTTTTCCTCCACTCAGTCTTTCTGTTCTTTTGCCTCCTGCCCTTCCCTGACAAGCGCATTAACACCTCCGCAAAAAACCCCAAGTACTGTACACACAGGCATCACACATTAACTAACCATTTGCAGCAGATATGCTGATCACTTTTCACCCAAATAAAACAAATGGCTTCCTGTGTCAGACCTCGGCGGGACCGAGTGGAGCTGCCATCGCGGCTCCTCGATGTAATATCCAGCGCCAACAGCGGATGAGAGATCAATGATTTATCAGGGTGTCAGTGTGGTGTTGACCTGGGGCTGATTCACAAACACAAAGCACACAACAAGGGAGCGCCACCTCTAAATGTGGAGTGATGGCGGAGCGTCTAATCGAATGTATGCAGCTTTGAGTGAACGCATGCTGAATCTCCTCTCTCCTCTAGATGCAAACAAAAAAAGAGCAAAAAAAAAAAGAAAAGAAAAGTGAAATCTATATTTTGACAGTGTCAGATGATGTTAGTTCTGAATTCTTCTCTACAGCAAAAATGCACAATATCAACAAAAGCATGTGAATACCCCTTATAATTGTGTAATTTTGGTTTGGAGCTGGTTTAGTGATGTAGACCTGGTTTTGGCCAGTTCCATTATTGTTATTTACTGCAAATGTTAAAACATACAATGACATTTTAGACAACAGAACGCTTTAGGGAAACAGTTTAGGCAAAGGCTCTTGATTTATTCATCATGACAATATCCAGAGGCCATCAAAGGCCTGACCCCTAACCTCAGCCCCCTCAAAGGCCTTTTGAATTGGAGCTGCAACTGCAAGACAGATGTTGTTGCCAAACACGGGTACGGTGGGGCTGCGCGATTTAGATGAAACATCTCATTATGATTAAGCTGGCTGATACTGGGAGTGCGCTAGGATGTGCCACATTAGAGGGAATGTTGATACCTTTTCGTCATTATTCTCACTCTGTCAGAAAATAGAAAATACGAAATTGATGTGATCTTTGTGGGGATCTCTGGCAAACAGCAATATTTTTGGAAGTCTGTAGAAAGTGAAATGGAGGCAGGACAATTTGAATTTTGAGTTAAAATGGCAAACCTTTGACAAATATTGTAATATGGAAAATTGCAGTCGCCATGGTGTGCTTTCGATTATATTAGGAAAAAGAGTAAATCTTGTCCACACATCTCTTGCCATGCGGTTAAAGATGCTCCTTTTACCAAGAGGATTCATGCTTTACTCTGTTGCATAGATGCAGCTGCTGTAGTTACTCCAGGATACATCAAGCTGTCGTTGACTTACCGATGATTTGATGGTTGCTATTCCAGATGGGAACACAAAGCACAGAGCGGATGTGGAAGTCTGAGAACTGGTCTGCCTAAAAACAACAGGAGTGTGAATACATTAAAAAACGCAAGAATTACAATTCATCTGCAGTCAAAATGCATTTCCATACACTGCATTCAGCATTAAACTGTGGCTTTGAGTAATGATCAACGCAAAAATAATTCA
Organism: Aulostomus chinensis; assembly: GCF_037954235.1. Lineage (NCBI taxonomy): Eukaryota > Metazoa > Chordata > Actinopteri > Syngnathiformes > Aulostomidae > Aulostomus > Aulostomus chinensis. The sequence goes on along the minus strand of NC_141331.1, from coordinate 18,143,163 downwards.
GCAGCAGTGTACAGTATGTTGATACAGCATTTCACCTTACATCAAGGCATGTTCTTATGTAAGTATTTTGTTGTTGCTACGATTGAAAGATGGTAAACAGCCTCTCTATTAAACTGTGGATTTATCATATTTTCACTATAATTTTTGAATATACGCCCCTTCATCAGCGGGAGAGTACTGGAACAGGTCTAGAAACCACAGATGCAGCGTGAGGCACTCACATCTACTCAATTCAGCGAGAGCCTGCTGGTCGCTCCTCCACCCAGCCAGGTGGCAGTGGTGGTGTCATGAATGATTGATGACTGATTTTACTTTCCTTTTTTTGTTGGACAGTGCTGTGTAATGTAGAGCATGTCAAACTTTTGAGGCCTGCACCTGAATGTAAAGTGGACTGCCGTGCCAACCTGCATGATTCTGTGCAGTTAAACTGATAGATTATCCAGGACCAGATCAGCTTATTGTTGCTGTTGCTTATTATTATTTATAGCATCAGCACAGGGCTGTCATGGTATCAGAGTTTCACTTCATGATTGTCACAGCCAAAATAATTCACTATAAGAAATTTAAAAAAAAACTGTCAGTCAAATTCATCTTTAACTGTTTTTATATGTTTATCTATTTTTTTGTGCGGTGAGGTGGAGACTTCTTCTGTAAATTCTGCTGGTGTGATCTCGTACATGTATAATCAACACATTACAGATTATCAGTTTTGTAACGCGCAGTTATCATCCATATCCGTAGATATGGATGATAACTTTCAGAGTATATGTCAGCATCTCTGTACAAATTGCAAGAATGGGTTTGTGTCAATGTGACCGTGAGAAAAAAACCCTGAGAAGTTGATGGCTTTGATTCGTATAAAAGAAAAAAGAAAGAAAGATACCATAATCTGATTTGAAATCTCCCAAATATCTCCAGAAGCATATATCCTACCAATTTTTCTGAATGAATTAGATCATTTGTCATGAAAATATGAAATTCTGCTCTCTTTTTCTGAATATTAACAAAATTAGCTTTTACCTACATCTGTCAGTCAATTGTAGGCAGGGTGCACCCTGGATGGGTCCACCAAAACAAATAATCATCATGTTAATTCAGAAAAACAGGGCAGAAATCTATCTTTTCTCATTAAATTTCATCTTGTTAATTTAGGAATAGAGGTTTTTTTTTTTTTACCTCAGGTGGATGTCATACGACTCCATAAATGTATAAATTGTATGTAGGTAATGTAGGTATTTGCCTCAAAATCCAGTATCAGTCAGGCTTGAACGTGCAGCATCAGCACCAGCCGCCGTGGTTGTTGTATCCAAGGCAGGATGGCTAGTATGTAGCATCACTTGGTGCCAATAAAAAGGTTTAATGCTGGTCACATTAAAGAAAAAGCCCCAAGGCGATGTGAGCTGTGATGATTTCAATGCTGTCTTATTGGACCCCTGCGTGAAGTCTTGCTGCCACGTGTGAGCCGCAAAAATCACACGGCTGTCACATTAGGATTCGACGTCCAATTAATTAGGTGTGACAACACGATCAACAGTTGGTGGCTTTAGTTACAGTTTGCACTGCTATCACCTTCACTGCGGCCTTCATTTTGAAACGCGACCTACCTACAGTGTCATCCTCACTTTGCTTCCAAGCCAATTTTACAGCAATTAATGAATCACCAGTGACCTCAGAGGCTCACTTGTGACATAAACAAGTGAAGAGCCCACAGTACGAAATGAAAAGGACTCCACATGAGCCAGTTGAACTGATTGGAGGGGGCTCTTAAATTACAATATACCTCTAGATGTAAAATGAAAAGCATCACAAGCATATTTGGTACAGACTCTTCTCGAATTCTTGCTGCCCTTCTCACTCATGCCACTCATGTACATTTTCAAAGGTGTTCTCCGGCGCATTTACCTCAGCATCAAAGCGAGGATCTTGATAGGCGTCACTGATGTTGACAGGCAGTCCTGTGGATGCAACCAACTCTGCAATACTGTTGTTGATGAGCCAGTCTGAGTACGACGATTTCTCCATGCTGTCTTTGAAACTAGCGTCAGAAAACAAGAAGGGAGGATGAGAACGAAAACGGAACAGGAAAAAAAATGTCTTTTCTGCACTCTCTGACCCCTCGCCTGTTTTCAAGATTCACAAAAACATTTTTCAAACACATCATGTTGAGGTTGTAAATTTGTTAGTGTGAAAATTGTCCAAAAAAGCTTCTTTTTCCATTAAATTTGATCTAAAATGTATTTTCTTTCACACCAAAACTGCAAAGCTAGCAAAGGGGTATTCTTATTTCTACAGACCCTCCTCTGTGTTGACTTGCAATTAATGAACTAAACTTCTCCCACAGCTTATGAAGTAAAAGGAAAAATTAAGTATGTGACTTGCTTCCTCACTGCCAGATACCCCTGCACTCTGCCACAGAAACCCCCTGCATTCCTGATCCATTCACATTTATTGCTGCAAGCTGAGTTTTTACCTTCAGACGCAACAAGGTAAATGATCGGTGTGGTTGGTTTTATCTTTCTAGATGAGAGGAACAAAGATGTGGAGACACTGGTGTGAGATCTTTGGAATCCCTTTGATCTGCTGATGCAGTTGTGTGTGGATGTGAAAAGAGCAGAGCAGCAGGGAATAAACCTCATGGGTGTGATGACAAGATGACTTGCCTTCCCATTCTTTCTCTCTCTCTTTCCCTCTCTTCTGTCTCATGTCATTTAGCTGCCTCGGACACATAGCTGAACTGAACACTAACTCAAAATTATCCTCCTCATGGGGGCGGCTGGGGATTTAGAGGCCCATTAGAGATCCAACCTAACACTCGCCGTTCAACAACAAATGCATTCTCTCAATTGCACGCGTAAAATCTTACATGGCGACCCCTTTTTATTCATATATGAACCTCAAGGAAGACTGCCATTATCATAGCCATGCAATATGTTTGGTGTTTCAGCTTGATGTGAAATATTGTGTAGTTTATCACTTTCAACCATGAACAATTGTTTGGGTGGTTTGGTTCCAATTCCGGCAGCACGGTGGTGCAGTGGTTAGCCTCACAGCAAGAAGGTTCTGAGTTCGAGTCCCGGCTCCAGCACGGATCTTTCTGTGTGGAGTCTGCATGTTCTCCCTGTTCCTGTGTGGGTTCTCTCTGGTACTCCAGCTTCCTCCACAGTCCAAAGACATCAAGAGGGGACGAGGCTGATTGATACTCTAAATTGACTGTAGGTGTGACTGTGAGAGTGAATGGTTGTCTGTCTCTATGTGATGGACTGGTGACCTGTCCAGGGTGAACCCCACCTCTCACCCAAATGCTGCTGGGATAGGCTCCAGCCCCCCCGCGCCCCTTAACATGATAAGCGGAAGAAAATGAATGGATGGTTCCAATTCCAGCTGTTTCCATTGGCAACTATGGTTTTACAGGATTGATTTCTGAACAAGCAAAGTGGATTCAAGTGTTCTTTTGGAAAATCTCATCAATGAAACGGTGACATATACTGTTGAGGGACAACTCTCAGAGTGGACGATAGAACAAAGTTCCTGGTTCAGGTTTTATAGAGGGTTGAAAGCATTACATGAAAAGTGTACTTCAAGAACTACCATCTACATGCCTTGAGCTGATGAAGGTTTTTTTTCCTCTTGCAACACTTCTTTATCTCTCCTGCAGAAAGAGCCAGCCATGCTTATTTAGCCTGAAGCTAAATAAATTAATAAACTGTCAGCTGCATCAGTTCATATGATTCACATTCTTCATACAGCTGCATGCTTAGCAATCGACCAAAAATCAAACGGTAACATTTCCAGTTAGTTTAACATACATGGCTGGCTCTTGCTGCATTCTGGAGTCACAAACAAGTGGTGAAGTCTTCATTGAATCAATGGGTGAAATGTTTAACGTGAGCCAGATAATACAACAGTGACTACAATCATGACATCTCATCACATCTGTACATTACAGGACTACCCTTGTTCATCCAGCCATCCATCCATTTTCTTCCACTTATTTCTGTTAAGAGTCGCGGGGGGGCTGGAGCCTATCCCAGCAGCCTTCAGGCAAGAAGCAGGGTTCACCCTGGACAGGTCACCAGTCCATCTCAGGGCCAACACATAGAGACAGACAACCATTCACACTCACAGTCACACCTACGGTCAATTTAGAGTATCAATCAGCCTCGTCCCCTCTTGATGTCTTTGGACTGTGGGAGGAAGCTGGAGTACCAGAGAGAACCCACACAGGAACAGGGAGAACATGGAGACTCCACACAGAAAGATGCTGTGATGGAGCCGGGACTTGAACCAGGAACCTTCTTGCTGTGAGGCCACAGCGCTGACCACTGCACCACCACGCATCCGTCATCTGTCAACAATTAACTTTGGGGGAATACAGTTTAGTTACGAGGGGCTTCCATGTAACAGAATGAGCATATTTGATGCTAACGGTACAGATGTGAAGACATAACACAACACATCATAACGTACAAATGTAAAACACGTAAATATCCCAGAATTAATATGGATAAACACTTTTTTTTTTAAATAAGCCTTCGTCATGAGAAAATTATGTTAGGGAAGAAGAGAACTGCAGGCATAATAATTAAAGGAGGAGCTGAAGGGGGGGGGGTTAGCATGAATGCAGGAATGAAAAACCTGAGGCGGACATATTGTTGATGCAAGCTGAATTAAGTTCACACTTAATAAAATAAGTAATAATAATAAAAACTGATTAAAAATAGTGTGGGGGGGGGGGGTCAGTACTCAGTATTGGTCTAGTTCAGGTGTCAGAATCTGTATCTGTGAAGAAATTATATCATTTAGTGTGTCAGAACAGAAGAACACCAGATATAAGTGTGTTCAATCAGGAAGACCGACCTTGTCACATCCAGCAGCCAAGCATTTTGATTACTCACAATTTCTTACTGTACTCGTTATGTCTTTTGTCATACTTTTTAATAACACTTTCAAAGTCAAAACGACAGCCTTGAAGTGGCCATAGCAGTGACGGCGAGTGCAGGATTCTTTTCAGTGTTAGTTTTCTCCCACAAACATCCCACACAATATTAAGCCCCTCTTTCTCCGCTCAGCCATGCCTAGAAGTGGAGAGAATTCTCCAAACCCAATTAGGTAGGGCTCCTACGGTATGCCAGCATATTACTCCCACAGCACTACAGAATATTTTATTTTCATATTTCTTTATTTTTGTCCTTGATAGAAGCTTTACAGATTCAAGCATGACTCTGTGCTGCAGTGCCAAAGGCAAAATTGGGAGACATGACTGTTAAGAGAAAAGGTTTGCGGAAGAAGAGGGTTGTTTTTTTTGTTGTTTTTCATGAGGCCAGATGTTACAGAGACACTCTTCAGAGTAGTTGTTGCACAAACACACTCTACTTACCTGCTTTCAGTGTCTGCACTACACTTAGGGGACAATAATTCAAATGATTTGGTGAACTTCACTACCTGAAACAATCAAGAAGAGGAAAAACAATCACGAGAGTTCTGCATGAAGCTGCACAGAAAAATGACATGCGCAGTTTTTTTTTAATGAACAAACAGACAGACACGAGCACTGAGGGACAGCAGAGGGCAAAATAGTACCGGTGACTCAATGTCCTCCAGCAATTGAACAGAGCAGCGCTCGCACTTTAGCAATGTCTGGGCACGGTGCATGATCTTCCTGACAATCTTCTCCAGGTCAGTCTGCTCCTCAAACAGGTCATTGACAACCTCCAAGAGGGCCTGAACGAGAAACAACAAGCTGTCTCAAAACCCACTAAATAAGAACGCTGTCAGCAGGTAACAGTGAAGACCCTTTTCTTTGCTCAGCTGTGGGAGCATTATTACCATCTTTAAACTATAAAACAACAGGGTTATGTAAAATGATTAGCTTTCCCAATAAAAGTAATTTCAGCCCTTTCTCTACAGCGATGCCCATCCAATTTAATACACAAGCCCATAAATTTCATTTCTCTCCTCCATTCACCAGGCTGTGTTCTCATTATACTCCCTCCATCACAGATCAATGTGTGACACAAATTAGTGCATCTCTTAACATTCCCTTGGAGATATCTATCCTAGATCAGGCCCTTGTCTGGAAACGGTCCCATCCCCCTCCACGGATCCACAGAAAATGTCCATGCAGGGCTGCATGCTACTCGGTGATCCCAAGTGCAATGGCAGCAAGTGGGCCGTTGCTGATCAATATTCAGCCATAATGTCAGCATCAGGCTGTAGGAAGTAATGCTGATCCAAGGGACTGGAGGGGGCTATTATGCGTTTGGCCCTGTGGCACTTACCCGACTCCTGTCATACTCTTTCCTCGAGGCAGCAAAGAGTTGGGCGTTGGAGATTGCAATACCACAGAAGGGCAGGTACATCTGCAGCACCTGTGGACATATAGGACATGATCAAATTTCTCCTTTTCATACAGAAAATGATATTTTTCAAGAATGATGTCGCATACTAATAATGTACAGATATTTTTCTTTGGAACGCGAAAAACTATTTATATTGAGGTGGGCAAATAATTCATACTTTCATCCCAGTAAAAAAGTTCCCCTTCGAAATGGAACAAATAAGAAATGGCCTTTCATTGACATCATTACTTGCTGCCACATATAAATCAATTCATCTGACATTTTACCATTTGACTGAATAGCCTGACTTACTATGCCTTGGGCCGATAAAATAAATACACTCATATTTTCTTCACATAAATAATGTAATCAATTGATGTGGTTTAATGAGCATAGTTTCTAACACTGTAGTAGTTTAGAGTCAAACTGCATTTCTTTCTTCCTGACCCCTGCTGATTCATACAAAAGACACAACAGCTATGAAGACAGCTGTGATGTGCATACACTGGCTGGATTCTACAGAACTACAATTACCCTGCAACATAGCCTTATCTGAGAGCCACTCTGCCCCCATAACATAGAATCAATAGCATTTAGGTTGTGTGCTTCCTTACTCAGCCTCTTGTTTAGTTATCTATCTTTAACATCTGGCTGCTGTGTAAACAATACAATCAGTACAACAAACCCACGAATATTTACCAGCCCTCAGTGCAACCTGAGCTTAGGACACCACAACAATACATGAATGGGAAGTTACTCAGCTGTGGTTGCTGATATCTCTTTCACCTTTTAGAATACATGATGTACCTATGAGTCATCAGCCACAAATGAACATGAGAAGAGCAAAATCCTACAGCGCCCTGTTGATAACTGTGGAGCCCGTATTTGTGACCTATTAAAAAAAAATGTCCGGAAGTAGTCCAGAAGTCACAAACTCAATGCACACACACACACACACACACACACACACACACACACACACACACACACACACACACACACACACACACACACACACACACACACACACACACAAAACCTGACCTGAAATGAATTTATCAGTTTCCACAAGAATTGTGATGTAGCAACAATGTTAAAGCTACCCACTATATAATCTAAAAAGAATATATTTACCATGCACACAGCAGTCACAAGTATTATATATCAAAGCTGTCTAAAATAATAATTGACGATCAAATTTCCGTCACGTTTGATTTACATTTGTCACATCCAAAACACACCTATGAATAATTAGGTATCTAATAACTGCCTTTTTCCACCGCGCACCGTGGTTTGCACCCTGATTAAGCACCCCTCTAAATACCAAATTGAAGCTTAACACACCCTGAACGCACATATGGCAACATCCCCCCGACCGCCTGGCGCCATAGGTTGTTTTTATAGGGCCCCATGAGTGTCAAGCGTACATGTTTTGATATTTTTCACCGTAAATCAGACCACAAGCCCTCAGTCATCGGTGGTTTAGCTGGAGAGTTTGGAACACATGTAGCATATGTACTGTAAGTGTGTTTGACTAGCTTTCAAATATGAAATACATAAGTACTGATGTGCATATTAAGACTATTTAGCATTATGCTAAGTAAATTACCCAATTAATAAAATTCCTAATCATGATGTGACTTGAAATATTACTCCGCCTTGCTAATGAGCGAGACGACTTTATCCATTCAGTTATTCATTACACATAATCAAGCAGCTTATGCAGTTGTTTTCGAGACACGGAAGCCAAATGATGCTGAGCAATAAGCTATTTCAGCTGTCCTATGGAATTCTGTAATAATGATCTTCCAGAGAGGCAACAGTCATCAATAGCCCCGGCAGAAGAAGATTCATTAGTGAGCAGGACTTTGGGGATCTGCCTATGGATCTGTCCACAGTACTAACAGGCAAACCCAAGAAAAGCACTGCTCTCTCTAATTACATTCTGTCAGGCAGGCCATTATACCAGGTTGCATTACAGACATTTTTGCCTAGAGACCTGTGGACTGACCAGTAAAGAGTGGTTTAATAACAAAACTAACTGGCCACATCCTTGGAGATGCTCACTCTACCTGAAATTACTACAGAAATGAGAAATTACACAGTTCTCCTCTTATCTCATGATACTCAACTACTAGTTGCATTTACGCTACAAATGTGAGGTGAAGTGAAGCCGGTGTTGGTTCGCCATCAGAAATTAATATGACCTCTTGCGTCTAGCAATTCTGCAGTTGTGCTTAGCAAAGACAACATCTTTTGAAAGTGACATCAACTGTTTATATCGGCTAAACATATTTGACAAAGTAAGTCTCTTATTCACATGATCACGAATATGACTGATATACAAGGAGCACCTTTTTGTGGTACCACAGCAAACCATAAAACTTACAAATTACAATTTTATATGACCGCAATTTAAAATTCAAATACTCTGAATTGAGTTGTAATTTAAGCATGACCATGCTAGTATTTCCACCAATGATTAAGTTGTTTTATGTATTATTGGTAAAACTAAGCACTGGCTGCTGTATCAGTACACTGAGATGCATAAAAACTTTTCAAACATGTGTGACTGATATCCCTGAGGCTGTTGACAATTATTGGAATTCAAATCAATTCTATACTACAACCGTGTAATTGACAAGAGTGTAGTAACTGGTACAGATGTGATAACGAAAGTACTGCAATATATAGATCTGTGACCAAAGAAAACCCCAGACGGTTCAAGACCATGCCATCTTCACCCAAGTCTCAGTTATCCTCTCTCAAAATAATCTACTCCATCACAACCACCTGGTTTCAAGAGCATCTATTCCTGTGAAAGTGCTGTGAGCAGCAGAGACCCAGAGGGATATCCAGACATCAATTCTCATCTTACTGAACCTGTTGGCAGCCTCTGACACAGTGAACCACAAAATCACCCTCCCTATCTGAACTAGCGATCTGAAGCGTACACAGTTTTAGTACCACCACCTCAAAAGAACATCTCTTAGAGTGGTGCAGCAGTGGCAGAATTCATCACCACTTTGTTTCCAACAAGCGTCTCCTCCATTCCTTACAACTCCATATTACACTATGTTGATGATACCCCGCTCTTTCTGTCCTCACCAGGCCACCCGTCACAGCACACAGCTCTGGCTACCTCAGCAATATTCCAAAATGCTTACCACCTACAACGTTTCTAAAAGTTTCTGAAGTGCAAAAGTAACAATATAAGCAAGTTTGAGCGGAGTGCAAGACCTGCACAACTCCAAACCTGCCACTCAGAACATAACATGGCTATGACGCATGTCAAAGCCCTGCTTAATGTTACAAGATTCCTGTCTGCAAATAGATTTACTTTGACAGTTTTGTGTCTTTTGGCAGGTGAGACCTCTACCACTGAACCACCGACACTTACTGTGAGTGACGTTTTAAGCCCTTGTTGCACTGAAAAGTAAACCCTTTGTGTTCACTTCTGTGATGCACACTGAAGCTCACTTTGTTTCCTACGCATGTTAAAGGAATAATTCAGGTTTTTTTTTTAGCATTAGAATTTGTAAGTAGCAAATAAGATTCAATTTCAAAAAACACTGAACTGCGCCTTTAATAGATTGTTCTTTCAGGGCGACATGGGTAAAGAAAAATCACCACGGTGTAAGCTTAGAGTTTATTGGTAGATTACTGTCTGCCACATGGGAAGTCCAGATTCAATTCCTGGCCTATGAGTCAAAACCTTTTAACAAATGTACTAATGAAGAGATCATTGCTTCATCATTTGACCAAGGCTAATGTCCTCTAACGCTACACTCAAAACCAGAGATACTGTAGTTTCTTTCAGGGAAGTTCCTTCCTACACAACTGTAAATGAAATTGCAGGCCAGGTGTCTCATTCAGGTTTTTAGTAACATGATTTTAATCAGGTTATGGCAGGTGGTTACATGATGGGTACACAATATGAATCCTTTTTATGATGACACCTGAAATTAACCTCCAAAAGCAGCCATACATTGAATAAATAATAAACTCAGTTGTCTGAGGCCAATGCTGCTGAATTTTTTTTCTTTTATGTTCATTCTCTTGCTTTTTGTGTTAAAAAGGTATGCAGAAATATCTTCATTTGGTCGAAATGTCTGACACAACAAGAACATTATCGAACATTTTAGTTTCAAGGTTAGGTTGCAAAAATGAGGCGGCACGGTGGTGCAGTGGTCAGCACTGTCGCCTCATAGCAAGAAGATTCCAGGTTCAAGTCCCGGCTCGGGCACAGGGTCTTTCTGTGTGGAGTCTCCATGTTCTCCCTGTTCCTGTGTGGGTTCTCTCTGGTACTCCAGCTTCCTCCCACAGTCCAAAGACATCAAGAGAGGACGAGGCTGATTGATACCCTAAATTGACCGTAGGTGTGACTGTGAGTGTGAATGGTTGTCTGTCTCTATGTGTTGGCCCTGTGATGGACTGGGGACCTGTCCAGGGTGAACCCTGCCTCTCACTTGAAGGCTGCTGGGATAGGCTCCAGCCCCCCTGCAACCCTTACCAAGAAAATGGATGGATGGATGGATGGTGAACAAATACAGTTCTCGAGTGGTAGTATGGTACACAAGTATATTTGTTTTACATTGTTATCAATGGAATATTCATGAGTTTGCAATGGCAGTGATACAATTAATAAGACAGATTTTTCCTCATATTTTGCCTGTTTTTATATTGTGACTTACATGTGAATAGTGAGCTGGAAACATGCTCTGGAACATTCTGTTCTGTTCTGTTGGGTGGTTCTTCAGTTGTGGCTTGATTCTCTGCCTGAATTGAGAATCTGCTGCCCCATATTGATATGGAGAGTGAAATGTGTGTCCAGATCATCTAAAATTTGTCCTTTTAAAGGGAAGTGGGAGAAGGAGTTATTCATTCATGTCACATCCAAAACACAATTTTGACTCATCAAATAAGAAAAAACACACATGAAATCAACACTATAACAATGGCTGCAACCAACTGAGCCAGACTTCGAGCTCTGGCGTTATGCATATCCAGTCACTGATAAAAGCTTAGGAAGAATAATGGAACATCGTGAATGTTAGTGAGTCCACCTGTGGCTTTCCTGCGTTGACAAGTCAACCGTCTGTCACACATTGTAGACCCCTCCCAGATATGAAGGACTTACTGAAGTCACAGGGGGAGGTGGAACTAAAGGACAGCATTGTTTTTTTGGAATCAGGGGTTTGGTGAACAAGGCAGATTTGCCGCTGAAAGGAGAACTTGTGAAGTTCAAGGTCCGTACAGCGTCTCAGACCAGACAAAAGATGGCCTGGAATCTAGCCCCCGTAGCGTATGTCAGAGATAAGATCAGTTTCATCAAGTATCAAGTGAGTTTGTGCAAGAACAAGTGCAAGATGGCGTGAAGCTCCAGACAGGAGATGAAGTGGAGTTGTCTGTTTTCTTCAACCAGCACATGGGGACATATAATGCTTGGAGTGGACGTAGAGTCAGATAGAGGCTCCAGCAGTGGTGTCTCTGAGCCAATAACACCACTCTGGATGATACTGCTGCTCTTCTCCTGGTCATTGTGAGACAACCCTGTGGCCCTGACAATACAAATGGCTCCAATGAGGAGCATAAGCCTCACCAACCTGATGTCATAGACTGAAAAATGTGAAGCCAACAGGGAATCACAGAACTTAGCTTTTTTTTTTTTGCTTGCATACATAAAATCAAAATAAACAAATGTATAAATACACCGCCATTGACATCATGTGTAATATTTTCCCTTTTGATAACAGAGTGGAAACCTTTCAATCCACACTTCCCTGCCGCCCATGATGTACTTGATGAATGTAAATGATTTGCTGTATTTTAAAAAAAATAGTAAAAATAAATAAATAAAAGTAGAAACTGAAAAAAGTGTCCAAACAAGAGTTTCAAAGACTGTTAAAAAAAATTCATACAGGAAAAGATCTCTCTCTCTCGCTCTCTCTCACTCTCTCTCTCTCTCTCTCTCAACTTCAGCACCTATGGTCCACCCAAAAAGAGCGAGGAAAAAGCTGTTCCCCTTCAAAAAAGAATACATCAACAATTGGAGAGACAGGCTTTTTCACTTAATACCAATAAAAGATGCAACTTTACCTTTACACTATTCCCTCCTTTCACTAATCAACACTGGCTCCTGAAAAAAATAGTAAAGCCTTTGCAACCAAGCTAACTGAACTACCTTTGAGACTTGTTCAACAAATAGTTTTCATGTCAAAATATCACAAGGTTACATTTTAAATGGGGGAACCAAACAAGGACAACAAGTGATGGTGCGTTATTTAGTGAACTCTGTTTACCAGTAAACAACATGAACAAGCATCTCAATGTATTTCGGCTAGATGCAGTCTCTATGCAGACGATGTACTATTATATCTACAAGATCCAGTGTACAATAATAACAATAAACTAACTTTCAGGGACCAACAGTTTCGATCCCTAACTAAACTCTCTCAGCAGTTGGACCTGCATTTATGGTTTTCCTCACGTATCATTTTTCTATTTTTTTCCTCTTGATTTCAGCATCTTTCAGTGCCCTTCTTTCTACATACAACATTTTATGAAACACTTTGAAAAGAGCTTGTTAGGTATGATGCAGCGCATGAAGGGATTTGATCAGATAACCTGTGGGAATGTATTAAAACATGTAGCTCAAGCACAAATGTAGTTTTGCCTTCTTTCTTTCATGATTTACATCGTGAATATGTGTTAAAATGGTGATTAAATATTAATTTGTGCCGATTTAACAGTGATTTTGTCAGGTAAGGGGAACACAGGTGTTAAATGATATTGGCAGATGGAACCAACATGAAAGGAACTTACAGTACATCGTATGAAGGGAAATTTCATAAAAGTATCTACCTGCAAATTATGCAGCTGTATCAAAATTTAAAAATGTGTATCGAAGTGGGCTTAGCTACAGTGAAAGAGGCACTGTAGATTGAAATAATGAAGTGAGTTTATTTGTTAAATTAAATCAATGGCAATACTTCTCTCTCAAGATAATGACTTAACACATTAATAGATGGGCTGAGCCATTATCAAAGCTCCCCAACCGACTTCAATCCTGCAGCTTATCATCATAACGCAATTAAAACAGCGTGGGATTTAAAACCAACCCTATAATGCGTTTAAAATTTGCCATAAGGCATCACAATACAATAAACTACAGTTGACTGATAGAGGTACGCTAAAATCTCCAAAAGCTAATGTCATGTCACTTCATGCTTTAAAAAGTGAGAACTATTCTCCTACTACAAGATCTTCCATAAAAACTGAACTGTATCTGTGCCATGCAGAGAGCTTACTGTGTTCTCTAGTTTTACTGTTGCAGTTCATTACTAATTCAGCTTTCGCCATCCCGAGCATTAGTGTGATGTTGATGCAATGTGACATTTTCTCAAAACACAGGAAAGAAAACATGAATTCCTAATCTGCGTCTATTACAAACAATGACGGTAATCTGAAGATTTAATTGTGACAGCGCAGCTTCAATTGAGGGACACTAAGACAAATAAAAACCTATAGATATTATAACTTACATCAACTTGCATTCAGAGTTTCCCTGTCAAGTTGACGCACAAAGAAAAAAAAAATGAACCAAGACAATGTTTCAGTCCTTGTGGAACATATACAAGCTGTGTAGAAATCATGGCAACTGCTTCCTGTGTTCCGTTTCTTCTCACACACACACAGTCACATTCTCTAATCTGTTGTCCATTGAGCAACTCAGGTGCTAACAGCAAATTGGAAACTAACACTGTCCCACTCAGAACACAAGTAACAGGAAAACCAATAAGATTCTTGTGTAAAGTTGTTATTCTCAAGAGGCTCCTGACCCTTTGGAGACATTGCCTTAGGAAAATTTGATTCCGGGAAGCATGGCAGGCTCTTCTCATGGCAGACATGTTAACTTGTCAACGCAGGAAAGCCACAGGTGGACTCACTAACATTAACGATGTTCCATTATTCTTCCTAAGCTTTTATCAGTGACTGGATATGCATAACACCAGAGCTCGAAGCCTGGCTCAGTTGGTTGCAGCCATTGTTATAGTGTTGATTTCATGTGTGTTTTTTCTTATTTGATGAGTCAAAATTGTGTTTTGGATGTGACATGAATGAATAACTCCTTCTCCCACTTCCCTTTAAAAGGACAAATTTTAGATGATCTGGACACACATTTCACTCTCCATATCAATATGGGGCAGCAGATTCTCAATTCAGGCAGAGAATCAAGCCACAACTGAAGAACCACCCAACAGAACAGAACAGAATGTTCCAGAGCATGTTTCCAGCTCACTATTCACATGTAAGTCACAATATAAAAACAGGCAAAATATGAGGAAAAATCTGTCTAATTAATTGTATCACTGCCATTGCAAACTCATGAATATTCCATTGATAACAATGTAAAACAAATATACTTGTGTACCATACTACCACCAGAGAACTGTATTTGTTCACCATCCATCCTTCCATCCATCCATCCATTTTCTTCCACTTATCTTGGTAAGGGTTGCAGGGGGGCTGGAGCCTATCCCAGCAGCCTTTAGGTGAGAGGCAGGGTTCACCCTGGACAGGTCACCAGTCCATCACAGGGCCAACACATAGAGACAGACAACCATTCACACTCACAGTCACACCTACGGTCAATTTAGAGTATCAATCAGCCTCGTCCTCTCTTGATGTCTTTGGACTGTGGGAGGAAGCTGGAGTACCAGAGAGAACCCACATAGGCACAGGGAGAACATGGAGACTCCACACAGAAAGATCCTGTGCTGGAGCCAGGACTCAAACCTAGAACCTTCTTGCTATGAGGCGACAGTGCTAACCACTGCACCACCGTGCTGCCCCTAAGAACTGACTCTCCTCTGCAATAAAGTGCACTGTGTTGCAATAACACCACTGAAGTCCAAAGCCACGCTAGCAGCCCTGAGAAACTATACCTATGCAATGTGTTCCTAAGTACTAAATCAGCTTGACAACTTGCTTACAATGACAATGTGAACATGCTGATGTTTGCGAAAATTTTATATATTTTTTATTATTATCTTCACTACCACTAGTAAACAATGTTTCCACTGACCTTAAAAAAAACACAAAAAACAGTCAGGCGGTGTAATGTTTGTCGGGAGATCAGATGACAAGTCGACGCCGCAAAATACACGAGTAAACAACTACCGGGACGCACTGAGATCCAGTTATTCAAATCATTTGCTGGGATCGTCGGGGACACGTTTGGCCAAATATCTTGGTAGTGTAATGTGTCCTAAAGTGTCCCAGACAAGAATGTGACAGAAAACTAGATCATCAATTCAGGGCATGGTGGTTGCTGTGGTGACAGTGCATGCATGTATAGTTAATAAAATATTGTTTTCATTGGCAGCAAAGCAAATGAAACATTTTAAACGAAGGGTTAGAAGAGGGTTGAGTTATGAGAATGTGTGGCAAACACTGAGGTATTTGTTTGGCTATTTCACCGATAAAGGTAATGAACACAAATCAAAGTGTCAACCTTGTTATCAACGTTAGATTTTCAGAAGGAATCCGCTCAGGAGCAGCAGGAATGTTCGCGCTTTCTTTCTTTTCTGAACCAAAATGGTGGACTTGACCCAAGTGAGGCTTAAATCGTGACTAAAGCGTATCAATATTTCTGATTTTTTGTTTTTAAATGGCCAATTTCTAGTCTTATACAACATGAGTAGGTGATTCCATTTATCGATTATTTCATGCCATCATTAGTTTATCAGAATAGTTACACATAAAAAAACTAAAACCATCCCTTTACAGTTAAATACCAACCTAATTTATACACAGTGATTTGTGATCCGTATTAAAATTGGCCTGAATAATTTTGTCTGTGTTGCACGTGAGAGTTGGTTGATTCATACACACACAAAACTCTATTTGGGGTTTTTTTCTCAAATCTAACACACGTATGTGCAGAAAACAAAAACAAACAAAAAAAAAACCACAAGAATTTACAGGATAACTGGCTTTCAGACAAGAATTAGAACCAAATAAGAAGAAGAAATTTGTCTTATATTGATTGAGCTGTTTTGCAAAAACTGACATCACAGTACATTCTGTATTATATGATCTTCGCTCACACGGCATTTCCTCTGCAACAAGGAAATTACCTTCTCATCATCCTCAGTGAAGAGTTCCACACTTGACGTCTTGTTGATGGCCTGAGCAACTCCGATAATCTCGCCATCGCTGTTGCGTATGGGCATACACAAGAGTGACTTGGTTTTGTAACCCGTCAGCTTGTCAATTTCATCACTGAACCGACGATCCTGCAACCAAGGGACAGAAGACAATAAAGATGCTTATTGCAAAAAAAAAAAAAAAAATGCATTTTCCCCCTCTTGGTCTTGATAACAGTGCAATAAAATTTATAAATCCTCAGGAATCCAAGTTGCAGTCACACACAAAAAAGGTCTGTACCAGTGCACGACAATCTTGGTTGTGCTTCATAACATGACACCTGTCTGAGTTAAAGGTGACTGCAGTTTTAAAGCAGTTTCGCTCATTTCTTCTGCAGATGTTCAGCCAATAAACAGCTGACATTTTGACATTTCTTGAAAAGGGGCTGTGGGCATGAAGCAGCAAAGTGGGCTTAAATGTAATCTGGTATCGTACGTCATAAAGACGAGTATATCCCTGTGAACCTGTAAAAGATGCAGAGAGGAAATGATGATCGTTGTTAAATGATGTTTTGGCTGCTATCATCTTCACCCTGCTGAGTGTTGGTTTTAGTGCTTTTAGTTCTGTTACACTCTGATGGTCAATTAACTGTGACACATTAACTGACAGAGTGAAAGATCTCTCTCTCTCTCTCTCTCTCTCTCTCTGCCTCTCTCTCTCTCACTCTCACACTCACTCTTTCAGCGAGTCATGCAAAATGCACAGAGGCATGCATGCACAAAGACGAGCAGGCACCTGATAGGCGTCAGGAATGTTCACAGTCTCTCCGTGCTCGGCCACATATCCAATGATCCCTTTCCCCCATGGCACTTGAACTTCATCTGAATTCATTGAGGGTAAAACTGTGGTGCCTGCGTGCACATCGAAGAATTTAGATACTAGTGTCTTCTTGTTGCCTGTGCCCTCCACTAGAAACAAGGAGCAACGGTCTGCATCGACCATAATACAAACAAACACAAGGATTTTGTAGCTGAGACTCGTTAGATCCAAGTCGTTAGATATGTCTTTGACGAGCTCTAGGAAGAACTCTCTTTCGTTATGTTCTTTGAGGTAATATTTAAAATCCACGGCTGTGGACGGGTACTGGGGGATGTTGACTCTAGACTCCAGCAGTGCGCTCAGTATGTGCGCAGTGGTCGGGGGCAGAGAGCTGGCTTTCCTCAGCAGAGCTCTCCTCCTCATGCTGGTCAGGGGTTCCTGGGCCCTGGAGTTGACATGCTCGTCATACGTCCTGTTGACATTAATAGCTTTAGATCTGGCGAAAGTTTTACGCAGCTCCTTCTGCGAGGCTCTCCGCTGCAGCCCATCACACTTGCTCGCCCAGCTGTCTTTTAGCGCGTTGCTCTTCTCCTCTCTCGGCTCGCTGGGAGTCGCAGCCGCTGGACTTTTACTCGCCTGGTGATTCTTGAGCCATTTCTCCACCATGCTATAACTCCCTTTTCTGTTCAGGTAGTCCTCGAATAAGTCGGGGTGTGAGTCTAAAAAACTTTCCACGTCAGAGAACACCATATTCGGCACTGCCATACCTGGTCTTCAGCTGGTCCTCAGTGAACCAGATCCATGAAGTCGCGCAGAGAAATGTCATCTATGATGCTTTACTGGAGGTTAAGGTAGAGAATCGCTTGAATACCACAACTTCCACGGTGCTGGAAACCCCCCGTGAGCTTCAGCTACATCTCCAGTTTCCCCTCTTTGGATGGAAGGGTTGAGACTCTTTGCGCACCAGCATTCCTCCAAAGCATCGGTGGACTTAAAAGATCTGAGCAAACCAGTGAGGAGGCAAATACGTGGACGACCACATGAACTGGAAATCTCGGGGAAAGACACTATTGAGCATCACCACTGTGTGGGTCTGCTTGTGTGCAAATGACGCCGGCTGTGGTTGGCTCGGTCCCGCTGACGCTCGCGTCGTCACACCGGCAGGAGCTCGGCTTGTCTCCGTAGTCAGTAAGCTTCTTTGGCCGTTTGAACCGTTTGCCCTCCTTTGAGTATGATGATGATGATGATGATGATGATGATAACTCAGTTAATCCATCATCATATCCTGCTTATTAAAAATGCGTATCATAAGCCACACCACACTGAGATACGCTTATGAAGATTTTTTTTTTGACTCGAGATTTACAAATACAATTAAAAGCAAATAAGAGTGAAAGTAGGCCTCAAACATTCCTCTGCATTCTCTGGCGAGGCTTTAGTCGTGACTCCCCTGAGCGACAAGAATAATCAAACGCTCTGGGAATGTAATTAATGTACGATAGCATAAAAGTGAATCACAAATATATCTCATAAGCTTAACGCTTCAGGAAATGTGGGTTTTGCGGTGGCTACCTGTATATTTCATTATGTAACTTGACGTCACAAAATCAACCTTATTTTAAAAAAACAAAAACAAAAACGGTGTGCAGATTACTTTTGAACACTAGAGGGAGATATACTCCACAAGTTGTCATGGTATCAACCTTTTGTTCCACGACTCCAAATGGTCTAATGCTGGTCGTTCATTTTACCAAATCTTTTTTTTTTTTTTTTTTTTTTGTCTTTCTTTCTGAGAAAGTCAACGTGATTTTGTTAAAGAAAAAAATGAATTGGCAAGCTGCTAGCAAGGCAGCAATCCAACACATTTAATAACTACTTGCCAGTTTTAACAACTGAGTGCCCTCTGTGGAAACAAAAGGTCACCTGTCCGATGGTGTAACCCATGTTGGAATGCGGACCCATGATGCTCCACACATCAGTTCCAACACTCTTTAAAGTAACTTCATGTAGATGTTGTGGGTATCCTATATATTTAAACATTGTTCCACCTCACAAAAACGGCATGAAGACAGGTTTACATGATTGGCGATTTACATGATTAGAAAAAGCATTTTCATTTTTCATCATTAGGCCTCTTGCTGCTTAATTTTATTCATTTATTTGACATGTGACAGGCTAAATATTAACTCACGGTGGGTAAAATTTGGCCACTTGGTCCTACTTTAGGCAGCCGTGACCGAGAAGAACTTAGAAAGGATTTCTGCTTGATAGGTGAGGTGCAGGTTCTCCGGACTAAAATGTTAATTTTTTTTTTTTTTGGCTTCAAGTAGAATAAATTCACTTATTTTAACATTCTTGCTTTCAGTATTATCCGATGTAACATACGTTATACATTATTTTGGGCCTTTACCACAAGTTAAATTTCCCCTTATGGTGTAGCTTCACAAATCTGCCACAGCAGCCAAAAATGTCCTGAAAAGAACATGATTGTACTGCGACCATCTAATCCATTTACTGCATTTCAGCCATTACCTACAAAGAAAACTCCTGTTAAAGCAATTTTCCTCCTTTTCAGGTTTGTGTCAGCTTTATTCAGCATACAGTTTTAAAATAACAGACTTTTGAAGTAACTGCAGAGGTGGTATGTGTTCATTCTCAGGACAATTATGGGAACTTCATTAGTACAAAACAAACAAACAAAAAAACCCACATTTCAACAGTTTACAATGAAACCTCCAAAATGTATACGTATACATCGGTTAACATTGTATGATCATAGTATTAAAAAAATACACAGTATAAATACATTATGTAAAAAGGGGGAATTGTTATTCAATCCTAAAACACAGAACAAAAATACATTCTGAGTACACAGTATAGTTTAATAATTTATGCTAGAAAAGAAACCTGTTAAAACCAGGAGTTAACAATACTCCACTGATGAGGAGGATCATATCAAAAAGAGGTACAGCTGTGACAATTAAGGCAAGTAACCATGCCAACACCACTTCCATTTCTTGCAGCTTTCCCTGATGGAGGAAAAAAAAAAAAAGGACAATTCTTCTTGAGCAGCTCTTCGAGACACAAACACAAAGTTCTTATGAAGTTGCAGATTTGAGGTATGCTATAAGGTCAGTGCGTTCATTCTTCTTTTTGATCCCGGCAAAGATCATCTTCGTTCCTGGAATGTATTTTTTGGGGTTCTCCAAATACACGTTCAGGGTATCCTCTTCCCAGATAATTCCTGAAATTAAAGTGAGAGAAAATAGAGGAAAATAACATCAAAGTCAAATAAAATGCACGGGACTGTCCTCCCAAAATCAATATAGAGGATTTACCTTTGCTTTTGTTGGCATCGGTGTAGCTGTAACCCTCTGCCTGGCCAGTTTTACGTCCAAACAGACCCCAAAGATTGGGCCCGACCTTGTGCTTCCCATTTTCCTCCACAGTATGACACTGGGCACACTTCTGGACAAATGCCTTCTTTCCTTTGTTAATGTCTCCAGGCATGGTTTCTACAGAGAAAACAAACAGTAGGGTTCATCACCTTATTAGCAATATATCATTAACTGCCTTAGTCCAAGATTTATTTGAGCACCTCAGTCTCAGACTTTGGAAACCCTCGCTGTAATACACAAGAGCACATCATTACTCCGCCACAAGGGGGCGCTCACTTCCTAGTTGCGCAACTGCAGTGGCGCGGACGCTGTTACAAAACGAGCTTTTGTAACTTTCTTGTTTCGAGGATGTAACTCATGTTGTCGGTGATTGTTTACAATCTATTATCAACTGAAGAATCCCAGAATAAAAACTTAAGTAATAAGGGCCTACGATCATAAACAAAAGTTATTTAACGTGGAGTAAAAACTTAAAGAAGCCTGTAGTATATAGGCCCAAGTTGCAGATAGTAGGCAGGGTGAATGACATTTAGACTTTACATCGTTAAAATGAGCTTGTTTGAAGCTTAAAATAAAAATGGGAGTCCTCCGGAAACCGGGTAACGCCGCCGGTAGACCACGTTGAGTTTGAACCGAACCGGCACCTCGTAATTAACGTGGAATAGAAACGTAATTAAAACCAACAACCGGTTTAATATTTAGACGGTCGAGCCCTTACCTCTTCTAGATATGTAGCTTGCCAAAAATTGGACGTATTCTCGGCGCTTCTCTCTTGTTCTGCTGCCTTCCTCACCAGCGATTCATTAAGTGAAAGCCTGTCTTTCCCGTGAGGTTCCCAAGAGTGACGCGTCACTAGTCAGCTGACCTATTTCGTCACGCTTACGACAGACGGCTGTTGAATGACTCATGCAATGTTGAAACTACTTCCGTTGAAAACAAGAAAAAGCCGAAACCTCTTGTTTCTGTTTCTGTTACCATTACTAGCAAATTCTGAATCACTATGAATTTAAATTAAAACAAAAAACCCTCACCAACGCCAGCAACAAAGAAAACTGAAAATCCACACTTCATCAGATAGTTCCACCTGAGAGAAAACCCTTAATAACCAATCATCTATCATACTTGCCCACATTTAAACATAACATCACTTTTTTCTCGAATGAGGTAACTACATATCGACGGAGAGGTTATAGAAAGTAGGATTTGCTTCAAGTTAGAGAAGCTGAGTGAAGCCTGAAAAGAATATTTTGAATGAGTTCTGAATAACAGATACACAATGTGAGACTTGGGAGAGCTTCGATGTGAGCGCGTCAGAGCTCAGACACCGGTTGTTAAATCGGATACACGACCATTTTTGAAGCAGACATGCAGTACGTAGAAGGTTTTATGGTTAACCTTTGCCTCAAGACTGCACCTCCAGTTACCTGTGCCTGAGAGTCCTACTGCGTGTCCTCAAAAGTCCTAATCTTCAAAAAAAAAAAAAAAAATATTGCAATAGTGCACACTTGTGAGCAGTAACTTTGCCATTCAATAATTATATGAAACAGTGCCTGAATGCCTTAATACTGCCCAGGCTTCGCTTCCACGTTGAATAAACCTGCATGAATATGTCTCCTGAGCGTTTACTGATGCTGTGATGTAACTAAGGACATCCTGTTTCACAACCAACAGGAGTGTTTCTTGCTGCCTTTTTGCCTGTGGTGACCTCTGTATTTGAGGGCCATGTGACCTCTGACCTTGAATGCCAGTGTGATGAGATTACCTCATCGCACTCAAGTATGTATGTGACTGTAGTATTCAGACCCGCCACACCTGTCTGAAAAAAAGCAGATACTGTTAGCATTGAATATGAGAACAGTACATTAATTTCAACCTGCATCTGTTTTGATTTTACTAATAGTTATCGCAACAATGTGAATGTACCATCATATACTGTTAAGTTACATTGTCAGTAGTAATGGTAAAGCTAGCTCACAGAAGTTGTAGTCGATCAGCAAACTCAAATGTCATTTGTTGTCTGTCTCTGTTCATTTCTTTACTGTTTCTGCACTGATAGACCTTCATATTTCAGCCCGTGGCTTTCATCATTTCAGCATTTTACCAGATGTATCCATGGGAGCGACCCAAGCATTGAGAAGGATGTATGAGGACAATGTGGTCCCTAAATGTTCTGTGTATTGACTTCAAAGTATTTTTCCTTTCTTAGTGTTTGATAATTTGACAAAGTTGAGTCAGAAACCTCCGTTTCGCTTCCAAGGTACAATAAACCAACAGGGAACTAATGTCTGCATGTCAGAATCCTCCTCTACAGTGTGAACCCACTGATGCGCACACAGCATTTTAAAATTACAGTCAGTTGACATGGAGCTTATTTCAACTCTATGTACAGTGATGAATGATGTGCTATGAATTATTTGTCGGACAGAACATTCATCTCGGAAATGCAAGAGTGAGAGTAAGAGGATGGAAGCAGTATTTAATGTAAACACTCATGTAGGTTCTCATACATCAAATGACAGGACTTCAAGTAAATAATCATGACTAATTTTCTTTGCACTGGAAATGTAGGGGAGTCCCAGCTTCTCTTAGCTGGCCAATAATGGAGGCTACTTTAGTTCACACAAGTGAAAGCAGTCTCTCTCACAATCTCACTCAAATAAAATTGCAGGTACTGGAGGCAAGAAAAGAATAATAACCTAATTAAAATCAACTATGTTCTTTGAGTGGCAGCCACTTCACATTGCAGTGTTTTTAATGAACTCAGAAACTGCACAGCATCTAGTGATACCTCAGTGTTCTAGTGAATAACTTGGATGCTCTTTCGTTCCAGCAGCAGTCAGATCTTTTAACAGTCACCTTTAATTTGGGTTGTGACTCTGACTCACAATGGTGAATCATGACTCAAATGGCATAATTTATGGTTTTATTTATTCCTGTTACTTACTTTGTATGTATTATCATTCATTGTATGAATTGTACATTCATTTTCCTGTCAGGGATCATTAGATTTCTTCAAACAGTAAATTAATGTTCCTCAGAAACACGCAACATTCTTCTGCTACATCAGCATTACTGTTGTGTATAAAGTAATAGGGGCTTCGATTCAAAACACTTTGGAAACCACCTAAAAACTGGATAAAGCTTTTTTGTAAAACTGCAGCCCAATAGCCATATGAATGAGAGACAGGAAGGGCCGTTGCTAGGCAACGCCACAGCCTGGAAGCTTCAACTCTGAAAGAATATGAAAGCAAATGTAAAATTGGAAATTATTCACATTTTTGTTTAATTATAAAAAGTATGACGTTTTATCAAGAAGAAAAAAGAAATCCAAGCCTTAATCTCAATGTCCAACATATAATTTGTCTCTAAGGCAGCTCTTTGCCACATTCGTGACCTCTGAACTCCCTACGTCAATCGTTAAAGGAGCTAGCATACATGCTATACTTTCAGAATGACTGGTGGTTTCGTTGTCATGTCACAGGTCCAGGAGGGGAGTAAGGTAATTTTAAAGCTGTTCCGACCGGTTCAACAATTATCTACTCCGAGTCCGACGTTTGTGTGGCTCCATTGCCGTGTTTCGGAGCAGCCAGCGTCCACCGGTGGACTCCAGTCCGGGGATTTCTTCCCGCCCAAAGCCAATCTTGCTGCAGGGAGGAGCGAGCGGAGTGCGGTTGAGCTGAGCATCACACAACCCGCATTCAAGGAAACGGGCGAACACAGCACTTTTCGACTTTCCACAATGTTCTAGCCTCCGTACAAGACACGTTTTTATTAATAAATTGATTTATTCGACGTGGAGCCGGATGGAAGCCGTTTGTCTTTGAAAAGCCGGGGATTGCTGCACAGGCAAAGGGGGACCCGCTCAATTGTTTCCTGCGCCAAGAACTGTAAAGACATGATCATTACACCGCATCTGTGGTAAGGCAATAAGCTTTTCTCCTTCTCTCAGAGCCAGTCTTACTCGTCTATAATGATAATTTAAAAAAAATATTTTAGGTATATGATTTTATTTGAATTGAGGGGCAGGTCTTTGGTGCGTTCAGCCTCTCAGACTGAGCCTCAGCAGCATCTCATCCTTTTGTATTTGCATCCTGAGTGAATCACTGAGGACCAGTCAGACATGTCCACCTAGCCACTGCTGACTTAGCTAGCATCTGCTAGTCTTAACAGGAATGAGAAATCTGTCCCATTAAACGCGAGAGCCCCCACACCACGGGGACATAAGTGGACCGTCAAAAACATGGATGCAGTGGAGGACCCAACCTGGCAGCCCACTCTTTTACCGATGATGTAGATGTAATGCGTCACTGACCTTTTCACCCTTTTTACTGAGCCTCACTGTGTCTTTTAACCTTCCCATTTTGGGGTGACTTTCTGAGGATTACTGATGAATATGATCCACACTTACAATCCTTTATATTCCTCTCATCGTGTTGTCAACGTCGAGGTGACAACTGATAAAAAGTTATCCAACTTCTGTCAATCAGGTGATCTCTCCCCAATATCTCAGCCTGTTTTTCTAAGTGAAGGTCAGCCAGTGACTTTGCAGTTGTTCAAAATAGCCTCGAATCACATAAATTAAAGAGCAGCAGAGGGGACTTGACAGCAATGCTTGTCACTGGCATGCTTTCTTGAATAAATGTTGCTTTGATCAGCAGCGATGATTGATTTTCCAATATTTTTCTTGGCCCAGGCCTGAGAAACTCTCTGGCTTGAAGGTGTCCCCATCCTATATAGATGAAATCTGTGCAGACTGCAGAACATATGTTATCGCTTGTTGGAGTGAAGGGGACATGTAGAGGCTCAACTCACTGTCGTATTTTTATGTTAGATCTGCGTGCTTCTCTTGTATGGTAAAATGTTAAATCTGTGTTGCTGCTGTCCTTGGTCATGTCCCTTTTGTAGAAGTGATCAGAGACCTCAGTGGGACTGACCTGGTGAGAAAAAATTTTAAAAAGCCATCATGATAATAATTCATATATGTCAGTATTTACAGAGGAGGATTGAATATTTGCCACATCACACTCATACAATTCACCATCTAATGAAAACAGTCGCCCGACAGGTATATGGTTTTGCAACCTATGACTCATCTATAGCTGCCTCTGTCCTTCGCTTCAGTGAGTGGTTCTTGTTGTCAATTGTACAAATTTTAGTTTATTTCAATTGTCTTAGTGGCACTTCAACCTGTGCTTGTGTTAACATTATGCCCAATATTTGATATTTTCTGAAAAATGTTGATACTTAGTTCTACCTTTCCACACATTAAAAGGGAAAAATATATTCAATTAAACATCTAGAAATCATTTGAGTTGTCTTAACAAAAAGCTGTATGGGCATTTCGCGTACAATATGATATTACAAAGTTTAAATCATGAAATATCTGCCCAAAGTACAATTTTCAAGACGGATTATCTCTATAAGAATTCAGCATCAGCTTTCAGCCCCTGACAGTTCCTTGCCACTATTCAATTTTCCCACATAAGCGCAATTCAGTGTGCCTCCAAAAAGCATTGCAGTGCAATACCCTGCTCTACCTAGATGATGTAATTTGTGCAGCGCAGGATAAACTGGCTCTGTCCAGTTACTGTTAGAAAAAGACAGGCCTTTACTTTAAAGAGATGTGCTGCTCACTGCGCCCAGATGTCATTTAAGATCTAAATCCATCCAGCCTGCTTTTATTGCACAGCTGGTAAATAGTCCAAACACTGCTCTTTAGATCGATATGCATTATTAGCCAGTTGTAAATTCAGACAATAGTTGTCCTCACAGACCCTGTAATATAATCTTGGGACATGAGTCTGTTCTTGTTGGTCTTCTTTAATTATGCAACAGAGGAGGGAGATCAGCAAACTTAGTTGGCTGGAAAGTGCTGGTCGATAATGTGATATTGCGGGTGGCTAGTATGGGGTAGCAACACAAACAGGAATATCTTCTAACATCGGGCTCCCTTGTATTATAATGTTTGTGATGGCAGAAATACTTAAAAGTTAATGTGCACTAACAGCAGCCAGGTTTGGGCAAGATGGTTAAAAAAAAACATTACCTGGATCAGTTTTTCCATCCATCAGTTTGATCGATATTTATCGCGATATGAAACCGGAAGAAACCAGATCATTCAGTGGTTAAACTTAAGAGCATAGCTTAACGTGAGAAATATTAGAGCTGGCCAACAGTTTCAGATAGTGCAATATTTTTTTTTACTAATTATCTCCATATTGATATTGTGAAAATGTTGTCGGGATGGCTATTGGAATAAATAGCCAAGGAAAATGAATATTCCACTGACTGTAGCCACACAAAGTTTGTAAGATAAATTCGTTGTCATTGTTTCCCTCCTGTCCTGCTGTTTAAGTACTGCACTCGATGCGGCTTCACAGTTCCAATGTCTCCTGAAGAAAGGGCTGTCACGTGTTTCTCTATAGTTGCTTAATTTGCTATTACGTGTCTGATTGTTTAAGAGACTTGGAACATATTTTGGAAAAGGTAGATGAATTACATTGCTTGGTAGCCTTAAAGTAGCTGGAAACAGGCAGGAAGCCATTTGCTGCAAGGTCTTAAACTGATAAAACGTGACATGCTTCTTCTGAATGTACTGTCTACATGTCTAAAGAGCGCTCCTAAAACCCAACTGATATCAGCATATCCCACGTTTGGGAAATGTTGAATTCAGAAAAAAAGGCAAATTAGTTCAATCCAATCAGAATATGCTGTTTAAAAAGAGCCATATCGAATTCAGAATATTGTCATTTTCAGAATAATAGTGGAATTTTAATGTGCATGTTAACTGAGTGAGATTTTTGTTTAATCATCTGTAATGTGGATATAATGTCTGTGTGGGTAATGGCGATTATTAGAACCTTACTTTTAAAACCAGAAGAAAGACTTGCGCTACATCCTGATTTCCAATATCTATAACAGTATCCAATTTAACATCGTGCTACTGATATGATAATGATGTATGGCCCAGTCATTACAGCAAGCAACACCCAAGAAAGTGAGAAGTAATTTGTTCTGGTCTTACGTGGTTCAGGTGTTTTGATGCCACTTAGATGTCTAAATGAGTTTACAGTTAATTACATTATATCATGAGTGAGCAATAAAGACGGTGATCACTGCCGTCTTCCAAATCTCCATTTGCTTTGTTCTTCTTGGCTTGACCCATGTCAGGATAGCTGATGCTTATTACTTTATTCATCATAGGAATAAAGCGAGGAATAAACAGAGAGCCTGAAGGAATTCACTATCTCATCCAAAAATGTTTCAGTAAAGCAGGTTCCTATGTAGATAATTGAAGCTGCTTTTTTAAATTTAATTTCATTATTAAACTTGAAGTAAATAAAATGGTGGTTTCTCCAGTGTTATTCTTACCATGTACTGTCGCTTCAGCCAACCGTGATAAATGCACACGATGCACATGTTAAAAGAATGAAATTTCACAAGTGTATGTTGGCTCGTTTGGATTTTCTGCTCGATAGTCTCGTTACTGTAAACTACTAAACCCTTAACCTTTAATTCATAATGCATGAATAAACAATCACAGGGACTGTTTTTGTCATCTGCTGTTTATCCAAAATAGCTGTTTGAAGAAATGTGTTTCATAGTATACACTCAGTGTAGTACTGGTTAGGAGTCTCCAAAATATAGCTGACATTTTTCGTTATTTATTCAGGAAACCACCCCCCTTCCCCATTTGCTCTGTAGCTTTTCTGGAGCATGATATAATGGACAGAACTTGCTTTGTGTGTGTTTGTGCTGAAAGCGGTGAATGTGAGAGATGGCGGGAAAGGGAAGTGAAAGGGCTTTTCTTGCTTATCTAGACATTTCATGGACATATGGCCTCACAACTGCTGGCTCTAAATGGTTATGAGGAAATTAAGCAGAAAATTGGCTCATACCTATAAAGACTGTTCTCTCTGTTCCTTGTTCGCGACGTGTCAGTTCAGAAAGACAGAAATGTAATTTATTGGTACATCTATGTAACCGTAGAACATTCATACACAAATCCTTTGAATACTGCGTACTGTATGTAACATTGAATTACTAGTGCTTAAACAGTTAGTTTATTGTTCTCGTCAAATCAAATGAAGCTGTAGGTTTTTCTTTTTCTTTTTTTTTTAATGGATCAGTCCTGGGGCTTCCGAACTGTTCAGATCTGGACCCCCCAAAATCCCCCCGTTCCAGGAGGACGTGGATGAAGGGTACAAACATTACATACACACATGAACAGGCCTACCCAGCAAAGCCAACTTTAAATTGATTTAAAATTTGACTGTTTTATCTTTAGAAACAGTTAAGGCCTTTTAAGATAAAAATTTCTATCTTTTTTATTTCTGGAAATCCTCTTACAAAGCCACCCAGGGAGTACTGGCTTTTTCCTGCTGTTTTACTGGGCAAATGAGTAATCGCAAAAATAATCATCAGCTAAATCAGTATTGAAGTCCTGCTGTTGCAACACATACGCAGGCATGCGAGCAAGTACACACACAACAGCAGACTCCTCCATCAGTAAACACAATCAAATACTGTACATAAATTAGAAGTAACGCGCATCAGGAGTATGGACAAACAGTAGAAGCACATTAAACATGAACATGGCTTCACAAGAAAACACTGTGAAAATACTAAGTGCTGTAACAAGGGCCTCTTCTCATCGTTTTGATCCGCCTCCCCTTTGTAACAGTGTAACACTATAATAAGTTCCTAATGAATTTGTTGAGACAGTAGCAGGGTGGATCTTAGTGAATTGTTCTTTGGGTCTTGGATAGGAGTAAAAGTGGTGTCATTGCTGCATCTACTTGGCAGGGCTTTCTTTGTCCTCCTGCTTAGAGACCCATAATCACGGTGACTGGATTTAGAAGATTAAGCTCATGACTAATCAAGGCCTGAGCAGAGACATGGCAACTGGCTCCGTTGGCAGCAACACTGCTGTCCATCGAAACGGGGATCAAACTGATTTTATTTCTTTGTGGATGGAAAGTTGATAATGGCTTATAATCATTGACATCAGCGAGCATTTACATAAAAAGTCACGGGCTAACAACATTAATTATTGTAATTGCAATGATTAATTAACCTGGTCTGTGATGAAATTATGTGTGTTCCAAACAGCTCTGTTGGTTCGCTGATCGTATAAGCAGGTGTATAACGTCACATAACAGGATCAATGTTGTCGGCCTGGGCACATACACTAGAAGTACATGGCTGTAAAATGTCAGTTGATATTGATCATTTTTGGTAATTTATTAAAAGATCGAGGTGGAGAAAGGTTTAATTTAACCACTTAATTTAATCACTCAGCCTTAACAAGAAATTAGTCATGCACAATAGACAGAGGATTTTTTTTGCAGTTAACCCATATGCTGATATTTTCAGCTGATTCTGTGTGATAGCTGATATTTACCCCTGGCGTTGTGTAAAAGCAGGCTCATATGAGATTGGCATTCAGCACATATTAAAATCACATTAACATTGTTCTTTATTTTCAAAAACCTTTTAGAAATTTTACTTCCTTCCCAAACTGAAATCTGACCGATAGAGAAATATTTTGAAAAATGTAGAAGAAGAAGAAGAAAAACATACCAATGTCGGCCGATACCAGTCATGTGCTGATATGATCATACATCCCTACTGTCCTACTGGCAGGCCTGTTCTTTTTTACCATCGATTATCAGCGCGGCCGCATTCGTATTCTCCCTTCACAGTGTTTGTGTTCTTGTTGTGTCACATTTAAATTGTGCAAATCAACAACATACCTATGACATGATGAAAAACAATTCATCAGTTAGTACGGAAAATAATTTCCAGCTCAGTTAATAATAAAAATAATCATCAGTTACTCCCTCAGTGATTGTAGCCTCGCTGCCAGTGCAGTCAAAACTGAACCAGCAAACCACCACAGGAAAGTCACTAATCTACACTTCTGCTACCTATCAGGTTGTGGAGTGCGGTTCTGTTAAATATGCTAAGTGGGATGCACTACGTGAATGGACTTAGCACCTTTCCCCACAGCTGCTCTGATCCCAGTTGGCTTAAGTCAGGGAAGGGAAGACGATGACGTTAAAGGACCTGAATAATAGATTGTGGTGTGTGAGTGTAGTGCACGGTTGCATGTGAGAGAGTGTGGTGGCGTGGAGTGTAGACATTCTCACTGGAGTTTCCCAACATACACCTAATGCAGTTAAAACTTCAGGGTGCTCCAGAGTTAAATACACTACTTATAAACAACACTTAGGGATAATGATTATAGTCATTAGTAGCAGTTACATTATAAAGGATAGAAAATTGTAGATGTACATCTGCATTTCCTAAAACTCAAGCCGATGGACTTAAATTGATAATTTTGTCCAGCCAAAAGTTCAAATCCCTAAGATATTCAAATAATCAAAATGGTTAGAAATCAGAGGTCTAAAAATACCACATTTAAGTTGCAGCCTGGTTTATGTGGACAACCAATGATCTGTTGTGTTGCCTACCAACATGGGGGCCACTGGTTCAATTTCCAGTGTTGTCTCTGGTTTGGTTGGGCATACATAAAGACAAAGTTGGCCACATATTCAGATGGGATGCTACATTAGAGCACGTGTCCTGGTTACTGCACTAGCACCTCCTCTGGTTGTTCGAGGGGGGGAGGGGGACTGTGAGAAATAGCGTGATCCTCCCATGTGCTGCGTCCCCCTGGTGAAAGTGCTCGCATCCACATGTGCTGGAGGAAGCATGTGCTGAGCAACAGAGGGGGAGGAGCAACAGTCAGGTGATTTGGCAATGCACAATTAAGGAGAAAAACATGAGAGGAAAACGTTGGGATGAAAAGAACAAGACAACCATCAAATCTAGAGCTGTGAAATGAATCAGATTTAATCAAAATCACAATATGGGCAATATGAGTCAAATTACCCTTTTAAATTAGATATTGTGGTGCGACAGAGATGTCTTGTCTATAAATCACACTAAGAGCTTTCATATATTTAGAGGCGGGTCCTCGCTACAATCACACCATTAACATTTTAATGAGTTTTACAACAAAAATGAGGATGCCATAAAGAATGAACATTCTGTCTATTAATGCAAATCAATACCAGTGAAAGGGGTTACAAGTAAATATTTCTTCATGATTGTACAGACCCCAGTTGGGTCGCACAACCTGGCATGATTGCGCAGCTGTGAACTGGACAGTGTGCAATGGTGAAGGTGTAACATTCTGACCGTTGTGTTTCAGATGAACACCAAGCAGTGAGTGTGCAGAAGTGTCAAATGATGCTCTTAACCCTCGGAGCCCAGTCCTGAGGGAGGTCTACAGAGCCAACTGGTGCCCACCATGTCTCACCACCAACACCCCCAGCGAGGCCCCCATGGCCGGGCCATGAGCTCTGAGGACAGGAGTTCCACACCAGTCAACAAGACCTCCACACCAGTCCACAAGAGCGCCTCCTCCTCTTCCTCTTCACAGCGCGACAGCCGGCAGGTAATTTTTAGGCCACTGCAGGCTGAGTGAATGTAGCTGTAGAGGAAAGGTAATACAGATCGAAAGAAAGCACTGCTGTAGTGCAGTTTGTACACGTGGGTATGCTCTAATGATTCCCCCACCCCAAAATGTATTCACTGGGGAGTTTAGGGCTGTCCTCTTGTGAAGCATAAATTGCTCTGTTTTATTTTCCCTATTAGGTGAAAATTGGGTCCTTGCACATGGGTGTACTGAAATCCTCCTGTTATTGTTGTGGGTGTTCTGTGTGGTCTCTTGTATCACATGACTACACCTTTGCGCAGCAGTCAGGCAGCTTTTGGAAATAAGATAATGTCTAAATAACTAGTGCTGTGAGTTTAATGTCTTAACAACCACAATTAATCTGGAAAGCTTGACATGTTTTACTGTAATGCAAACTAATCGTATAACTAAATTTGACTCCCACATCCTCCGTCATAGCAGAACATCCCTCTTGTTCTCATGAGTAGTGCACATTATCCAGAGGGTCATCACAGTGTCTCTACTTGACAGCAGTTTCAATGGCACTTTGCCACAACAGTCCTGCAAACGCAACAAAAGTAAAAGTCTAAGTCTTTCATGACCAAGCAGTAGTAGTTGTTCGTCCATTACGCACTCACGCGCTGGAATTCAGCACTTCAAATGACAAAACGGATGAAGCACAGCAAATGACACCAGCAAACATTCACTGAGACTTGTTTACTCAGTAAATCAAGAGACTCTACTTAAGAAATCATCTGAAGGAGCTGTTTTAACAGCGTGGGGCAAGCCTCCCCGGGAAGGCTTAAGGCAGTTTCAGGGTAGGCTCAATAAATGGAAGTGACAGAATATTAGTTATCAAAGGGCATCACATAGATCAGCCTATATCTATGTACTTTGATTGAAGACGTGGTTTAATTATTAGTTTTGGGAGAGTTTTAATGTTTCCAAGAGTAAGACACTAATAAATGGCTCAGAACAGACAGTCTTCCTGTATTTGCTGGATTGTGCTATTGTTTAAAACAGAAATGCTGGGCTAGCTTGACTAAATAGTTGACTATCTATGGATCAAATAAGAAACGCAAAAATTCTTAATAAGTCCTGATAGAATAACTGCAAGTACTGTAAGGAAGAGCACAAGCTTGATCTAAGCTTAAATGTTTTTGGTAATGTTACATAACCAGTGTCATGCAATTCTTGTCTTACGTCTCCCAGAAAACAACTAAATACTAATATTTTGTTCTTGCCATTTAACCCAATTTATGACAGACATGGTTGTGATTAAATTTTTTATCAGTTCACAGTTCCCCTGTGAAACAATTGCTTACCATTTATCAACCCCTATCCGCTGATTTAGCAGAATAATCAAAGAGAGACGAGAGCTAATTCCCTATTTGAATCAGTTAAACTCTTTTAGAGTCATAGTAAACAATGAGATATAATCTTCTTTCACAGTTCACAGGGCAAGTGCTTTAACTTAAACCCCTGCAGCGAACCATCTGAAGCTCTCGGCTCTCCTTACCTCCCTAAGCTGCTGTGTCACTGTGGCCACGCAGAAACAGGACACCACAACTGGAATCTGTGACATCACAGCTTTTCCATCAACACCGGCTAATGAATATTTCATGAGATGCAGGCGTGGCGCTCCAGTGAACATGTGGCTTTGGTATGCTGCGTGGGAGCCCAGCTTGTATTGTGCCCAGAAGCGTTTAAGATCTGAGGAGAAAAGGGAGATTGTTTGAAAAATGGGCCCAGTTTAGAACATACAGTGAAAGTCCTGCTGTTTGATGAGACAGTCAACCCCCTCAACCCTTCTGTTCATTGTTCCTTACTTTAATGGCGCCTGCTTGCTTTTAATAACGAGGCAGTCGCGGTGAAAGAGAGTGTTTATCATTTCATCTTGTAGACTCTCCAGACGAATTTTAAAAAGCAGGCTATGTCTGGATTCAAAGTTATGTATAAACACTCTTTTTTTATTAAACAATGCACAAGGCAAAGAGGCAGTACAGTCTCTTTAATTTTGTGCACTGCTTAGTCAAGACTGTAAGATAATTACTGCTGTGTTAAAGGAATTTAACTTCTGCTGTTTGATGGAGGGACAGATCAGAAGGCTGATGGATCAACTGTACATGCAGATATACGGTTAAAAACTCAAGCTTATATTTTCTCTGCTCTCTGTGGGAAATATATAATAAAAGTTAGTGACTACTTACAGGGGAAGAGACACTCTTAATCTATGTAAGCTTCATGTATCACCATTCACTTTTGGTGAAAGATGGAGGTTTTCAGGAAATTTTAGTTTGCTACCCAAAGGGAAAGGTTTTATATGACATCACTACTTTGCTCCACGGTACTGCTTATTATGTTCTGTGCAGGTTGATATTTATCCGCTGAGATTATACCGTACATCATTCCCCAGCACATCCTGAAGAAGCACAGTCGATACCAAGAAAAGACCTTAGCTTGCTTGGCCTGGCTTCAGTTTTTGGAGGAAAAATGAGAGCAGAGCATTTTCAAGTTGGAAAGCTTTAATGAGATCCAGCCCCCATTTTCAAATCAATACATGACAGTTTCCCCTCTGCTGACAACTGCTGTTCGCTCTGGAGACCCTCATGTGTACAGTTAGAGGCACCACCTGCAATAAGCACAGACTCACACACACACACACACACACACACACACACACACACACACACAGCATGTACTCGGATGCTAAGATGAACTGATTGCAATTTGACCTCACAAAACATTTTTTGGCTAATTCAAGTTCATATCCTGATTGTGCTAAATGTTATGATTATGTAACGATAGTAATGATGATCAAACTCATTACTTCTGCCAAGGAGGTAACATGATCACCAGGGTGAGTCTGTTTGCTAGCTGGATGAATCAAAAACTAACTTCTAGCTTCCCTGGCACTGTTGGACGGGGTCGGCTTTGGCAGTTGCTCATGCATGAACACAGAATGTACACAGCTGTACATACAATGACTGAACAACAAATGGAGAAAAAATCATTGGATGCAGGATTATGAATGTGTAAAAATATATAGCATAGGTAGTTTGGGCAGCTGTTCAAGATAAATGGGCTGTTGTATTTATATTTATTGTGCTGATTTAGCCTTAGGTTTCCATAAAGAGTGTTCATTGCAGAAATATAATTTGGCGCTAAGAGGGTCACAGGAGGTGCGGTTAAGGATGTCCGATGTATTGGCTGAACACAGTGTGTTGTGGCTCGCTCTATGTTGATAAGAATGAATAACTATATGGTGACCATAGAGTTCAGAATGTGACGATGTTGATAGCTGATCAATCAGGCATCAGGGAGGAGGACGAAGTTCACTAAAGATGGAAATATATTCTCTAATATGAACTCCTCAAATCAATAATTCATAAGTACATTTCCAGCTGTTGTCAGATCATCAACGAGCAATAAGCTAACTTAACAAGCTATCCTCTCAGCTGGATGGTTTCTGTGTAGCTGCAGCCAACTGTGAGACAAATAAACAGGAAAGTTCTACAAACTGCAACAAGAGGTACTACAAAAGCATGTCATCATTTAAGAGACAGGCAGTCAATTCCTGTTTTCAGCAGCATCACATACTTCACCAAGACACTGTTCTCTCTTATTACATATTATGTAAAAGTAATATACTATAATTCATATATAAACTGTGTAGTCATGAATCAGGCGCGAGAAGTGACGACATTTGCAGCTGTATTTTTCATTCATGTATTTTTCATTTGTATTTTTTTTTTTTTAATTTATTACGGAGGAGTGTGCAATCAGGTCAATACACATTTCAACATTGAGACGGTTTGTTCATTTGTATTTTAACACAAACAACTAGAGCTTAAAGAGATTGTTGAGATTTTTTGAACTTGTTTCCTTTTTTGCTACTTACCAGTGATGATGCTGATTGGCTGATTTCTTGCTCAGAACAGTCCATGCTTTTCTTTCTAATAGCTCTGGAAAGGGTCACTGGGGTCACGCTCCTTGACTGAATCTCACTGAAATTTCCTCCATGATGCACACAGAGTAGATTTCCGTGACCCTCAGTCAGCCAGTCATGTTTTGCATGTCTTTACTCTCAGAGTTGTTGAACTGGACTGAATTATAGTGAGAGGTGTTTCTAATATTTTAACATAACAAGAGGGGCAGAATAGTGCACTCCAGCCCAACCCCACCACCCACTAGGACCTCAAGTACAATTATTGCATTACTGAAAGTGTCAACAAAAACTGCAGAGTTGATGTAAATGTAGAATTTGTCTTTTGTTTTGGATTGCCAGGTTTGCCTAATATAGAAGGAAGTACAGTGTAGATTCTGGTTTTTATCTAATAATTGAGTATTTCACACTAACTTTGGACTCTTGCGGATGAAGAATCTGTTGCTTTACAGGATTGGATGGTTCTAATCTTAATATGATGCCCAGGAAAGTGCAGTGGATTGCAGTATATACAGCCGGTGCTATAATATTGATTTATCAATTTGGGGCAGTTGAGTGGTGAAGATAACACACTGGAAGTTTATGGGAGGAGTTTCTTTTAGGCTCTTGCTTGTTATTGCCAGTTAGAGAGGATGCTCCTCATGTGCAGGGCTCTAAAGCATTTATGTATTGATCATTTTGAAGGCATTATGGCAACATTATACAGTGGAGTCCTTCAATAGATAATAAATTTGTGATGATGACCTGATCGTTTTGAGTATGAGCAAACCACTTCCTTTGATAAGATTGCTTTGAATGGTGAGATAGAACCCCCACCCCACCTCCCAGTTGCATAAGGCCTCTGAAAGGGTGGGGAGGGGGGTACACTTAGTGATGAAACATGACCTCATTACCAGACAAATATGTTCAGCTGGTCATTAGATTAAACAAGCTGTTATCCCCGTTTGTAAAATGTCCTGCAAACTGAGGTCGGATGTCGTCACGCTCAAGGAGCCGTCTTGAAGGTCACAGCATCCCGTTCTGCAGTGTGGAGTCACAGGCATGTAGTTGGATTGTGGGAATGTTCTGCATGTTTTTGCATGAAAGGGTCTGGATACATTTCTATGCTGTTTGAACTTCAAACCCTCTTAAGTGATCGCCGTCATTCCGGTATCTAATCTGTGAATAATGCCGCCATCGCTTCCTGATTCCGATATTCCTGATGCAATATCCCATCTCTCCGTCAAACACACGTTTGATAGGATGTTTATTTTCCTGTTTATACCCCTGACCAAGGCAATGGTTGGCAGATCTGGATCTGGATCTGGTCACCAAGCCCTGTGCTGTGAGTATTGGTCCTACGAAGAGGTCAGACTTTGTTGTAATAGAAGATTTTTGATGGACACATGAAGCCGTACCTGCTTCAGTATTCAGTATACACTCCAATGATGTGAAAACTTGAAGTATTAAGTGATAAACACTTTGAATTACACTGAGATCAATTTTTAGAAATAACTATCTTCAAATACAAATAATATTAACAATGTAGTGATAAAGAGAAGAATTACTTTGGAATATTTGGAT
The DNA here is from genome assembly GCF_037954235.1 of Aulostomus chinensis. Classification (NCBI taxonomy): domain Eukaryota; kingdom Metazoa; phylum Chordata; class Actinopteri; order Syngnathiformes; family Aulostomidae; genus Aulostomus; species Aulostomus chinensis. The sequence goes on along the minus strand of NC_141331.1, from coordinate 18,105,483 downwards.
ACTTAAATTGTGTTGCCAGTCATGTCGCTCTCATTGCTCATAAAAAACTAAGTACTAATCTTCGTGTTTAAAAAGACTAACCTTACCTTTGCTGTGATACTGTGATTTCTGATCCCGCCACTTGCTGAACATTGCTGTGATGTCATACCCGTCCCTACGTAACCCTGCATCCTTTTACTCCAGAGGCGTCAATTTGATTTACAGTCCCACTTGAGGCTGAAAGAGCACAGTCAGGAGAAAGCTAATGGAGGGGAAATGCTGAGACCATGAGAAGAATGTGAATGGAACAGTATTTATTTAAACGAGTGCAGTGCCTGTTCAAAATGTGCCTATAGGGAACGGTCCGATTGTTTGGCCCCTGGTATTGCTGCTTGTGGAAGAAGAAGTCCTCCAAACTACTAATCAAATGACAATGACTGTGTAGAGATATCAGTTAATGTTGTTTTAAAACATGGAATCAGGTGACACCTCATCACCAAAGAGCTTCCATTGACAAGAGGTTTTAGCTAACTGGTTCTCCTATTGCACCATTGAAGCACAGCATTCGCCACCATTTTGGACCATCCACACAACTGGGCAAATTTGTGGTAACTTGTCAATGAACTTAATGATTCCACTTTTGACTCGTCGAGTTTCTTCTCGGTCATCTTGTTCATAGTTCTGTAGCTGTTATTCTGTGCTCATTAACATATTCAGACCAAAATGGCAGCAGCACTGTTGTTAAAAAAATGATGTTTCCTCTCTTGGGCCACTGAACACTGCAGTATAACTTTTTCGCTCTATTTCAGCCTGTTAAGTTTAGTTAGTCAGTTAGAAAAGGAAACAAAGGCAGCTGTTATGAGTAGGGATGGCCCCTTCTCTAGACTCCCTGCTCAGAAATACTGGACTGGATGGTTGTGTGTAAATGAGCTTTTAAGTTCATTGTGTGGCAACATTTTACTGATGCAAAGTCAGATAACTGGCTTGTTCAAAGCTAAAAATATTCCTTCAGAGGAGCTGTGGAATGAGGCTTTGGACCCAAATCAATTTATAACGCAGTTGTCCCAACTTTCTGGCAGAGGTTGCATTCACGCATGCAGACACATTGGGAAGTGTTAAGGTCAGCAAAAACGATCAATGTCATGGTCATATATCAACAACAATTTACTGACTTAATCATTGTGTGAGTCTTGTCAAAGAAATGTCAGGATTATGCCAATCACAGGTCACAAAATAATGTGACGGTGTTGTGTACATTTGCAAAAACAGTATCAGACTTCATAATTTGACCTGCGGGTTATAATTAAACTACTGGCTGTCAAGGTGGAAGTAAACAAATGATCTGTTGGTGAAGTTTATTCTGTCCGGCTCCAGTTGTTTGAATGATGCCAGCACCCAAGGCATATTGTAGCCAACGAATTTTTTTACGTTTCTAGAACTGTTCAGCTGAATTACTTCTAGAGCAACGCTGAAATTCTTTACATCCCATTTGAAGTATTTTAAATAAAGGGTTGTCAAGAAGAGCAGACCACACCGATGTGAATATGTAGACAGAGAGTGGCCTGTTATATACCAGACAGGGCTTGACAGCGGCATCCTTCGTTTGAACAGATGTATCTCTGGCCTCTTCTTATTCTGGAGGGGTACGTGTATTAGTTCTGACACAGCATCTGTATTTTTGTTTTTGTCTAGGAGGCAGACAGCTGGGAAATCATTGAGGGGCTGAAAATCGGTCAGAGCAATGTCCAGAGGCCAGATAAACATGAGGGTTTTATGTTGAAGAAGCGGAAATGGCCCCTGAAAGGCTGGCACAAGGTAGGATGCACAAGCAAACCACGGCTTTAGTTGCCAGAAAACCACTCTCAGCTCCGAGAGTGTTAAATGGTCTGCTGTGTAGTAAAGTGTTATTGCATGAAAGGAGTTGCCCTTGCAAAGCACCTTGCTTCACGCACTTTGGGCGTCCTTCTCAAGCATACTTGATATTTCCTTGTAAGTCACCACCCTTAGCATCACCTTCACAGTTATTTTCTTTCAACAATTATCTTAAAACCAGGATGTTAATTGTCCCACTACCTGAGATATTAAGGCAGTTATGAGAGAAAAAACTGTTCAATATGTGTCCTTCCTGCTGTTTAACCGACACATTATTTTTGGGCATGTTTTCTCTGCAGCGTTTTTTTGTTCTGGACAATGGTATCCTGAAGTACTCCAAATCCCCTATTGATGTAAGTAACCCCGACTTAAACCCACAGGCAGAAACAGGCCAGCCTGGCCTGACATCAGGTTGGCTTGGCAATGAGTCAGCAGAACGTCTGCATTGAGGGTCACAGCGTTCAGTGTGCTTCTGCACGCCATGAAACTTTGCAGGAAAACTAAAATCAGACTGACAAAATGGAAAATGCTGTTACAGACTGGCATAACAAAAGAATCGACAGAGTGTGAATCACATAGACTGGCTTTATTATACAGGATATATACTGTATATACTTGTACAGTACCTTCATCAAGAACATGCATGATATCAATGCCAGGACTTTAACAAATATTTACCTTCTAAATTCATAGAAATCCAAAAAATGTTTTATATTTTGAGTGGAGGAGGACTGAGTCCTAAAACCAGGAAGTAAGTTTGCATAGTTACACATCCAGTTCCTTCATTTCAAATCTTTGGAATATTTGAAAGGGTTCTCAGTTAAGTGCCTGAAATAAGGTCTGTGGTTAACAGTCATAAGATATTTGATCATTTTCCTCTACAGTTTGAAATAGGTTAGTGGATATCACATGAGTGAAATTCAAGGCTTTTAAGTGGCTTAAAAACTGCAGTTGCTAGCAAGTGATTAAGTGACACTAAGGAGGTTATCAAGGACCTTAAGACCAAAAAGTAGCACAAAGTTAGTTGTGTTGACAAGAAAGTCATGTGTCCACGATACTTGTGGCCATTTTGTTTTCTCTTCAAAAAAAATAATTCAAGAGGTGTTCATTTGTGGAGATTATATTGCAAAACAAAACGTCTTAATTTCATAAGCCTTTGTTTGTCACAGAGCTTATTTTCTGTAATCCACAATTCATAGTAAAAATCCAATTGGCTTTTGGTGGAGGAAACCCCTGGGTTGGCCTACACAAATACACTATCCCTGAAGCCCTCTTTAAACTCTAGATCAGCGTTTGGTATTAGTAATTCTAAGAGTTTTACAAATTTTCACGGTCATTTTTTCATGCAAAATTGGTTGAATAATGAACTGAAGATTAGATTTCAGTGTTAGCCGCTCAGTTCAAGTCATCAACTAACTGGAAGGTCCCGTGACTGTGATGTGAAAGGATTCATTGTAAATGCAATCATAGTTCAAAATAATATATTCACAAAATGTATAAATAATTTGCTGAACTGTTGTCTGAATATGTATCCATCACTCATGTCAGATTCAGAAAGGCAAACTGCATGGCAGCATTGATGTTGGCCTTTCAGTCATGTCCATTAAGAAGAAGGCGCGTCGTATTGACCTGGACACTGAGGAGCACATCTATCACCTGAAGGTAACGCTGAAGGGAGGAGTCAGGATTTTCATTTCACTACTAATAAACAGGTTAGCAGAAATTCAAAACTTCTATGCTCTCTTCCACTTTAGGTCAAATCCCAAGACATCTTTGATGCCTGGGTGTCCAAGTTGCGTCATCACCGGCTTTACCGACAAAACGAGATCGTCCGATCTCCTCGGGAGGCCACCATGCGAACGTTCCCTCCTGCAGCAGCCATTGAGTCCCCCCAGCCTGCTTCAAGCGTGACACATGAAGCCAAGGTGCGTCAGCCACCTGAATTTTTCGTCAGTGTCTGTTAGGTGTGCATCATTAATCTAAATTTAATCGCACTGAATATGGCTGCCTACGATTTTCTTTTTGCAATATTTGTTGAGGGCGGATTGTGCCAATTTACTATTTTAATTTAAATATTGTAGCCCAGCATAGATGTAATATCTACACATCGTATTCAACAGGCTTAAAAACTGTGATACAGATCCTCGCAAAAATCAACAAAATAAATTGCAGATGGGTATTTTTTTTGAAAATTGTGCAGCTCTAATGTCTGCATTGAAAGGCCGCAGTGGTCAGCAAGAGCCTAAACAAAATTTGATAATTGTGATCTGTCATCTTTGCTCTTAGATGAAGTGCAATTTCCTACCAAATACTTATTCAGGAGAGGAGAGAGTACAGCTGCGTGTCTGCAAATGTGCAAAATTTAGCTCGTGAAATATGAATCTGTACTGACTTGTAGGTATGTAATTCATTTGGTACTTGTAAAAGTACAAGTTTGGCACCCTATTGTGAACCCCTGTTCCTTGTCAGACTGTCTAAAGTGTGCACATTAATATGAAAGCATAGTTTCTCCAGGGAATGTGACTCTGTGCCTCATGCAGGCCATTAAAGGTGATATGTGGGATCTGGATTCAAAGCAGCTGATTAACCCTCCCAGTAGAAGAGCTTAAATAAAAGCCTGTAATCCCAGAGTCAGAATGAACTGCTACATCAGAGACTTCCAGAGGAAAATATTCAAGGTCTCCTGAACAAACTTAATAAAGGTGAATAAGTACAGCACTACAGCAGAGAGTCAAACGCATCGCTTCATCCTGACATAATGAGCATGATGTTTCTGTTTTACATGAAAACAATATAATTTATATATAATATAAAAAATATATAATTTGATATAAATGTTTTTAGTTGTTTGATACTTTATTGAAAGAACATTTGAAGACATAAACTTGCGGCCGGGAACATTTTGCCATTTTTCAAATGTGTCTCACATGTTCTAGAGCAAACGTGCTGTACCTGTTTGAAGCCTGTTGAAATATCGGCATCTAGAATTCATAGTAATTCAGAGTCACTGCTGAAATATTATGAAGCAAATGAAAAATGCGAGTCAGACCTTTTGCCCAGACACCAGTCTATGACTCATTGTTTAACAGACTGCTGACCCACCTCACATTTTGTTTTGTTTTGTTTTCATCTGGAGCCATCATTTGGCTAGAGTTTTCCATAGGAACCCTGATAGAAGGAGTGAAACTCTTAGAAACAACGTGTGATGATGGAAATAGAGGACAATGTGAATTTTGGTTCCAACCTGAGTTTTGGTTTGAAAAATACATTTAGTCCGAAAGCATCCCCTTGAAATGTACATGCTTATTTTACTGTCAAAAACATCTCGATCATCTGAATACTGGTATCACCTTGCAGCAGGCCAAGCCGAGCAGCTTGCCGTGGCAGCCGGTGGTCCCCAGTAACAGCAGTAACAGCAGCCTACCCATCTCCTATAGTAACGGTCAGAGCAAGGTGGTTGCTTGGCTGCAGGAGTCCGAGGAGATGGACAAATGCGCCGAAGGTGAGTGCAATTTTCTCCTTATGCTGGGAACAAATTTGATTTAAAAAAAGGTGTGAATTAAATTGTGGCTCTCGCCAACTCTCTCCAACTGTGATAGCAGCACTGATCTTGCATTTCATGACTGAATGTGTTTGTGCGCGGGTTTGAATTTAACTTTCAGAGCTTGCGCGGTGCCAGTCCAACCTGACCGAGCTGAGCCGGTTATTGCAGAGTCTGGAGATTCTACAAAGGACACAGTCAGCACCCAACTTCACAGATATGCAGGTTAAACACCGTTTCACTGAAAGGTTTTGTTTAAAAGTGCATCGAAGGTTGTTTGGGTATGTGTGGAGATGAGGCCTGTACTGCTCAGGTAACAATGGTGGTGTGTGCATTCAACCTCAGCAGTATCATCCGTCTGGACCAGAGGTTACAAAACCTTTCCTAACTCAAAATAGCACAAGTTGTCAATAGAGAAAACTTAAGAATCACATCTCGTCACCTTAACTGTAGCTTATCAAATCCAAACTCCCTTCAAAAGATAAGCATTTTAAAAGTTGTTTGCTTGTCATCTTCTCTTCGGGAAGGACGTGACCAAGCATTAATTCATTCTTTGCACAAACCTGCATCACGATGTTGTTGCTTCGGCATTACTTTAATCCGTTTATTCTAAGTCTAAGTTGGAAGCAGCCATCATTCAGATGCAGTTCCTGCAGATGCGGTAAAGCTCATCAGGCTGTGTGTGCCTCACATCATCTCTTTGGATGCTCACAGTCAACCACTTTAGCCCCATCAGTTTAACTCCGTCCAGCTAACGTTATTGACCCAGACACAAAGTCATTTTGTTTTCCCATGTGACTTCTATCAATACAGGGCAGCAACATGGCTATTTTGGGCAGGGTTGATGCTGCATCTGCAGGTTCATTAGACCTAATGCATGTCTACTGTTAAAGATTTACTTGAATCGTCTCATAGATTGCATTTGAAAGGTTGGTGACACCTGGTCTGGACAGACAAGATCAGTAATGTATACAAATCAGCTGCCTGCTTCTCCAACGGATAATCGCTTGTGCTTTGTTTTTAATTGAGACTTTTGGCTGAATTATTTTAACACTCACTCCATTTGCCTCCGAATTTTGTTTGCAACTCATTTGTGGGGTTCTTGTCTTTGTTGGCAGTTTCACAATCTGTGCAACCAACTTTTGCTTTGTTTGTAATGTGTTTGTCCTATTAATCACATTTTGCTCCACATTTGCCACATAGACCAATTGTGTAGAATTGTCAAAGAAAGAAAAGCGCTTGAACAGAAGATGGAGAACAAAAAGTGTCGGAAAAGATGTCAAATTCCAGCTTCAGGTACCTTGACTTAAATTTCTACTCTGCCAAATGAACACACAGATACACGTCACGGACTGATGCGAGGATTTTGTTTCGTTCTTGCAGCTGTGAAGGATTTCTGTGCAGTTTGATTTTAATGCAGTGCATTAATAAAGATTCTCATGAAAACACAGGATAAGATGTAAAATATAACAAATAAATAGAGCCTATTGTAATTCATTGCTTTATTAAATTTCTATTTGAATAGTTAAAAAGTATTCTCCATACCGTAACGTATTGCTATAAGAATGGTTAGTTTTTTTAACACCATCTTCTATGAGCTTGTACTCGAGTCAGCATGAAATTAAATCCCACTGTCTTGCGAGCTCTTTATACTTGGAATGTTGTCACAACACACATACGCAACTGGTAAAATCATTTTTCCTTTTTCTTTCACATCTTTTGTTTTAAATTCAAGCTGCACTGCAACTACGCTCCCTCATTTGTTGTGTTGTGGCCTTAGCTTTATTTTTTTCATCTTGCTAATTTGCTCTTATTTTTGCTGAAAGCATTGATCTGTACCTCCTGACAAGACTTGAAATGTGCTTTCATACACTTTCATGGTTGTTTGATGCTTTACTTCAAACTCCAATTCTTTACTCAAGTGAAAAGCTGTAGGATATAAAGCCTTTTCCTTAAACTACATCTGGGATTTCTTGAGATAACAAGTCAAAGATGAACAGGATGTTGGTGTTTAATTGTAAAAGATGTTCAGCTACATATCAAAAAGACAAAGTGATACAACCTTTTTGGATGAGAAGCGATTCAGGACGGCACGCCCTCAGAAAAAGAACATCAGCAGTAGGGTGAATAATTCAATGGTTAATATGATTTCAAAGAAGCATGCAAAATTAATTCTATTGTTGTATACAGTTAGTTCTAGATCACCCCCTACACTAACGGGGCTCTCAGATGATTGACAGTGGTTCTTGACATCTCTTCTAGGTCCCTCTCTCTGCCAGCATGTCCCCCGTCCGTCTCCATTCATCCAACCCCAATTTGTGTGCAGAGCTGGTGGACTACCAGCCCCCCGTCTCCAGGCTGACGGACAGCGTCGAGTGTGCCAGTGATTACATTAGACTTCAGGAGGAATTCTGCACCATTGCACAGAAAGGTAGGCAGGCAGCATACATGACTGCTGCTCCACAGGTTATTAAGAAGTCTTCATGTGGTGTGTTTCTAAATCTCAAAGGACGTGTCTTATTTCTGTATGTCCTATCGCTATGGTGTAAGCCAAAAAAATGTTTGTTGTACCTTTAGAAAATCCTACATTATAAGTAAGCCAGGGTTTGCTGTTGTAGATATTTAATGGGCTAAAAAAAGTTCAAGTTGCAAACAAGAATATATTACATGTCCATGTAAAGGAACTGAAGCTGGGTGTGGTTGTGCTTGTAATTGCTCTTTAATGCCTTTATCTCAAAATCAGAAGTTAATCATTAAGATCAGGCATTATCTCAAATGAGCTTAATTATCTCATGCAAGAATTAATTCCTGATCTTGACTAAAAGCATGGCCCTTCTCAGCCTCTGTAGGGCAAATCATATTTAGATGGTTCAAACATACTTATTGCAGCACAACAATCATGATATGAAAAATTCTGAGTACTGGTAGGATTTGTAGTGATATGTCATGGACAATAAAATATGGAACGGCCCTACAGCTTGTTGTGTTCAAAGGTTATTGTGTGATTTGAAATATTTTTCATTGTGAAATATACTGTCGAATTTAGGGCCAGCGATACAAATCTGTAAATACTTTGGAAAATGCATCATTTTAAAGAAAAACGTTCTTGAACGTTTGAAGTCCGTGTTCAAGCAAGATAAAATCCCAAAACAAAGACGAAGAAGAGATTTCATTTGAGTATTGAGCCAAAGCAACTGAGAAAAACCCGCAATGCTGCATTTGGAATGATCATTACTTCCTTTTGTCCTGTCACTCTGTAGTTCACTCCCTGCTGAAGTCAGCCTTCAACACGGTGGCGATAGAGAAAGAGAAGATTAAACAGATTCTGTCTGACCAGGAGCAGTCGGACCAGTCAGCCCAGATCAACTCTCTCAGGAAGTCTCTGTCACAGGTAATGAGCTGTCCACAACCATTATCCATGATGCCTCTTTTCCCCTGGCAGACATATTTTGCGGCTTAATATTCCAAATGCTAAGTGTGCTGCTGTGTGGACATATAATTACCGGGACATAACTGAGGGAATTACCGGTAAAATGTGAGTGATTTAACTTACACCCATTTTGTAGTTGTCATCTTGTGATATTCACTTGGGTGAAACACACAAGCTGCACTATGTTGTGAGCGGTCACAGTCATCACAATTTAAAAAATGATGTGTGGCAGTGGCAAGTGAGTCGTGAAAGTCAAATCATCTTTCTCTTATTAATTGTCGAGAGGGAGAGAAATGTTGCGTGCACTTCATTAGTGGCGTTCCTCGGGCCTGCCTTTCTGCCCCAGTGACTTACTGTAATTGCACTGTTGCTCTGCTAACAGTTCATATCTCATTGGTAAAATGTTGCTGTTGCTTTATCTCTGCCTCGTTCCTAATTGGATGCTTTTGTGACGATGATGTCACGAGCTGGAGGTCAGAGGTTTTTTTAATGGTGACGTCCTGTGGGAAGATGTCGTCATGGTTGATGCTGTCTGTTTTAATCCCTGGAGGAAGTTATGGTGGGATTATTATTATTTTTTTGTCATTTTGTCACTTGACTTTAAATATGTACACAAATATTGATAACAGCTATGATCAACCAGACGTGAGCGAATCTTGTATGCGATTAGTTGATTTTTTTTGAGTGAACTGACAAAGACTGCAGCATTTAATGTCTCTGCTTTGGTTTTACTTCTTGTAGCTTCACAGTTTTTTAGTCTCATCACTCTAATTGCCTTGTTATCGGCTGAGGCGGTTTTTAGTTTTGGAAACGACTCTTTACACCACATGCTCAGCTTCAAACGACAGACATCATTAACAAGAAGGCTGAGCATTTGGCAAATAACGAGCCAGATATTTATGTCGGGAGTTGATGGGACAAAACAGTTCAGGTATTAGGTATATACAAGTACATTTTTATATATATATATATATATATATATATATAGATAGATAGATAGATAGATAGATAGATAGATAGATATAGATATAGATATAGATATAGATATAGATATATATACTTTTAGATTATATAAATGGTCACAAAGATACAAAGCAGGGAGGTCATCAAGCCTTTGTTTATGAAATAGGCTGACATTAAAATCCTTCCAGAAATGTTTAAGCTGTTACCATTTGATCATGTAGCTGTTTAATTTGAAAATAGGTATGCGCAATGAATTATCAGCAAAATGGAGGTTTTATTGTAAAATATAGTATTCTTATAACTTCCTCCAGGAAATACATGACTCCACGGTTCTTACACAGTTACTAACAACTTTGATCACCATCTAACTCTTCACTTAATGACAGTACAAATATATATATATATATTCATAAACAATCCGTAAAACAACAAAAAGAAATGACAAATAAAATGGATTACCCAAACACATCTCTCTGGAGGCATCAAACCAAGAGGGAATGAGTCCAAAAGAAAAAAACCTCTTTTTGAAGAAGTTTTGAAAAATGTTATGTGAACATGACACAGCCAAGTTGCACAATTTCCGTTTCTTAAAGACAAATCAACAAAACTTGCACGCTGCAGATTACAGAAACATCTTTTTCCATGTATTTCTTTAGGAGTGCCTCAAGAAAGGTGTCTTTGAAAACATAACCACAAAAATAGTTCCACCTCAGTGCAAATTAACACAGAAACAAATCAGTGTAAATCATCTATAAATTAACACGTGTACATATAAACAAAAAATAATATCAATATTGACGGCAGTAATAATTTGAACAATTCCAATAAATAAAGATGATTGGCCGTGGTCGTGCACCTCAATATGTCAAAATGCTGCACATCGAGTGGATAGCTAAACCAAACATTTTTTTCATTGCATCAGAGGAAAAAAACAGCAACATGATAGCAAAATTACGTTACATGTTTGGCCAGGGCTCTTTTTGGAAGGAGAAGTATGTACTTTGATGCAATGAGACCTCCAGGTCCTCTGAAAGGACATCATGACCACAAAGATGTGTACAAGAAGTATGAAGCTCTAATAGCCACCGTTTGTGCGTGGAAAAACAAGTGCAGTAACTTGAGTACATTTGTGAACTTGATGGTTTTTACCAGAAGAATTTGAGTCAGAAATGTTGACGAACTTCTTTAAAAAAAAAAACAACTACTTATTATATGTTTAAATTTTTTAATTTGCAATGGCTGAAAAAAATCCGTCCGTTCAAGTTCTTCCCTCTTTAATTGTGTGGCCTTTTTTTTTCAAGTAAAAGGATTCCCCCCCCCCCCCCCTTTTTTAAAAACAGGCTTAGGTACATTTTTTTAATGAAATATGAACATACAATTTTATTCAGAATGTTAAAACAATAAATTGTTATTACCCAGGCCCTGTCCCAAAATGCAGAACTTCGAACCCGACTGAACCGCATCCATTCTGAATCAGTCCTGACTGAACAAGTGGTCAGCGTCAACATCATCTCCACGCCTGATGAGGTACGTTGCCTTGCTCGCGATGTCACCGACAGCGCCAATTTCTGACTCAGATATCAATGAAACACCAGACTCCAAGGCTGGCCAGGTAGTTGTGGTGTTTGCTTCCTCCGTTTGTTAATGTCATTATTGATTCCTGTCTTTAAAGAGTGATTGGTTTTCCAGTAGACCCTGGCAGGTGAGCTTAAATGATCACTATTCTATGGAGAACCTGACATCAAGGTTAATGGAAAAATGACTAATTAAAAATGGACGAGAGTTAGCCCTCACGCAAGGATACACATGCTGCAAAATGAATCTGTGTTGTCCTCAGGTCTTTAAACCTGTCGTCATGTCAGGAACATTTCATGTGCTTCCTTGTGTTTGTCGGCAGGCTGTGGAACAGATGGGGATCCCTCTGACTCAGCAGGCCTCTAATGAGAGCCGACTCTCCATGTCGGAGTCTGTCTCTGAGTTTTTTGATGCCCAGGAAGTGCTTCTCTCAGCCAGCTCGTCAGAGAATGAGGTATAATGGGTTGAGGGTGGCTGAAATGGGATTTTGGATGATGGGGAGGTGAGATGGGAATAAAACGACACACTGCAATGGTTGTGTGTGGAGCTGGAGTTAGTCAGCAATCAACGAGAGCTTGTAACGGAAACTCAATCAAAGAAAGCCACACAAAGGGTCTCTTCTCAGTCTGCACTGCAATACCTCTTATTCTCTTAGAATTATATCTTGTGTTTTATTCGCAAGACTTGTAGCTTCTAGCTATGTTTCAAAAGACAGTGCTGAACATATATTCATCATTTCTGACACTTGTAACACCTGTTAGCCAGCTCCAGATATATGTGGCCTCTCAGGAGCCATTATGGATTGTTGCTGCACAAGTGTTCATTGAGCCATGTTGAAGGATTACTCACCAGGGAAATCCATCACTCCCATCCTGCAGCTGGACAGCAGGCCCATTGTTAGCCAAACCTTTAGCATGCGACGGTAATGGAGGCTATTAGAGCAAGTGGTGACAATATGCTCTTCAGGCTGTATCATCGGCCTCATTGTCATTGCCAGATATAACATGAAAGTGCTGCAGCGTCTGATCTTGTTATTACTGCATTGGGATTGATAGCTTGTTTGCCTTGTTAGCATGGGTGGCTAAGTCTGTCAGTTAGATCCTAATATACATGTACCTGTTCACCTCACAGGGCTCAGACGATGAGTCATACGTCAGCGATGTGAGCGATAACATTTCTGAGGACAACGCCAGCGTGACCGATAATGTCTCCAGACAAAGTAGGTCCACACCCTCACACTAACCAACATTACCCATCTCTAGGCTTAGAGTGAAAGGGGAGCATAATATAACAGGGTTTCCTCCTCCATAACCTACACTACGCACGCACGCACGCGCGCGCACACACACACACACACACACACACACACACACACACACACACACACTGGTATGGTACTGGCAAGCTCATTCATCACTGGGGCAGAGGCTTCTCTCTTTGCTGGGGTTTTATGAAAGCTGGGTGAGTAAGAGAAGATGGAATCTCCCTCCTCCATCTCTGTCACATCCCACACAGTTACATTATAGCTCATGGAGTGAAAATACGCAGTGTTCCAGTCAGGAAGATCTGGAAACCTGCCACAACCGTTTTCTCTGGCAATAGAAAAATCATTAGGGATTCTGTAAAAAGCAAATAAATAATCAACTTCTGAATGGAGAAACTGAGGATGGCCAGCTTTATGTGGTGGAGGGGTTTGATGTGATTCCAGAAGCTGAGCTGGAGAGAAGTAGCCCACCGTAAGGTCTCCTGAGGTAAAGTGGTCTTAGACGAGGCTCCAGACTAATAGAGCGATTTGAATACTGTGATGAATCAGCAGTTTCACAGTGAGGGGGGGTCAAACTGCTGCTGAATCAGGATCATCTTTGAAACCTTTTCTTAAAACACACTCGTAACATAGATCTCATCCTGATTTACTTGAGTTCTGTTTTTATTTCTTTATTATCATTGTTTAGACCTTAAAACTACTGAACGGATTTGTTGAAATTGAGAGGACAGTAGGTAATATTGCAAGTAAGTAACACTGCAAGGAACAAGTGAATGCCTTTTAGAGGAGATCTGGATCAATTTTTACATTCTTCTGATTGTTTTAGACCATTGGTGGTGCGAAGCTATAAGGGATATTTATCTTTGTCGTGTCATAGACAGATTTTAAACAAATGTCTGGGGTCCATGTGAAGTGGTTGACAGAGAAAAGGTTCTGGAAATGATTTGGATTGTACTCTGGATCTGTGATCCAGAATCTATATTCCTGAAGGTTTGGTACCTTCCAAAAATTTTGGCCTGTTTTAGTAGAATTCATTTGTTGGCCACGTGTTTTAACTGGAGAAACAAGCATCAGGTTCTGAGAGATTTTGTGGCCTGATTGGATCGACGATAATGGAGCCCTAACTCAGGTGGTTGGGAGGAACATTTAAAGGATTTTGATGGTACTATGTTCCTATTCTGTGTCTCTGTTGATTTCACCTGTTTCATTTACGTCCTATCATTATTTCCACCTCAAAGTCCTCCATTTTATGATATTTGATGCATTTAGATTTTTTTGTTAAGTACCTTTTCTCTTTTATCTTGACATACATTTTAACGAGGGCAGTAACAGTGACTACAGGTTTAAGAAGTATCGTTTTCTGTTCCTAGTTGCCAACGGAGACTTTGCTGGCTGTGCCTTCCGTAATGGCCGGCGTACCTGCCTGCCGGCCCCGTGTCCCGATACCAGCAACATCAACCTCTGGAACATCTTGAGGAACAACATCGGTAAGGACCTATCGAAGGTGTCCATGCCTGTGGAGCTCAACGAGCCGCTCAACACGCTGCAGCGTATGTGTGAGGAGCTGGAGTACAGCGAGCTGCTGGACAAGGCTGCTGAGACCGAGGATCCCTTTGAACGCATGGTAAAGAAGGAGCTCTCAAGTACTGACTCAGATCTTAATCAAGTTAATGACCCTTTAATGCTCCTCTAGAGAAGAGTGGCTTCTTCTGTAAAAGATGTTCAAGTGTACTGGTAACTTCATCTGCTGCATTTTCATTTTCTATTCATCAATTTTGGTAGAAACTATCACTTGGAATCCTGGCTAAACTGCTGAGAATTTGGTGGTCAAAGGTTGAGCCGACCTCATTTACTCTCTCTGCACTCTCTACATGCAGTATTTCAGGAAAACTTCCGTTTGTCTCATGTAGCACAAACCAGCACTTAGAAGGTGGCGCTCAATAACCTCCTGTTCAGGAATACATTTCTCACAAACGTCTGCTAGGATAAAACTAAGTGGTGAAAATTATATAATGTCTCTAGACAATAATATATAATATATCTACAATGTCAGACTTCAACTTCGTTCTGCAAAAAGACATGTTTATGACCACAATTCAAGACCATAACTAAGGAACAGAGGGTTACACTTTTACCTTTTGTTGAATTCCATCAATGCCACATATTTCATGGGATTTTAAAGAATATAAAGTAAAGGCGGAGGCCTAGAACCATGAGGAGCTAATCCCAGTCGTCTTCACATATTGCTTGTCTGTAAGTGAGGTGACATTGGCAGTCATAAGCCGTCGTAAATAGTCTCCGTCAGTGGCGTCGCTGGAAGCTGTCTGTGCTGCAGCTGTCGACCTTGGAGCCTCCAATCTGTCTTCCATCTTTTTGATACAGCTCAATGAATACTGATATTTGGCTTATTCACGACAAAGCCTGTTAATATGAACCCGTTAATCCCTCCTTGTTTTTGTCGGCTGTGTTATTTGAACAGGTTCTCGTCGCTGCTTTTGCTGTCTCAGGCTACTCATCTACCTACTACAGAGCAGGAAGTAAGCCATTCAACCCTCTACTCGGAGAGACGTATGAATGTATTCGAGAAGACAAGGGCTTCTGTTTCTTCTCTGAACAGGTACATTCTTTCACTCTAAATGATCTCTGATACATCATCAGTAGCAGCTTTGTTATATCAGTCTCTTGGTATTTCACAGAGATGGCAGTGTGTCCACAGCTTATTTTTGTTGATGGACAAATTGAAATACACCATTCAGTATTTGACCTCAGTCACTCATACTTGACCAGCTTACACAAAAACAAAAAACCTCACTTCATAGGATCAGTAGATGGAGTTTGACCAGTTGTCTTACAAACTGGTAGATTTCTATTCTTTTTTAGGGAGTGGTAATCCGCGCTCTTAAACATTCACTTCACTCTTAGAAACTACAGTTTTTGAAAACACAGTGTTTGTGGTGTTACAAAGGAATTAAGGCAGGATTGTTTTGGATAATAAATTTGACGAGGACTTGGAACATTTATTCAGCCATTATTATTATTATTATTATCATCCCTCACCTGTTACAGAATTTGTCAAGGCCGCACACTAGAATCAGACATGGAGGAACAATTTATCCGTATTTGGTTCAGTAACTCAAAGAGCGCTACAGTAAGTGCACATATTTGAAGGATTTTTTTTTCTTCTAAAGCCCCTGCATTAGAATCTGACATTAAGACAGAAAAGCAAAAGACAGTCAGATCAAACCAGCAGATGATTCTGGCGGTTGAGATTGTGTGTGTGTGATGTGTAACCTGGACAGAAACAGCTGTCAGACTGTTTATTTGATCTTTTCTCAAAGGTGAGCCACCATCCTCCCGTCTCCGCCTGCCACTGTGAGTCCAAGAACTTCACCTTCTGGCAAGGTAGATGAGCCGCCTAATTAGCTCCCACATGGGAACTAGTTTAGCTCAAGCTGCCTCGCTAATATTCTGGGGAAGTTTGATAGTTGTTGTTTTTCTTCATTCATTATTTGAGAGTAAATACAACCATTTTAAGAGTTGTAATGTTTTGTTTTTTTCTCCCTGTTTTTGTTTTTCAGATGTTAGATGGAAAAACAAATTCTGGGGAAAATCAATGGAGATATTACCAATCGGCACAGTGAATCTCATGATTCCCAGGTAACTCATCTTGCTGCCAAGTCTATGATTGAAACAAAACAATAGATTTTATCCATCCATCCATTTTCTTCCACTTATCCTGTTAAGGGTCATGGGGGGGCTGGAGCCTATCTCAGCAGCCTTCAGGTGAGAGGCGGGGTTCACCCTGGACAGGTCCCCAGTCCATCTCAGGACCAACACATAGAGACAGACAACCATTCACACTCACAGTCACACCTACGGTCAATTTAGAGTATCAATCAGCCTCGTCCCCTCTTGATGTCTTTGGACTGTGGGAGGAAGCTGGAGTACCAGAGAGAACCCACACAGGAACAGGGAGAACATGGAGACTCACACAGAAAGACCCTGTGATGGAGCCGGGACTCAAACCCAGAATCTTCTTGTTGTGAGGTGACAGTGCGAACCACTGCACCACCGTGCCACCTAGATTTTATCCCTTCAGGCAATTCAATAGTATATGTTGATGTTTCAGTTCCTTTGCACTCATGAGTATGTTTTTTTCAATAATCAGAAAACAGAGAATTTCAATAATATGTCTATTAAGACCCAAATTTAAAGTTTGGATCAGCAATCATTTCTCATCAGTAACAGAGTTGTTGTGGAGTGTAAAACCTTGATATTTCTCTTTGAAATGAGCCCTAAAACCCTGCATTGTTGTTGTTAGCATAACAACAATTGTTAGCATTGTTCAAGCTCTGCGCATTCCCTCGTATCAAATTATTTGAAACGATTTTTGATTAAATACCTGAAATAGTGTAAGGTCTGCGATTAACAGAAGCCTCAGATATTTAATGTTCTATGGTATGAATACTGATATGTCAGTAAACAGCACCCATGAATTGGAAGGATTTTATTTGTTTTCTCAGGCTTCTAAGAAGTAGTTAGACAAGACTACAGAGGTTGTTTCGGAATCATCACGCTACACCGAACACATAGAGGACGAAAGAAGAAGCGTGAATGTAGTTGTGGTGACGTGGAAGTCATGCATCTGTGGTCCAAAACAAAAGCACATCTTGTTCTTGAATAACCCAAAATCCAATGTAAAAATCTCATCGGCTTTTGGTCGAGGGGACTCATGCCGATGCTTACTTCCAGGTCGTACTGCAAAAAAAAAAAAACCATCATCCAGCAGCACTCTGTCGTGTCCTCTAGAAAAGATCCAAAGTTATACGGCTTCATCATAAACACGCATTTCTAAACGAGTCCATGTGCTGATGTGGGCCAGAGGAACCTATAAGGAGTTCCAAATAATCTCCCTGATGGGGAGATTTGAGGAGGTGCTTAATTCTATTTTTAACGCACAAAAATCTCTGTTGATCAGTCTTGCTGGAATGCGGTAGAAAGAACAGAGCAAGGTGACACATTTGACAGAATGGCTGTGCATTTATTAAGCCCTCATGTTAAGATCTGAAAGATTAGTTATCATCTAGGCTCAGCAGCAACTCAAGCCGATTAATTGTGTTTCTGTAGGTTTGGCGATCACTACGAGTGGAACAAAGTCACCACATGTGTGCACAACATCCTGAGCGGACGACGCTGGATTGAACATTATGGCGAGATCACTATCAGAAACACCAAGAGCAGCGCTTGTCTCTGCAAACTCACATTCATCAAGGTACGACACTGAGCTGCTCTCAGACTTTATGAAGCTGCGTACGCCTACAATGACGCTGCCGTGTCGGTCTTTCAGGGAAACTACTGGAGCTCCAACGTCAATGAGGTTCAAGGATTTGTGATGGACCAAGAAGGGAAAGTGATCCACAGACTTTTTGGAAAATGGCACGAGGGCCTTTACTGTGGTGTCCGACCTTCTGCCAAATGTGTCTGGAGGCCCGGTAGGTTCCTGGGCCTCAGTCACAGCTGGGCACCTCACGCTCACTGGATTGTAGTTTCCTCACACTGTGATGCTTTTAAAAGCGAGACGGTTTGGTTCTTGTCTCCTCAGGCTCCATGCCCACGGACTATGAGCTCTACTATGGCTTCACCAGGTTCGCCATCGAACTGAACGAGCTTTGTCCTGAGTTGAAAGACGTTCTGCCGCGGACAGATGCACGATTCAGGCCCGATCAAAGGTACAGCATCTACACTTTCCACCAATATGACGAGTATACATTTATCAACCAGCGTAGAGAACTGCGCTTATGAAGCCTGTCGTACCTCGCCGATCATGGGATATGAACAACCTGCCACTGATAAATGTGGTGGCTGAAAACAATTGTCATTTAAATGCAACGCTCTGTGTTAATATGCTGTGGCTTTTGAAGCCTCACACCTCTTTACTTACAATATAGAGAAGCATTAATGCAGCAGAGAAGAGGAACTTCTCTGACCTCGAGTTTAAAACCTTCACATCACCTGATCAAGAGAATAACTGGTTAGACGGGATTGACTGAAAAGTAAAATAAAAGGAACTGGAAACATGCAGTTTCATCGAAATCAATGTTTCTATGTGGTCAACAGGGTTGCCATCATCAATCAAACACCAGCAAATGTTCTAATTTTAAATTGATTATTGGTGATCGTCACTAATGATTATTAGATGGTGGGAGGGTGGAGCAGACCCAGAAGCCCTCATGTAATCATGCCGCTGCCATCACCTCAAGCTCTACTTTGATTTATTATCTGTTTTTGAATGATGTCCATATTGATCAACACCAAGATTTGCGTGGGAATGACCATACACCCAACGTACGCCCATTTCCTGTCATACATTTGTTTGATAAATGAGGGCTAGTGAGAGGTTCTGCCAATGTTCACTGGTTGATGTTACACAGACATCTGGAAGAAGGGAACCTGGAGATGGCCTCCTCAGAGAAGCAGCGTATTGAGGACCTGCAGAGGACCAGGAGGAAGTGGAACGAGGAGAACAACGTCAAACAGGAGCCATGCTTCTTCAAGTAAGACTAGATGCATGAAACTAAACAAGAACAGCAATATTTGACGTACAGGTCTGCAAATTGTCTGTTTTATCACAGGATTTTGTCTGAAGGATGCAGAGATTCTCAGTGCATTTGTGCTTTTATAAATATCAGTTAATGTGTGTGTGCACGTGTGCACGCACATGCTTCGTTAATGCATCTTTCATCAGTTCTCATCCCTTTGTGAATGGCAGGGACATTTTGTATTCAGTGCGAACTGTTTCATCAGTTCCATGTGTCACCTCTCGCTCTTTTTCTTCAAGGAAAGTGGTTGATGCCAATCACAGGGAGAGATGGGTCTCTAACAACATGTACTGGGAGCTCCGCAAGAACCCGGGCTTCATCAATATGGAATCTACCGTGTGCCTGTGGTAGCACGTGGATTGCTTTTTCCATGGTGTAGTCACCACAGGCACCAAGGCTGCTACCTATGCACAATAAGGTGTGAAGAGCGACATGATCATGACAAACATCCATGTGCATGGATCAGAGAGGTGGCGTGACGCCAGGCAACCCCCTGTCCGCAGGGTCTGCGGCAATGCCACACGGAATCACCCTCATCGTGCTTGTTGAAGCTGGGTTGTCAGGGCAACAGTTGTACCACTCATAACGTAGATGTGTCCTCAGCTCCTCCGACTTCTGACTATGTCCTTGCCTTAAAGACGCCCGTACAAGTCACATGATTTAACAGGTTTTAGTTGAAGCAGTTTGATTTCTGAAAGTAGACATTTTGATGACAACAATAACATGCATGTTTAGAGAGCAGCTTTCACTGGCATAAAGCCATATTTACTATATCATCAATGTTGTAGAAAAAAAATAGGTATTTTTATAAAATATGTTGGACTTTAATGACAGAATATTGTGTGAATTGGCAGATTTTATTTATTGTTGCTTTTTAATACAATTGAATCTTTGTGATAGCAGTATTCTCTAGGGAAACAGCTCGCCAGAAATGACTAAAGATTAGAAACGCAAACTCTGGACCCGTATTCACAAAAGATTTGATCTGAAGAGTTTCCTCTTCAAACGCTTTCACAAAGCCGCTGAGACCTACTTTTACTGAGGATAAAGGGGCAGGGTTGACCCCGTTGCTATGGCTGATGACAGTAACTGGGTGAGTGGCTGGGGGGGGGGGGGGGTGTTGGACCAATGAGAGGGAGTGATGTCATCATAGAAACAGGTATCGTGTCGCCATATTTAAACGAGTCTCACTGATTAAACATGAAACATGATAATATACTCCAGTATGTTCAGCTAACTGCTAGCAGCCCTTTAATCCTCATCTAGAGTCCAGCAATGGCTGATAAATCAAACTCGAGTCAAGAATCATTTTTCCTTCTTCCTCAACCTGTGGATGACAGGAAGAACTTCATCAAAACAACATCTGGACGTGAGATATCATCCAAAGGCTCACGACTCAGGCCGTATTTGTTAAAAGCTCAGTTGTAAAATATTGACGTGATTACGAGGTGGATTGCTGGCAGCAGCCATGTTGCCATTCTTTGGTCTGAGTGATTTAGGAGTCTTCTTCCATAACCCTGAAGTTTTCACAGATTCAGTCGCTGGTTTTAGTGCTTAAATGCTTTGTTAAATACTCAAGTCTAAATTTTAGGTTTTTCGACAAATTCGTTTTAACAGGGTTCATACACGTTTTCATCAGTAGGTTTCTGTTACTCTTCCGCATCTCTGACATTATTTACTTGAAACATTTTACACATGAAGAATGAAGCGCAGCATCTATGTTTGCCAGCCTATATTTAGCCAGGATTCATGACCAGCTGCTGGTTTGATGTAAGTGAAGCATGCAGGAAAGTAAATCACTTCAAGACTTTCCTCAGTCCACCTTAACTGAGCCACATGAACTCTCACAAGCAGGTCATTGTGAAGCTAAAGTCTGTGACTTTTCCAGAGGTTTCTGCCTTTATTCTTTTAAAAACTTCTCCAGGCCTGTAAGTTTTTATGTTCATATTCCAAGACTTTTCCAGGTTTTTATGACCTTATGAACCCTGTTATGAGAGTTCCTCCTAAATTAACTTTTCGCCTTGAGATGTTTTTGTGAATACGGGCCCCCGTCACCCTTCACACTCACACTCTGATGTGTCCCCAGCCCCACGTTTGCCCCCGACCCTCTGGGTCAACCCCACGTCTGACCCTCTCTAATACTGATCATGTAAGTGACTCCCCTGAATGACATGGCTGCATCAATAAGTCCCTCCAAACAATGTTGCACACACTCAGTCTGAATGAGACAGAGCGGACGGGAGGACTACAAACCTCTCAGGAACAATTTGCTCATTTTGGTCTGTATAAACAGTGAAAAAGTGAGACGGATCCTTGGCGTTACTCAGCTTGTGGATAGAACCGACTTTAGAGGGAGTGTTTCGATCCCAACAGGCTCTTCTTCAGATCTGTTGGCATAGAAACGTCCGTTCAACTTAATAAAGTCAATTTTGTCTGCAAGCTGGTAATTTCTCTCTTTTTCATGGTCGATCTGCCTCCGAAGCTCCTAAGTACCATGTACAAGAGTGTAGAAGACATCTGCATGTGTTCTGTACTACAATCAAAACAGTAATGAGTCCTAATAATCAACATTCAGCTACCTAACATGACTTGATGAGTCATAATCAATGACAAATCACTGGATCTTTTGATTGAAAACTAACCTGTTTTTTTTAATGTAACGGAGAAATGAAAATATTACCAGCACGTTTGGTATTTTCTAGAGGAATCTTTCTCAAAAGGACCCGTTCGTTTTACTCAGAATAATCACATTTGTCTTGGTGTCACATTCATGCCGCTACATCATGAAAGACCAGAGCCACCTGCAGGTCATTCTGTGGAACTGCAGCGTTCAGGGGGCTCTAGATGTTCTAGATGGGCCTGATTCCCTAGAGAACTGACTGCTATGATGAGCAAAGCACCAGTTACTTATTTGAAGTTTGTGTGTTTATTGCAAAGCAGAATAGGCTTCATGTTCGAACTAGTGCCCCCCCCCCCCACACACACACACACACACACAAACACACACATACACTTATTTTGTGTCAGTGCGAAAACGATCTAACCCAACACCCTGTAGTGATACTTAATCATTGAGAGCACATTTAAATCCCCGCTCAGACCTTTGGGGTGAAGAGAACTATCTAGGAGCAAATCCATCCCGTGTGCACTGTTCACCTGGTACCGTAGATTACAAACCAAAAAAAAAGTTATTAGTGCTTTGCATTCATGTACTTTTTTCTTCTTCTTAACAACAGTGCTACATCTTAGCATCAGTTTCACTTGCTGTGCCTTAATGCATTTATTAATGCCTCACAAACACACGACTGGAGAGACTCCCCTTGCCAAGAAGAAGGTATGCCATGAATAATTCTCCCGTCTCCACCCGCCTCCAGATGATAACGCCGAGGGATTAGCTGAGGACGAAGCTTTATCAGATTCCTAACATGCTTAACAGATGTTCCGCACTGCTCTGCCACTCTTAACGTGTAACCCAAAAATTAAAAAAAAAAAAAAAAAAAAGAACTTTCACTGTAAATACAGCACATTTAAAAGACGGACCACTCTGAATACATCAGCACACAATGGGATTTTTAAAGCTGAAGCGGTGTGTGGATGAGAGGGGCAACTGCGCGGTAGCATAACAGAGGGTGTAAGAAGAAAAAAAAAAACCCTCCCTCACGCTTGGTTTCCGAACAGTAGATTGATCGTGATCCATGCATGTCTAGACAACATAGCCTGCCAATGAATGTTGCAGATGCCTTATGAAAAAGAAAAAAAAAAGGGTTTTATTTTCTCAATTGGAGTTATTTTGTTTGTTTCGTTTCTTGTCGGACTGACACGTGTCATCACCATCACCGTGTCAGCTCAGATCCATTTCCTGATGGGTACCTTCTAAAGTGCAATTTGAACAAAGTACATATCTTTCCATGAACACTGTACACTGCTGCTACATAGTGCTTGTTCTAATAAAACTGTAAAACTCTGCTAACAATGACGAGTGGATGCTTTATAGACAGGAGGTCCTCGCCTGCACGTGGGTGCCGCAACTCACCATTAATTTCATTATTGTCACACTGTTATTAAAAAAAAAAAAAAAAGATAAAAAAATCACTGAACATTTAGCATGCATCGTTCATGGCTACTTATCAACTCGTTTGTTTAAATGATCTTTTTTACTCCCCCTTTTAGCAGATAAACAGTCACACTCATTACTTAAAAAAATCCAGTGTCTTATCCCTTTCAGCTCCTATTCTCTTTTTTAATCACCGATCTAATTGCACACATTGATGACTTTTTCATCATTGAATGAGCAAAAGAATCTAACACATTTCTGAATTTATTTTTTTTAAATGAGTGAGCATCAAGTCAATCACACATCTCTGAAATTATTTTTTTTAATATTTGCTTTTTTTAATCATTGAGAGGGTACACATACCAATCGAAGACTGCAAGTATTCTTACTTTAACCTTTAATATCCGCTTCAGTAGGGGTCGATATCAGCCTCTACACCCGTGCTTGTCTTTTATTCGATGGGATATTTTGCCAAAGTGCCTACATTTTGTGTTTTTTTAAGCACACTGATGCTGCCAAATATTTAACATACACCAAGTAAACAGAAAAACAAGAAAAGTGCATTTCAGTTTGAAGTCCTTGGCAGTTTTTGCCTGGAAAAAGTACTAAATCGCTTTTCTGTCTACTGACTGATGACGTGGTCAAATCACGTATGTGAATAACTGGCATCCGTGACTGACGGCTTGTGTTGGGGCACATTTTAGCGTCAGCCGCCTCCTGCTGTGCTGTCCCTGTTATACGCGCAAATGAGTTTGACACGTTGACCTTGGTGTTGATTTAGCAGGACAGCATCAAGTGATGGGCTCCCTCCAGCCACAGCCCCGCCCCCCAAACACAAAGCAGCACTCATAGACGCACACCATGGTTTATTTTCTCAATTCATACACGTGTAGCAGGAGTGAGTTCATGAAACAGCCGGTAAACGGTTTAAATATCTCAGATCTTCTACTTACGGGGATCACCGCAAACAAAACATGGCGACAGAATGGAGATGTGCACTTTTATAGAGATTGTAGATTCACCACAGACGAGATGAGGACAAATTAAAAATGCAGACCTTCCTCTCACACGGGACAAAATAAAAATCTCAAATCACGTATAAACATCAAGCTTTAAAACACAAACTACATTTTAGACGATTATTGATGAAGAAGGAAACTTAAAAGTATCTGCATCCTGAAAAAAAAAAAGCTTCCTATGAGCTGTATTTCATTTACACATGTACAATAGTTTAAATACTCTGGGAGTTAAACATGATTCTCACACATCGTCTCAGGTGCGTGGACTGCAAGTGCTTTGTAGCATGATTATAAAAATATAGCTTGGCCGTGTATCGTCCGCCGCAGCGTGAAGGTGTCATCCTTGCTTATCTGACAGCGTGGCTGAAGGAGCTGGGCTGGTTTTTACTTGCTGGACGCCATGATTTTGATGTACTGCAGGGCGCTGTGGGCGGCGGCGTTGTGAGCATTGCCACAGGAAATGCCAGTGCCGTGACAGACGGTGACTGGGGTGGTGGACAGCTCCGCCAAGCACTGGTACTGACCGTTCACCGTCAGCTCATCTGCAAACATACAACAACATCAGGTGAGCGGGACATTCTGAAGCTCCATCATGGCTTCATACCGATCACACAGACGAGCGCGCTTCCTCACCCCTTCATCTCCCAGCCCCAACTAACCTGGCTTCGTGATCACTCAGCTGAGGGGCCTTTAACGCCACTGCCTCTGGGATTATACATGCATCAATATGACAGGAACAACATACAACAAACCTTCTTTGACAATCTTTCAGATGTGTGTTCAATCCCCCTCACACACCTTTGCCTCTGTTCTGAAAGCACGTGAAGTCACTTTATTTCTGCTCCAATTATCCCAGTCTGAGCCTCTCTCTCTCTTTTTTTTTTTTTTTTTTGCCATTTATGTTTAACTTTATTAGGAATGGTATTGGTTCATTGATAAAGCGACCGGACTGAGGCTCAGGAGTGGATAGGAAGAGAGAACAGGGACAGGATAGGGAAGACAAGGGGGAGGGGGGAGACAAAAACAACAGTAATAGCAGAGAAAAAAACAACAACAACAACAACAAAACAAACAAACAAAGAAAAAGTAACAACAACAAAAAGAAAAAACATTGGTTGCAGAATTTCCGGTGCAGGCTTACCATTTGGGTTAATATAATTTTTAGATAAATATCTGAGTGTGTGTTTATGGGTCAGTTGTGCGCCCCATGCGTGTATGTGTGTATACTCGTGTGTACGTGTATGTGTGTGTGCTACGGTTTGTCTTGGATGCTGTGCGTAGCTGGCTGTAGCTGATGTGGGGGGGCCAGGACATCGCACCCCCAGTCCAGGATAGCAGGTAGGTCAGGACCAGGCCACCAGAGCACCCAGAAACCCCCAGGACATGGGGAGCCCCAGGCCACCCCTCCCCCAGGAAACAGCCACAGGCCCAACCCATGCCTGGACCCGTAGGAAAGCATAGGAGCAGCAACCCCCACCCGGAAGCAACCCACAGAGAGACGGGGCAGAGATGACCCCGGTCCCACCTGGCGCACCCCCCCCCCCCCACAGCATGAGCAGAGCCCAGGGGCACAGGGCCCCTCTGGCCCAAGACCCGACCACAGCCCCCCAAGAGGTCCGCCAGCGGCGAGGCCGACACCCACCCACACCCAGGCGGGGCAGCCACAGCCCACCACAACGACCATGCCCACCGCCCCCGAACAGAGCTATCCCCCCCCCCAACCCACGATCCCCATCCCCTTTACTCATCCCCTGTTCTCCCCCTACCCCCAGAGTAGGTGGGCTTCAGGCTATAGGGCACCACCAGCCAGCCAGCCGGGACCCCCCACTCCCCCGAGAGGCCCAGCCCACCCGCCAGGGTGAGTCGAAGGCACGCACGCCCAGGACCGCCACCCCCGGACAAAACAATCATACCCTCATCTTCCTCCATACAGGGGCTGAGAACTCCATAGATGCTGATACGGTCCAGGGCACCTCAGACTTAGTGAAACCGCCAGCGAGCGATCCACCGCACAACAGCAGGGCCCGTGACCAACCCCAGCCCAACCACCACGCTAAGAAGAGGACCACCCCCCCCCCCCCAAAGAGCCCAAGCCAGGCCCCCAGGCCCGCAATGGTGCAGTTAGCAAAGGAGGCAGCACTGGACCCACTCCCTTCCCCAGCTGCCCCCCCCCATCCCAATATGGTGCAGGGTGCATGTTGTGCATGGGAATGTAGACGTGATGATGTGGATGACTAGAATGTAGTTCAAATTGGCGGAGGCACCCAGGGCATGGGAGCCCCGCCGGTTGCAGACGGCAGAGTCTCCCAGTACATCCTCATGCACTCCCCCAAGCCCTAAATGTCTACGATGTGATTAAAATTGGGGGGTCCAGCCCCTCAAGGCCTAGTGTCACATGAGATGTGATGTGATGTGATGGGACAGAGAGGCAATGAGAGGGGCTGAGGAATGGGCCAGACCTGCAGGGGGCCAACTTCCAGACTGGCCCTGCTGACCACCCCGTCACCACTGCAACCAGCCGACAGGGAGTCTAGCCTCCCTGGTCCAGGGGTCAGATTGGAGCACCAAGGGGCACTGTCTGGAGATCCGGGCAGAGGGCCCACCACCACGCAGTGCGAGGGCAGGGAGGGGCCAGGCCCCCAGTGCACAGCGGAACCCCCAGCCAGCAGCCCGTGGTCAGGGCCCCCAGTTTGATCAGCATCAAGGAGGTCAGCCCCCATCCCTCAGACGCCTCTCTCTCTGTATCTCTCTCTCACAGACACACAGACACACACACGGTACTGGCGAGCTCATTTGTCACAGGTTGAAAAAACAAAAAAGACGACAATACTTGCTATGAGCGACGTATCAGAATCTGTATTTGTGTTAGCGAACCTGAATCAGAACTGGAAAAATGTGGATCTGAGTATCTCTAATGTTGTCGGAAGCACTTGAATATTCCCTCTAGCACACTAGGAGAATCATGCTGGGCATCAAAGCTGATCAACAGTAACTAGAGCACCATTGATGTTGTTCTTGTTCTTCACGTGCAGAGGGACGCCAGTGATGCTCCGACTCCAAAAAAAAACTAAAGACAGAGTTACAGCTCTTATTGCGGACGGCTCGTCACTGCAGCCTTTGAAAACAGGCTATTGTTTAAAGCATTGACGTGATCTTTTGTTCAGCTGTAAATGAGCTGCTGCTGTGTTTGATCCTGAAGCAGCTGATCTACAATCTGTAGTCTATAGTCTGTCAGTTCTTCAGACACGCTGTCCTCCTCTAAAACGCCACTGGACGGAGTAATGACACAAAGCACGGTGTGTCCACGCGTGTCTCAGGCCACACCTCCACGCTCCTGTGTGCAAACCTTAATTACTTCAGCCTGCAATGATTTTAAGTCAGGGAATTTACCCGTGAGAGAGTTTGTGTCTAAAACAAGCAGCCCGCACATGAATACGTCGCTCAGAATGCACAGAGATGAAATAAGTTCATGGTTGCTGCCGATTGCATAGATCAACACATCCACTCATGTCTTTCAGTGACATTTATAACCCTAGAGAGAGAGAGAGAGGGAGAGATAGAGAGAGAGATCCGCTGAGCTTTTTTTCATGTTCGTTGAAATTTTTCAGGCAGACAGTAAAAACAGACAGAAAAACGATGCTTGTTCCTAAAAAAAAAAACGAGCCCGCCGAAGATGTTTGATGCAGACGTGCTCATCTCTCCTTATGAGCTTTACACGTGATCAGACGCCGTGGTATTTACAGTGCTATTTATTTATTTACAAACAAAGGACATCAGATGATGTGGCCGTCCCTCAATATGTGGTGGTGCAGTGATCAAATCCCTTGTGATGGGATCGCGGAGGACGGGTGTGAATATAAGGTGTCACAGGGGCCTGAGAAGCAGGAAGAAGCACTGGGTATCATCTTAACAGCCAGGAAACATACCGATGTCGAAGTACGTGACCTCGAAGCCTTGCTCCTTGGACAGCTCCAGCATCAGCTGGATGTAATCTGTGTTGGGAATACTCAGCGGGTTCCTCCTCAGTAAGGAAATCTTCTCTGCTGCCGAGTTCCTGAGGTTCTCAAACCTCACGCTGGGTTTAGGGGTCTGGGAAATGTCAGAAAAAAACTGATCAATTCTTACATCAGAGATGGGCCGTTTGCCTCCAGCGGTGACCCATGATATTTGACGTACCCATGTGATTTCGGAGCAACCTGACAGACTTTGAAGCTTCACCACCATTTTCTCTGCAGCTGCTTTTTTAGCTGCTTTTTTAGAATTTCCAACAGCTGTTAAATCAGACACAAAGAGCACGATGAGCAACAACAAGGTGAAGGCATTGAAAGGATCTTCAGCGAGCGTCTGGAGACCACGCCTACCCTTCTCTGCCAGTGACTCCATTCTGCAGGTCACTGTGAATTCTCTCATGTGTGGCGGCCCGGCCTCCTTTAGAACTGAGTACTCAGGAAGACGCCACCCTCGCTGCAGCGCCAGTTCCTTCAATGAAACGCCAAGTCAATGACGTCACTTTTATCTAAGAGTAATTTTACTGAGGACATGCTGGGTTTTTTTGTTGTTGTTTTTTTTAATTGATAGCTTCCAATCGACCAGTTACAGAAACTGAAAGGAAGGAGGGGAAA
The DNA here is from genome assembly GCF_037954235.1 of Aulostomus chinensis. Classification (NCBI taxonomy): domain Eukaryota; kingdom Metazoa; phylum Chordata; class Actinopteri; order Syngnathiformes; family Aulostomidae; genus Aulostomus; species Aulostomus chinensis. The sequence goes on along the minus strand of NC_141331.1, from coordinate 18,076,565 downwards.
ATTACAATGGTGTTGCAGTAAACTTTGAAATAAGAACAAAATCCATCAAACACAAATAGAAGCTCAAGCCATACTGTAGTTCTCACACTCACACACACACACAAACACACACACACACACACACACACACACACACACACACACACACACCTGCAGTAACCCCACTGAGTTTGGATGGTTGTTTGTTTCCACGACAACACCGTTACTCTCACACCTCACCGGCAGATTCCTGCTGGAATAACATCAAAGTCGTTAGCGCAGCTGCGATAAATCAGCGTGCGGTTCTGCTGCAGCGCAGCCGGCTGACACACGGAAGCGGCGCAACAACACGGACCTGCAGAGCATCCAAGCGTCACTTGTCCTCTGAAGCCACAACAATTGAGTCACAATTCAGTCAAGTCAAAATCCCAAGTCTACTTTGTTTATGAGCACAAAGAAGCTAAAAGTGCGAAAAATATTTGCATTTGAGAAGCTGAAATCTGAAGCGGTTTATTGATCATCAAACTAATTATTGCTGATTAATTTTCTGCACATCTACTCACATTGCTCTGACGTCTATCTGCAGGATTTGCAGGGCGGCCTCTGCAGCCTGGTGTTTAGCCGCCTTTTTACTGGACCCTTGACCTGAAATGAAACGCCGTGAGCTCAGATCAGATCGAACACGTCAGAGAAACCCCTCAATCTCAGCTCACTCGAATCAAAAATGCTGATTTCGCATTTACATTTTTTTTTAAGGGATTCAGCATTGTTAAAAATGTTCAAAATAATAATTTGTCTGTTGGGAGACATGATCTCTTCCAGTGCCACAGCCACTGATACTTTCCTGGTGTGTATTAGTCAGAAATTCAAAGCAGAGAGAGAGAGAAATCACAATCCAGACCGCTTCTGTTTCTCTGCATAAAACAGAGGCGCAACATGCAACATTCAAGCTCTGGCGGCAGCTCACAGAGCAGCAGCATCCCAGTACGATGCGCCACATGACATCATCATCATCATCATCATCAACATCAAGTTACCGGTGGGTCCCTAAAAGCAGCACAACAGGCCAGTGACTGACTCCGAGGTTTTAACAGGTAATGGTGACAGTTTTGGAGGAACTAGCTACTGAACGGTTGATGGAAGGTGTCATTACCTGAGTGAAACAGGAAGCTACCTGCCTCAGACACTCGTGTGGGCCTTTTAAGCTACACAATGTTTTGAATTTCATTCAAAAGAGACCCTAACAATAAAAAGTAACTTGCCTGTGCAGCAAACATCTCCGACCTTCACGCTGAAGACGAAGCTGGGCTGGTGAGCCTCCCCCTCAGCTTTCTCCATCACGTACACGGGGATCTGACCTGCTTTGGTACCGTACTCATGCAGGATCTGGATAGGCGTCTTCCCAGGGTTAGGGTTCTGTGTTTCATCTTTTTTTAAGCTGAGAAGAGAACAGGAGAACACAAACATCTAAGTACGACGCTCACTGCTCTGCTGCACATCCATAAACATCGGAGTCAAAAAATTCCCAGAACTGATGCACAGAAGTCTGATTAGTCACCATGTACATTTACTGGCACGTTTTTCACGTCAGTTCTGTCGGTTCTTAGCGAGGCTAAATTGACATTCCCTCCAGTGTGTATCATCTTAATAAATTCATATATGGCAATATTGTGCTAGCCTGGAAAAATGATTAAGATGGCCGCCCCGTTTGTCCCGAGAGGCTCCAAGTTCTGGTGAGATGAGAGACAACACTCAAACAAACTGCTGTTGCGTCTGAGCAATTCTTAAATCTTGCAAGAGGGAAATCTGTTCAACACACAACAAGCATGTGAGTAGAGAATCACTTGAACTTTTATACAATCTTTGTTGCCGGGCAGATTAACAGCCGCCTACCCTTAAGGTTAACTTTTAGACCATAAAATCTACTGTCATATGCAAGAGGAAGTAGCAGTTGAACTCTTGCACTCCAGCCAGACATGAAAATTCAGAGAAACAAGAACATAGAAAGCTTATCGCCTCAATGCAGAAACAGGAAGTCAAGTACGAGATGTTTATCAGACATAATACTGTCTCCAACTTAAGGTCCCACTTAACCACAGAGTTCAAACATAAAAAACAAAACAAAACAAAACACAGAGTTCAATCATATTTCAAACATAAGAAGACAAAATGTTATACTAAAATTTCTCATTACACCTGGCTGGACAGTTTTTAAAATATTATCAAAATTAGCCATTGGGCATAAAGGAGGAACAATGTACTGTACAGGCAAACTGTGAGTCAAAACACTGTTCTAAATGAAGGACTTTAGATATCCCAGGATGCCATTTGTGTTCTCCTGACTTGAAACATGTTTTCTGGTACAAATCACCGCAATAATCCCACCATTAAATGGTGAAAGTAATTTCTTCTGATACTGTGAATCCCTTCATAAATGCCGTATCAGTCAAGATTTCGCTTTCCAATAGAATTCAGCCTGAATTTTCACCCTAAAACTGCGTTATTATCCCTCAGTGATAGAACAAAAGAGCAGTTCAGTGCACCGACCCATGAATTCACTTATTGATGTATCTGAATTTACAGGACAACCGTGTACCTTCATGTAAACCTGACTTAAACCTCAACGGTTTGTAATAAAATGAAGTCAAACACATTCTGACCAAAAACTAAAATTTAGAAAAGAGCTTTCTTATTTTCTACTTAAGCAACTAGTCCTGCATAAAGTAATAAAAAAAAAAAATCTCATTGCGATTAGTTTTGATTGGTATTGCAATAGTGATATCAGAAGTGTTTCACGTGGCTGCGCTCATTTAACCAGTAAAAATGATAATAGTGTGATTTTGTACGGTTTCGTGTCAAATATAAATGTTTTCTTTAGTGTGAAGAGGCTTTTTCACAGATATTGCACCTTCCTTCCATTTGACAATTGCAGAGGACCCTGTTACAATTTCAATACCATTTTGATTAAAGAAGCCCAATTTTGAGTCTGTATTTAGAAGAATATTCAACTAAAACCAGAGGGACTAAGTTTTAGTTTTAGTCAGATATTAGTCTTTGCTGATAAGACAACTGGACTTCAATTTGTTTGGATTTTTTTATTTGTTTCTTGTATCCAGGCAAATATCACCCTGCTAACACTCAATGCTAACATTCTTTGAGCCTCATTTATAAATACTTTTATGCACAATTTTTGTACGAACCCATTTTTTTTAAGCCCTTAATTTTCAGACAAAAAAAAAACAAAAACAAATCTAATGACTTTGTGTAACCATTTTCCCCTACCATCTAATGTGTGGCTCTGGTAACATTGCATTCTAGCAAAGACAACAATGCTAATTCAAACAGCTAGCGGCAGTATCCTCTGGGGTAGTTTATCTGGAAGCTAATTCGCTTTAGCGTTTCGGTTTCATTTTCGCGACACTGATACTGGCTGTGCACAAATTAGGGATGATTAAAAAACAAAACCTACTAACCTGGTCTCGGCGCTGGTCTTCGCTGGCTGATATCCCTCCTGAGACATTTTCACACTTTAACACGTTTTTGTCGTTGAGGTTAGATGAAAAAAAAAATCTACTTTGAGATGTTTTTCTGACCATCTACGGTTGTATTATTGGCCTTAAACATTTAACTCCTCACTGCCAGCTAGCCGGGGAAATGACGGAAACTGACGTCATATCAACAACCGGGTCAACAGACGTCACTATCAAACGGAAAAATTTGCCGCCGCCTGCTGGCCATTCTAGAGACTGCACGAGTTACTCATACGATAAAGTATGTGTAGAATATCACAAGGATGATATTTGGATCTGAGAAGAAAGAGTTTGAATTCATTCAAATTAAAAGAGGTTTTTTTTGTAAATATGAGATATAATTTAAATATAATTTCCGGAAAAGAAGCGTTCGCTTACTCACAAACTGCAAGCTACTGAATTAGGAAGAAATCAGCACTTATCTGGGTCTGTGATTTTATTTTATTTTTTAATTTTTTTCTTATTTCAATCCCAGGCAGAATTAAAATCAAAGCTTCTGTAAAGAATGCAAATGATTAGTTTTCTATGGATTAACTACTCACCTAATTGACTTACTATGTCAGTACAAATAAATAAAACAATTCCAAATATTCAAGTTAGTGGCATCATGGTTCATTTAAAGTGCTCACACAGCTGGATTTCAGATTAAAGGTGTTATGAATTAATAAAACATTTTGGTGTTGCTTTTAACAAAATTAAACAACTTTATTTGATTGATAGAAACATGTAAACAGTCAAAATTGAAAATATAGACTACAATCTATCCACATGGTTTCTTTCAATGTTACACTGTTGTCACATTATCAAATATTAAAATAGAGAAATTTAAGTCGCAATTATAATATCAAAAATATGCTGAATTTCTCCTGAATGAATATACAATTTAATATAGCAAATGTTCAAAATCATAAATGCTCTGTGCGGAGAGAGGATCCTCGATTACCATAAAACATCGCAAAATCATTTTCAGGTTTTGCACAGCAGTATGAAGTAAGATGGCAACAGCAGTCCCTCATAGGTCACGCAGAGTAGGGGGAGCATCTTTAGGTATGGGAAAGACCACCCTCTTTGTGAGAGTGAAGGCCGGTTGAGGCATCTGCTTTTTTGAACCATGGGTATCAGTCTTCTGGCTGACGTCAGCATTCACCTTAGTCAGGATGGACACAATGTCACACCTCCTGAGGTAAGAGCGAAACATTTATGATTTAAAATTTTGAAAAAATGCCGGCAACATCCATTCTACAAATGAGTAACCCAAACAACCTCATAACGCTATATATTTATCTATATAAATATACACGAGTACATATATATGTGTGTATATATATATGTACTCGTGTATATTTATCTATATAAATATACACATGAGTACATATATGTGTGTATGTATATATGTATATATATATATGTGTATATATGTGTGTATATATATGTATATATATACATATACATATATACACATATATGTACTCATGTGTATATTTATCTATATAAATATACACGAGTACATATATATATACACACATATATATGTACTCGTGTATATTTATATAGATAAATATACACATGAGTACATATATGTGTGTATATATATATATACATATACATATATATACACATATATATGTACTCATGTGTATATTTATATAGATAAATATACACATGAGTACATATATTCATATGTATATGTATTTATATATATATATATTTACATAAATATATACACACACATATATGATTGCATCATTGCGTTGAATTAATCTAATAAAACAAGTGAACAGGTACACTTGAGTGTTAAGTTTTCAAACAGTTTGTTTAAGTAAATTTATCAACGTAATGAAAATAATTATCATAGATTTGGGAAGAAACCTGCATTCTGAATTTACTTGTGGAAAGACGCATTTGCAGTGAAATGCAGAATGACCTCTGTTGGTGTTACATTATTATATTACAGGATTATCAGCATATTTAAATTGTATGTTAAAGAACCACGACAACTTTTTAGGAAATACACTTTTTCTCCATCCTCCTCAGAGATAAGACGATATATATTTTGATCTCTCCTCAGTGTTGCATTAGGGAGCTGAGGCCCACACAGACCAGCTAGTTAGCTTAGCAACATGAATGGTAGTGATTGGGAAGTTTAAGCATACCTCAATATAACGAGGGCCATGAATCACATTTGCTATGAAATAACAATGTAATATTGTAGTTTATTGTTGGGTTCTTAATTTGTAACAATGCGTCATATTTATCGTTGTAGGTATAGAGTGTGAAATCTTGATCTGAAAAAAATATTGGTGTTAAATAAATGCATTGGAGTAAAAATAAGAATATTTCCCAACTGAAATCAACATATCAAGCAACATAAAATGGAAATACTTGCAAAGTGGTACATTAGAAGAGTAAAATAACTCCACTGGTTTTCCTCCACAGACTAAAATCATCTTAGCTGATTCTTTGTTTAACTTACCCGGGCACCATTTTGATGAGGTTTTTGCACAATGACTGAATGTACCAAGTACCCCTTGTCTTGTCTCTGAAAGATACAAATGAGGGGACAGTGGCCACTCCCAGCAGGAAGTCTGCATCAGAGGGGATGGACTCCTTAACATTTACAGCATTTACAGCATCACAAGAAATACAACTTTGTGCCTCGTCCGCCTCAAGGAAGACAGGCCTCTGTTCATTGGTGCCCTGGCAGGCCTGGATGAAAAATAGCTTGGGCTTCTCTGCCAAAGAGCGGCACTGAGATCCGTTGAAAGGTTCCATAAGCTGTTTGAGCTCGACAGTGCGGCCGTCCACACCGTGCACACATCCCAACTTGCCATGACTGAGAATGCAGCACACGAGGCAATCTGCCTGACTGTGGTCTCTGTTGCTGAGCTCCTGGATCAAATACAACATGTCCTCCGTCTTACAGTCACGCTTGATTTGTACGTCAAAGCCAAGCCACTTGAACACATCCATCAGACACCCTGGAAGACACACAGAGGAGAAAAAAATAACTATAACTCTACTGTATGCACACACACACACACACACACACACACACACACACACACACACACACACACACATCATGTGACATTTCCAGTTCATCACATGTACTTTCATCAATCATGGTCCCCTCCCGCTTCCTGAGGGGTGGGTTTGAATTGGTGAAATCATGGTTGTTTATTATCAAGCAGATGCCCCTCTTTGGTGAAGTCATGGGATATGTTCTCAAACCCTAAAATAAGAAGCAAACATGAAAAATAATTCAAGGATTGTCATACAAAGTAGGATTTATGCATCATACACATGTCAAGTTGTCAGACACCTCATCATTTGTCTCGGTCACTTGAGGCAACACTTCCAAAGCATCAGCACTCTCTGTGGAACAGATAATCACAAGGTGGAATCCTTAAAGTAAATGATACAGTCCTCAAATACTTAAAGCAATACCTTAAAACTTTAATCCAAAAAAGATTTTTCTGCATTTGAAGTGAATTAGGTTTTTTTTTACCAGCTGCATCATTTTTTGTGATTTCAGAATGCAGAAGGAGCCAGCCATGTATATTTAGCTTGATGCTACTTGTGACTGACAGCTAACAACTGTTCATGTGCCCTAAAATCAGCAGTTCACAAAATCTGAAGCAACTTGTCTGGTATAAACCATGTCTGAGCTGAACCCTCCCAGTTTGTTGCAAGCACAAGTGAATCAGTTCAACTGGACGCAGTAGCTGCTCGCAATGGAAATGTTATAGTTTGTTTTAGCTGAAAGTGTTTGTGGATTACTGAGCATGCAGCTGTATAATGATGACGTGGATGTGCTTCAGAGTTTGTAGACTCATATTTTTGGAAAGTATTATACCCTTTTCACACTGAAAAACGCATGTCAACGCGGGTCGTTTGCTCGGCATTAGGGCACATTCAAGCTTCCAGAAGACCCGGGTGTGAACTCCTGCTGTGAGGGCTGCGTACCTGTGTTTTTATCTCTCGTACATCATCGCGCTGACAACGTCATCATTACACATAAACGTGCGCCGTAACACTTAGAGATAAACAACTGACAACATGGATGCCGCTGAGTCGAACGTTGGCGTTGCGTGCACTGCAATTTCGTCTCTTTTGCAAAGCATACAAACTCGGCGAAGATTGTAAAATGTCCGAGCGGTAATGCAGTGAAGGAGGATGGAGTTTTTGGCTCGTCTGGAAGGGAGCCGAAGAAGCTCCAGGTGAAGCCTGACAGTTACAAAATCAGGATGCGACAGGAAGGTCGTGTGAAACCTGAGACGACGCGGGTCAAAATGCCGAGTTGACCCTTTCAGAGAGCCAAAAACCCGCGTTCACCTGCGTTTTTGGTGCAGTGTGAAAGGGGCTTTAGTGTTGTTTTCATGCTATCGCTATTGTTAGCCATCAGTCGCTCTTAGCTCCAAGCTAAATACATGTTGCTGGCTCTTTCTGTAGTTTGGATTCTCATAAAATTGATGCAGGAGGGAAAAAAAACATCTCAAGAAATGAAAAATACAATTTTTGGGTTCATACTGATATAAAATATCTGTTTAAACATAGACGACTGTAGAAGACACTTATAATGACCTTCTGTGCAGGCCTGTGCTTGAGTGTTTAATCTGCTCAGACGATGTGGCAGCTCCTCATAGTCATTTCCACTACTGACTATATTTGGAAAATCTAAGACAGAAACAGAGAAAGGTTAAGAAACAAAAAAGCCACTCAGATATTCTTGGAAATCTGCATGAAACAACCCAACCCAAGTCTCACCTACAGACGTGTAGCTAGAATTCACGGAGGACTGTTGAAAATACAAAGGAAATTTTATAAATCCCTCAAGAACAAGCCCAGCACTTTGCAATAATCTTGTCATGCCCTTACCTCAGCCAATGATTTCAGTCCTTCAGCTAGCAAAAAAGACAAGCGTATTCAAATTACCGTTCAAAATGTCTAAAAATACAACCCCATGTGTACCAGAGTTTGTTTACGAGCATCAAAGTCCAACATAAGATATGGTTCTTCTGATGAGAAAACCTCAGATGACTGGTGTCATAACAGCAAAATGTACCACATGTGACCATTTTCATGAAAGACATATGAGCACTGAGGAGTTTACCTGGACTCTCACCTGGAGCAGGAGCTCCCACAGACTCAGGGACCTCAAAGAGAAGAGTGTCAATGTCAAAATGATTTTTGAAATTGTACATCATGGTAAAAATCTTGACTGCAACTCAGTTTGAAACTAAATGAAAGCAAGTACCTGGGTTTGAGTGAACGGCAATATCATAACGCTTGGTCTGCTGGTTTCCTGGGCTACAGGGCCAGAGAAATTCCCTGTTCAAAATGATAATGAAGAAGTGGTTTACAGAATGTAGTCACTTCCCACCTACTCCATTCCTTGTAATGCCGCCACACACAGATGAGAGAGGGGTGTCTATCTTTTGGTTTGGAGGATGGAGAATAAACATGTTTTTCTCTAAAACTTGGAGTGTTCCTTTAACACTGAAAGCAAAGCAGCTGTTGCCTATCTTTATATCAGTCTCTATGTGCTTCAGCTCACCCTGTGTTTCCTTGAACTGATTGATCTTCACCTTCAAAATGGGACAGACGGAACTAATTATCTTCTCCAGCAAAGTTAGATTAGTGTCGCTGAGGAGGTCCATTTTCTCCATTTCCAGCAAAACTTCAAGTATGGTCTGAAAAATTAAGCAAATTTACAATTACACTCAATTTTTTTTATCCTAAAACACTATGAAGCAGAAGATTAAAATTGTAGGTGTACAGGAAATATACATTTACATCATTCAAATTTTTTTAAATGAGGAATCTATCAAGCTGGAATATTCTCGAGCTACTTTTGTTTCAATAGAATGATAGCTGGCAAGTTCTGATTCACAATTGGATTTAAAATACTGAGACGGTACAGAAACACTTACAACATTTTCATCCAGTTTACTGCGGGGAAGTTCCTCAAACAACAAGAACTTCATTTGTTTCAAGTCATCTTTGGTGATGTTCTCAGAGAGGTTGTAAAGAAACGTCCTGCATTAAAAGAGAGAGAGGGAGAATTTTGTTTGTTTGTTTGTTTTGTTTGAAAAGCCAGTCTTTATTATAGTAAATCAGGAACTGAGTAGAAGAGTTTCATTTTCTGTCTTACTTTGCAGCAGATGTACTTGTATCCCAGTTTGTATAAAATGGAGGGACTGTATTTTTGGATTCAATATTTCGGCTTCATAATGGTGCACGGCAAAGTAGAATTCCTTCCTCCAGCTTTCATGTTAATAGTGTAATAGGAAAATATTTAGTTTGAAAACCTAGAAATCATAGCTAACACGCCGGTCATGTCAAAGTTAATTCCAGGAGGAGAACTTTGCACTGTCCCTCACTGTAAATCAATACGAGGAAACACTCATTTTTGCTTCCATTTTCAGCACTTCTGCATATGAGGTCATCAGATGAACGAAGCTATCCAGAGTCCTGACCGCCATCTCGTGTATCATCCTGAATTTGTCACAGTATAGCAAATTTTTAAAAAGCAATCCAGTCACAATGTGACCCGAGAGAGAGGGGAAAAAAAAAAAAAAAAAAAAGATCGTCGGCCAAAAATCAGAGCCGTTCATCCAACAACACACGTAAAGCTTGACGTCGATCGGATGAATAGATGTTGAGATAAATGAAAGACGGGGAGAGCGTTCGTTTTCAGGCTCACTCAAGATAAAAACGAACCACTGAGTATTATTCTCCCTTTTGGATTAACAGAGCGTTTCAAATTATCAGCATGTTCTGTCTCAACATTCCTCCTAAGGGTTTATTAGGGAATAGACCTGTGAGCAGAACTGCGACGGCAGCATCAAAATATCAAATTGGGTGTGAGGAAAACTTGTTTGATGGAGAACAACATAAAAAAGCGAAGCTATAAGCACCCATCCAACAAGTTTTGGAAAATCAACCTCATAGTTTTTATATAATCCTGCCAACAGACAGACAGACACCACCGATCACATGACCTCATGGCTGAGTTGATACTATGAAACCTGAAATGAGGTTGGCCCACCTGAAAGGCGAGATGAGGCGGTCGGTTAGAGACGTTAGGTCGGGGAGTCTGAGGCGTCGGATCAGGGCGGGACGTTGGATGATGAGTAGCAGCTCAGTCAGGAGGTGAGGTCGCTCAGGTGTTAGGCAGTCTTTATCCCTCAGACGAGAGAAGAGGTCACTGGCCATGTTCACTGAGGCTGAACTGCGATCTAGCAGGTCAACACAAAGAAACTCTATGGCCTTCACCTCCTCCCTCCGCAGGTCCTTCCCTGCATCTAGAAGCAGCCTCTGAAACTCCATTCCTTCAAATACAGATGTTCGATTTTGTTTTGTTAATTTAAAAATCCTTCTTTGTTCTCCAAGTGCTTGCTGACACATAAAATTCACTGAACACATAGTTTCTCTTCTGACAAAAATGCTTTCATTCTTGATCCTTGCCAAATGAATTAGCTCGATGACGACTGCGCATTTTGACACCGGAATAAGTACGCTTTCTCTCATTGAAAATTAGATTTTATGATGCGGCCTTACAAGCGTGATTTGTGACATCACTGAGGGCTCATTTCAATATCCAGTCCATTATATAACATACAAAAGTAAAATGCAGACGCTTAAGCATGGGCTTGAGTGCAGCAGTGACAGTGACGTGGAGATATTTCACAATAGTTTACAAATTTACATATTTGTATGTTCTGGATTTTAAAATTAGACAGAAGGTGGAGCAAGATGCATTTTAAAGGTCTGATATAGGTTTCTGTATTGTAGCCAAAATCGTCTCTGTGACTTGAAGCGCCTGTGCAAGGAATCTTTAGGTAGAACGAAGTCAACGCAGGCGCATATTCACAGAGAAGTTTCGACTTAGAAGCCAAATTCGGACACGAACTATGAATCCTAACTGAGCCTTTTAGTTTGTGCCAACACACTGGCGCAGACAACCGCACCTTTGTTTGAAGTCACAAAACCTCATTCGACTTTTTTCTTCTGATTTAAAATCCGATCTACTTCACTAAAGTGAAAGCGTAGCGCTACCTGTGCGCAGCCGTTCAGCAGGTCAGCCCGAGCAGGTTATGCGCTGTCCTCATAGTCACTGTCTGGAAATTATCCTTCAATTCTAAAACGCGATCCAACTTTTGGCGTGCGACTGCTCAAATTCGTGGAAACCTAACCAGGAAGTAGAAATCGAAAGTAAAAGGAGGGGAGCTTGGCTCCGTGCGAGAGACGACACTATTACGTCATAGGAATCTCCGCATTGCCCTTATATGGATGCGAGTCAAAGGGGCAAATGCGCCGGCAACACACCGACCGAAGTGAGAAAACTCGTAATTAAGCTCAAGAAGAATTTCCTGGTGACAGTGTTTTTAAACCGTCATATCAGTGATATCGGATATTATCAGATGGACACATAGGACGCATTTCATTGTTGTTTTAATTTTTTAATTCATTCTTTTTCGCAGTAGCGTCCAGGTCATGTGACAAGGTTACTCTTTTTTTTTTGGATCAGATATTATTACTGAACCTCTTTCATCACATTTCTACTGATTTAAGAATTCAGTATTGATACTCAACTCATCCACTGATGTAAAAAATAAAACCTCTTCTTGATGCTTTTGTATTATTCGAATATTCATATAAAATAGCAGGAAAATTATATAAAAAGAGACGTGTCTCTTGTTGTATTGGAGTCACCAGGCCAAATACACTGTTGGAAATCGTGATGATCCTTTTTTGTGAATTGTATGAGTACGTAATATGCAATGAGACATGATGTGCTACAAGAGACCAATATTAACCCGTTGAAACACTTTTCACCAATACAGGCACATCAAGATTGAGCTGTATTGAAAATAATGTGTATTTTGTGTCTCAGGAGTGTATTGATGATGAACCCCTGTTCTCACTATTACTTCTTAACAAACTCAACCGCAATACTGCAATAGTCTTTGTCCATTGAAAGCGATGTCACATGTATGTTACTATCACCATTGCTATATCGTTATTGCTACTCATTGCAACAAACATAAAAAAATACCTTATTATCATTTAAGTTGTACCAGGTTGGAACATTTGAATACAATTTTAGATATTGACCCAGAAAGTATGGAATTCATTTTTTCTGTAATTTTTTTCCCCCCTTCATTCATTGGTATTAATCCAAATCACTGCTGTTCATTAAGTTGTAATTCAAACCATTTTTTAAAATAAAAAGTAATTCCCCTCAGGCTCCATAGCTTAGCAGCATTTAGCTGTCAGACACCCCCCAAATAGGGGACATATTTAAGCCGCAAATATTTTGTCAAAAGCAGACAACATCCAGCCTCAGTACGTTGAACAGTATCAGTGAATGTAAATCTAATCCTGTCACTTCTGAGAGGACAAACACCCCCCCCCCACACACACACACACACACACAAACTTGCAGGGTTTTGTCAAAAATCAAACATAGATGCAGACTAAAGACAGTTCAAACAGTTTGCAAAGTTTATTAACAAGCAGTTGAGTGTAGCAACAAGTCTGTTCTTTACATAGTAAAAAAAAAAAGAAAGAAATCACCTTCACTTATTTTCTTCCAAAGGAGGCAGAAGTGCAATAACACACTCCAGCGTGTCCTGACAGCCCTACAGGGAACTCTGTGTCTGTATCCTGGTGGTGATGTAAGAGTGGAACAGAGAGCTTTATTTAGGAAATCAACCAGTGACTGTCAGGAATTATTTGCGATGGTGTGTGATGGAGTCAGGTGTGGTCTTCAGGGTCTTGATGTGACCTCGACGTCTCACCCTGACGCTGAGCCACATCTGGGAGTTTGCCCCTGAGCTGTTGAACTTGAAGGACTCTGTGGAGGAAGAATAGACAGTGCAGACCCATGATGCTTGCTGTCGTAACGTAAAGACATTTACCTAAGTTCAGTTCTGAATTGGTCAAAACAGTTTCATTCAACCGCGTCCTGCTGCCATACATACCAGCACAGGAGAACCACAAGACCTTGTTCCCAGAGCTTTGTACAGAGTCACGATGGAGGTGACATTCTAACTATATAGTATTTATGACAGGGAGGAGCCGGTCCTGCTGGGGGTTCCTGATGTGGAGTATTCAGGCAAAGTTCCCCTCCCCATGTGTAAAAGACTCCTGAATCACCAGCTCCAAAGAGGGACCTGACCTTTGACCTCATTCATAAGGTCGTTGTGCCACTTCGGAGCAATTCTACTTATACATTTATTTTTTAGATCTGACTTGAACTGCTACTAAACTATATTTTTCTCCATGGGAGGTTATTAAGCCATCAGTTATCAACATGCTGAACACCTGCCATGTCCGCATGGACACTTTAAAAACAAAGCATCTAATGACACAGTTTACCCCCCAAAAAACCCAGCAATGATGCCCTCAGAAAAGTACAACGGATTTGTTTCCTTTAAAGAGTCGAATTCCTCTCAACTTTGACTGTTTAATTAGTATCCATGCATCATCAACGGGTTTTGAGTATTAAAAGTTTTTAACTGACAATAGTGATTAAAAGAAGACCATAATGGTGGCATGAAGGTGAAGTAAGGTCATCATTACCTGGTACTCCATAATTCTTTACGGATATAATAACAGTAGTGGTGATAACAATGATAATAATTAATCCCAAAATTCCATGACAAGGTCCTAATTAAGTTATAATCTAAATAATGCTCATGTAAACCTCAATTAGGCGAATCTTCATCATCATCACTAACAACATAAGAATAAAAGCTATAATTTAGCGCGTGTGTGCGTGTGTGTGTGCGTGCGTGCGTGCGCGCGTGTGTGTCGACACTCACTGTCAGTGGTGAGGGAGTGTACAGCGGTGACGTGTCTCCGTCCGAGGCCGTGGCTCCGAGACAGAACACAGTCCACATAGATGTCCCAGAAGACCCCGGCCAGGTCCCAGAACAGCGCCGTGTGTTTGCTGTTGACGGACGACCTTAGGAACACCATCAGGTCCCAGAAAGCCGGCACCGTGTCAGCGATCCTCGGGGAGCGCATCTCCAGCAGCAGAGCAGAGGAGGAATCCCAGCACTGCGGGTTTGTCCGGTGGGCTGTAAGGGGGTCCACCTGACCCGGCTTCTGGCCCTGAAGCGGTGCCGCACACATGCAGCACAGCACGAAGATTGTAGTCACAGGTATGTAGAGGAGCGGGGGGGCCATCTGCACTGAGCAATGTATCAGTACATCTCAGGGAATAACTGATCATTTCCAGTTACAACATCCAGCAATAACGATAATTGATCTTAAAGATTAAAGGCCGTCTAGTAGCCCTTCGAACCTGAGCCCCTACCATGACATCGTTCACACTCAGACAAGCAAATAAGGCACTTAATTCATATAAATAAACTCGGATTAAGTAGAAATTAGGTTTACAATAGAAAGACTATCTCAGTAAAAGCTTGTACTCACCACCAAAACGTGGCCGACTAGAGGGACGGTGGTGTTGATTGAAGTTTATCTGTTGGATGACGTCAGTGGCTCCCTCCTCTGCCATTACATTACCATTACTGCTCATCAGAGATGGAAGAAGTAGGACTACACACTTCCTTTAGTCGAGTAAAAGTAACAATACCCCAACAATACCAATCAGGTACATGTTTGTGTCTTCCAGTGATTAGGAGCATTCAGTGACAGACCAGTTGACCTCGAAAGGTCAAACCACATCCGGTTTTCCAGCATTTTTCTGATCAATATTTTTTCTCTACACTTACTGATTAAAAGAAGTACAATGTAGATTACTGCCTTTGCAATTTAATGGGGTAAAAGTAAAAAGAAGCCCTGTTTATCAACCATGGTTTCCATACTACTACTACTACTGCTATTGCTACTAGTAATAATAATAATAATAATAATAATAATAATAATGATAATAATGTATGTGTGCAGTAAATGCCATAAAATGAGCAATGTAATATACATATCATTATGTCAGGATGTTTTTAGACGTTTCAAATAGCCACTGATCAATACCTGTAAATGATGTATGTCATAGGACCTGCTAATTTATTATTATTATTATTATTATTATTATTATTATTATTATTATTATTATTATTATTATATTTACCAGTAATATCTGAAAAGGACCTTTCTTGAATTGCAGAGTAACAATATTTTATTTTCTACCTGTTTTTGATGTTCCAATTCTAACCATATGAGCAGTGCATTTGATAACTAACAATAAATATATTGCCAATTTGTTCCTTATTTTAAATGCCTGTTTTGTTTTGTTTTGTTTTTCATTTGATAATTCTTTGTTTTGTTGAATGTATCTTGAACAGTGTGAAACATGTCAGCCGCAATGTCCTCCAGCCCAAACGGACTTGTGAGTAAAATACAAAGATGCTAAGATTCATTATATAAATATATATATATATATATATACAATATATAACCAGCAAGTCCTCTCTTATAGATGCAGCTGGGAGAACATATTTGGCATTTTTTATTTAAATCAATAGTTAACAACGTACTTCTTTGAAAATGTGACTACATATAACATTTTTGTGACCATCATTTGAATGCATATCAGTAAACAGTGGCTGATGTATTCCTATGACACAGGTTTTTAGCTCAAAATAAATCTGAAGTCACGTTCTTCTGAGCCGAGGAACTTCAGCTGTCTGTAAAAACCAGCACAGGGATGTTAGCAAGTGCAAATTATATTTCTATGCTTTTACTGAAATGTCACATGCATCCCTGATCTCAGATGTAATTATTTTCACAGTGAGACGCCAACACTAAATGTACTTACTTAGTCATTCTTTCCTTTGATGATGAAAAAAGAGCAGATTTTCTGACAATTTCCGCTGCAAGGCCGAAATTATGACTTTTACATGAATACCATTTTCATTCTCAAACTGAAACTCCAAATGTAATGTGAAGGTGCTTCCAGTTGGAAGGAGAAATAATCTTTGTTTAGTGAACACGTAGAAAGAACATTTCTGAGACAGGATGTTTTTGTTGCTCCACTCGGTCACCAGGTCTGAAGACTCAAGGCCTACATGTTGAGATCGTTATTAAAACTGTGCCTGTGATTATGTGCTGATCTTCAAATCACAATTTAAGAAACATACATAGAATCTATTAATGACAATTTATCTGAGTCGAACTGTTCAAAACAAACTCTTGGTCTCTTGATGTCTTGAAGGGATTTTTAAGAGATCGCATGTCATGATTAAACACTCTGGATGAAGACTCAGCGCTTGTGTGTTGTGTGGCTGCCACACACTCTGTATTTCTAGCATTTCTCCTTCGGCCACAATTCTCTAGTTTTTTTGTGTGTCAAGAAAAGTTTTGATACAAATTTTCAACCACGGAAACAACAGTAATTGTAGGTGCAGAGCCGCATTACTGTCTTATTTGCAAAAACTCTTTTTTTCTGTCTCCCTCAAATGTCTCAAAAACAGTTCATCTGATCAACATCTCTCTTGATTTACCAAGATCTAAGGGTTCTTGCATGTCCTCCCTGTGTCTGCGTGGGTTTTCTCTGCGTTCCTGTAGTCCCTCATGTGTCTTAGGTTAATTAAACCTTACCAAGATGCCTGCAAAAGACCTGGATGAGTTAAATGCAGAAGTAGAATCTTAGTGTACAATGTAGATGTTAGAAATAAAGACTTCTTTCATTAATATTTAAAATATTCAATAGAGCTGTGGCTCTCTGTCAGTCTGGCTAAAGTACTGAAGGGAAACCTGAGGTTGTTCTTGTGTTCCTCAGTTGGTACTGCTCTAGTTCTCTGAAGGGCTTTCCTATATGTTTTAAGGCTGTCTTGCCAGATTAGATGTGACTCCTTCAGTTTGGAGGAGCGCCATATCCTTTCCAGTTTCTGAGTTTTTTGTTCAAGCTGTCTGGTTATCAAGAAGACCTATTGATGGTTGGAACGTGCTGGACTGAGGGAGGCACGGTGGTGCTGCGGTGAACACTGTCACCTGACAGCAAGAAGGTTCCGGGTTTGAACCGCTAAGATACTATGTAGAACCCTCAAGCGCCCACTTGGGACTCTAAATCAATCCCACATAAGAGAAATGACCGAAAAGTTTATAACAATCACTTTTGCATTAGAATATTTATATGAAATATATGAGTCCAGGCTACTGCTAATAGATGGTATTGATTTGGAATAACATGGCAGGAGGCTATTTGAAGCATCCATCCATCCATTTACTTCCTCTTATCCTGTTAGGGGTCACTGGGGGGGCTGGGTTCACCCTGGACAGATCACCAATCCATCACAGGACCAACACATAGAGACAGACAACCATTCACACTCACAGTCACACCTACGGTCAATTTAGAGTATCAATCAGCCTCATCCCCTCTTGATGTCTTTGGACTGTGGGAGGAAGCTGGAGTACCAGAGAGAACCCACACAGGAACAGGGAGAACATGGAGACTCCACACAAAAAGATCCTGTGCTGGAGCTGGGACTCAAATCCGGAACCTTCTTGGTGTGAGGCCACAGTGCTGACCACTGCACCACAGTGCCGCCATGCTGTTTGAAGCAAAAAAGTTAAAATTTTTACTGGAATATTCACATATTCACAGCTGTAAGAAATAAAAGGACAAGATAGTTCAAATGTTGTCATAATAGCTGGTACTGATTGAGAGTCTCCGGATCACCTGACATAGAAGCCATTGGGGAAAAAAAAAAAATCAATATATCCTTCTGAAATACAAGAAATAAAATTTGTTGGGTGTCAAACATTTCAAACATAGTACATATTTATTGTCATATTTAGTACTCATATTTGGTACTTTGGAATTCTTAGGTCACATGACACGAAAGGTATTACGAACAAAACGGAATTTATTAAATGTAAATAAACAAACAACCCAGCAAAATTTTCAATTTTTCATTTGTCCACAAATTTGATCGATTGCAGTGAGCATTCGGTAGAAAGAGACGTGACAACGCTGAGGTAAAATTTGTCAGTCGTTTATTCATCGGTCCAACTGTACATGATGCAGTGAGAGAAGACACCAGACGATGAGTAACATGGAGGATTACAAGGATGCCAGTGCTATGGCAGCACCTGGAACACACCAACTATCAGCTGGACTGGAAATAATAACCCTGCACGAGGAAACTGTTCAGGCCTCAATATGTACAGGCACCGTATATTTGATGTGTGTGTGCGTGTGCGTGTGTGATTAAAAATATCAGACGAGATGAAAAACGCACAGAAAATGATTTTCAGTTCCACAAATGTAAAAGGGTGCTCTCTCGTTTGTCATTGTAAATATGAATCCAAGTTCTTCCTTTTTTTTGTTTGTTTGTTTTTTTCCAAACGTGTTCATAGGTCGAAGCGAAATGAAATGAGGTGAGGGAGGGGCCGAATACAAAAGTTGAGCTGATTAGCAGAAGTTTTTGTAATTCCATGACTACACTGATAACATTGTTACCCATACCTTTGTGCAATATCTCTCTTTGCATAGTAAATAAAAGTTAAATGTTTTGTTGTTGACATGCACCTATCTTTTGTAGCATATTTTTCTTGCTGATTTTGGGGACTCCCATATAGAATTATAAGCCCATTATAGTGATTGCATGCAGCGTTACCAGAAGAGCTGAACTTGATTTCTACTAAGAGTTTATGAGAGCAAAAGCCAGATATAGTGGGTGTTGATGAGGATTGTTAAGTGAGAGCTGGCTGGACAGGTAAGCGCCTGCGTGGACGGACTTCATGCCCTCAGCAGTAGGAGAGGCACCACTGGCTGCAGACAGAGGGGAAAGTGCTCTGTGTGCAACAACATCCATATGTTCAGGGTGATCGGTTCTTTGGCTTTGGAGTCACTGTTGAAAATACTGCGAAGGAGTCTTGTGATCTTGCGTCTGAATCCCTTTAGAACTGACATGCTCCTCCTGGACGCCACTGCTGCTCCTCGCTGTCTCGTGTGCAGGTTTGGCCCCAAATCATAACTGCAGTTTGTTTTTTTTTCAATACCATTGTGCACGATACAACATGCGAAGATAAAAACCAAAAGCAAATAAGGTCCTTGTAAAATATGCTGTTAAATAAACCTGAAATCTTCATTTATATATACGTACGTGTGTGTGTGTGTGTGTGTGTGTGTGTTGTCACATCCCCGACGTAGTCTGCACTGCCATCATGGGTCCGCACATGCAGCATTTTTTTAAGCTCCATAGTCATGTATGGAGATTTAACTGGGGTTCCAGTCAGGCATTGCTGTCTTTTCTCTTTGGATGTTTTTGTTTGTTTGTTTTGCGGTATATTAATAGCTATCGTAGCCATGCAGAGCCCTGCAGAGAGGGCTCTTCATGCCAGAGGCCCAGCAAGCTTGTAGCACGCTTTGTGCAGATAATCATGCCAGGTGTTAGAGTGGTGTGGATTCCGCCTGAACGCCTGTGCACTGGCACTAACGGATGGTAGAGGAGCTCTGTCATTCTAGAAATCAGTGTGCGGGTGTGGTGGTGGGGTTGTTATGTGTGTGGAGTGAACTTGAGAAGGCTGCATTTTCTAATGTAACTACGATGGAATTTGTTAAAACGTCCACTATGTCTTTTTCAAGTAAATCTAATGCCAAAAATCAGCAGCAATAAGTGCAGTCCAGCTGTCAAGTAGCCAACTAAGGAAGCCTTGAAGGAGTCCGTCTGTGATTGCCATCTCTCCTCGGGTTAAATGGCGGTGGCGTTGGGGTCGTATCGCCGTTTCTTCACATTTCTTACAAGGAGACAAGAAACAGGTGTTAGCTTGTGCTATTGTCAGGTGTGCGGCACGACTAGTGCAACTTAGACAGGCAACCGTACTTCAGTTCACAATAATGGACTCATTGGTTAAACAAATTTTCAATTCAAGAATTGAAATAAATATTTTGAAAGAACTTCCAGTTCAAAATGTTGAAGACACTGAAGTGAGGAGAAGCTGGTCCATGTTGCAGCGCAGCCTGGACTGCTGAGAGGCAGACAGGTGTATTTATATTCACAAACTTTGATATCCCAATTCATTTCCATGTACAGAATGTACTACGACTACTACTACCACTACTACTACTACTACTACTACATGACCATGCTGAAGTCAAATGCTGGGATAATTTTGAATTGCACCTCAGAATATTTTGATTCTAAGTGACAACAATGAAAATTTGCAACCGACAAAACTACCTGATAAAGCTGAATGTCTGTGAATGTAAATGTTCCCCGTTGCCTCCTGACTTGTACGTGCAACATCAGTTTACAAGATGAAGAATTGTAGGAGACATGTCTCATTACCAGTTTTGATGGGAAAGACATTAGTTCCACTCAAAACATAATCATCTGGCAGGAAAACAAAGCTAACGTACAATATATTCTACAGAGGAGGGAAAGAAGAGACCAACACATCAACACCAAGGACCACAGTAGCAGCAGCGGCAACTACCACAACAGTGGGACAACAACGACTACGACACCAGGAGTGATGCATAACCTCCCCGTACTGTGGCTTGCTGTGGGGCTTCTATCACTCTGTCATGCACCAGTAGGCCAGTTGAAGGTGGCTCTACTGCTGTGCGTGGTTCATGCAGTGCAATGCGCTGTGTCTGTACCAGGTCTGTGAAGCAGGCAGCAATGGCAGCTGGTGGAGGGGGTGGGGGTGGGGGCGGGTCCGAGAGTCCTGCTCTGCTCTAGGGTAGAGCCTGGCCATCCAGGTGGGTGTGGCCAGCCATGGCACAAAGGCTGCTGCCAACAAAAAGGTCCTGGCCTCTGTCTCTCTGTCGCTCTCACCACTTAAAGTCTCACCCTCAAACAGTAACGGATTAAAAGAAAAATCATGGAAGTGATGAGAGCATGGCAACCCCTCGACCACATCACTGGTTTGGCTCAGCCTTTGTGCAATGAACTGACCTCCTCAAAAACAAAAAGTGAACATGCAGAAATGTTTCTTATTACCTCCGCCAAGGAGGTTGTATTTCCCGCGCCTGATGGTTTGTTTGTTAGCACGACCACGCAAAAGATTATCGGGAGGGTTTTCACGGACGCTAGTGGAGCTGTGTTGTAGTTCTGTACTTTCATATCTTGACAGTGCAAACAATCAGAATAGGTTTACAATCCAAAATTTGGGAGCAAAACTATTAAAACCACAAGTAAAATATAGCGGCAATTAATAACATCCTAACACAAATACAAATCTTGCAAATCTAACAATCTAACCAAAGGTTCTGTTTGATGGCTAGCCAGACTCACATAGCCAATAAAGATGATTCACATATGTCATATCCAGAGCAACAGCAAGTAAAACCCTCAGATTAACGGGGAAAAAAAATTCGGAATCAAAAACCACATTTGGGCACTGGTTATGAATTACTCTTAAATATTTGTAATCACGTGTATTTTACTTGGAATTTTTTTAACTGCAGTGTTGATAGTTTTGCTCTCAAACACATTTCTAAATCTAAATCCTATTCTGTTTGAGCGTCAATAAAAGATATCAAACTAAAAGAAAGGGACAAGGAAGAACCCGTTGGACTGTGAGGAAGATTGCTATAATACAGCAAAACGGTGAATTGTTTTCTATCGACCCTCGGCTGTTCTTCAGTTCTTCAAACATCACCACGCAGATTACCACAAAGTTTGGGGACGTGTAATGGGAGCACTGAAGGAAGAACCCCAAATCTGGGCTGCAAATTTCATTCTTTTTCATTGGCCTTGGCGGAGGTATGTTCCTTACGGAGCGCTCTTCTAGTTCTGTATTTCTTTCTCTCTTTTTCTTTTTTTTAGTGACAACCATGATGCTTTGCTCTCTGGCATGCTTCGGTGGCTGGAGGGTTATATTTCTCATTAGCTCCTTAGTCCTATTTAGATTAACATGAGTAACACCCCTGTTGCTCAAGACAGCAGGCTACTTCGAGGTAAATTGAAATTTATTAAATTACAATAAAGTACATTTCCAGGCTACAAAAGACGGCCTATCTTTGGCTTTCAGAGATTAAGTAAAATATTAGCTTTGACAAAAAAAACCAAACCAAACGTACACAAGCTTCTTCATTGTGGTCTTTCCCCTCTGTTTTGTGTCCTTCACTGAACATGCATGTCAAGCATTGAGCTCTGCCCGTCCAATCAGTTTGAGGTTCTGCTACAGATCCACCCTCGCACGGAGCTCAGTACGCCTAGAAGTATTCCAGATATGTGTCACGTGGCCTAACTCTTAACAGAGAGATTACTCAGTCAAAAAAAATGTGTGTTGTCAAGGTTGGGGGTTCTTCTTCTGTAGCAGGAGCTCAAACCCTGATGTCTAGAAGCAGCAGGGATGCTAGAGTTACAGCAGGAGAGGCATGCGGCGTGTTGCTTACTTAAAACCCCATCCAGTCCCCCCCAGCACTATGGCAGCCACAAGGATGGCTCCGGCGATGGAGCCTATTATTAGATTGGTGGCACTAGGACCTGTAAAGGGTTATGGGGGGAAAAAGACATGAGTTTCTACACTCACTTACTGTATCAATACATGTCTCTATACAGGTGGGTTTCACATGGAACAGAAAACAAGTATTTTATTACAGTAGAATCTGAGCAGGTTTTTTTTTTTTTTTTTGCATGCTTTTCAGCCCCTTTGTAGTTATTATCTGGTGTCAGCTGAGGCAGTGATCGTCAGATGTCTGCGTGTTAAAGCCATACTTCCCCCAAAAAATGTTATTTGCCTTTTACTCACAAATAGGTGTTCTGAACTCACACAGCTGTTTTTTCACAGCTGCACCTGCTTCAGAATGCAGAAGGAGCCAGCCACATATGTTTAGCTGGAAGCTAATAGCAACTGGCAGCTAAGAACAGCAGAAGTGTCCAAAAATGTCCATTTACAAATTTTCAAGACATACACTCTGTGACCTAAAAAAAACACTTTAATTAGAGCTAAACAAACTGTACCAGCATTGGTTTTCTAATGCTGGTTCTGTTTGATTCTTGTTCGAACATGAGTAAGTTACTAGCTAGCAAGTCACGTTTGTTCACGGCAAGGTTAAACTGGAAGAATTACAATGGGCTTTTAGCTCAATTCAAAATGGTTGTGGATTACTGAGAAAGATGTGCATTACATGCTATGGGACAGCTAAAGTTTTAGACAGTTTTGTTGCTGTTGTTGTCTGTTAGCCGTCAGTCGTCAGTTTCGAGCTTAATATACGCGTTCGGCTCTTTCTGCATTCTGGATTCAAAAAGAAGTCTAACCAGTTTGTGAGAACCTGAAGGGTAAAATACACTTTTTAGGCTAAGTATCACTTTAATATTGTGCAGAAAACTAGACCCTTCACATCACTATAAATGCTTAATTACCCTTTGTCAGGCGAGATATGTATATGTGGCCTGCAGTATGAGTGGAAGAAAATACTTTTAGGGGTACACTGACTGGCAAGCCAGGTCACTAACTGGACAGTTCTCTGTACAGTTTAAATGCCCCACATGCCCCAGAAAGGAGAGGATCACAGGAGCAACCACATGACGACTAAGAATAAGAGAAAGGAAAGGGATCAGAAGAAGAGGATGAAGAAAAGGGCTTGTAATGGGGAACAACAGGAAGTAGCAGGAGAGGAGGAGGAGGAGTAGGAGGAGGAGGAAGGAGGGATCCATCAATCAATCACACAACACTGAAAACATCCAATCACATGACAATTATATGGTTATCAACACCAGACAAGAAAACACAAAGCCACCGGGACGCACACACGGGCTCAGGCCGGCTCACGAGACCGCCCGCACACTGAGGCACCACTATGAGAGGAAGAGCTGTGAAAGGGTTAAAAATGCTTACTCTATTCCCCACCCAGTGCCTCCAAAAATCACCCCCAGGGCCAGAATGGTCCCTGCTACTGCCCCTATCAGCCTGTTAGTGGCCACGCTCACTGTGCAGAGGGAAAAGGAGCATTATTACCACCGTGTCAAGAACAAACAGCAGGCTTCCGCTTCAGAGTCATGGATCAAGTGACACCATTCTCCCTCAGGTGCCTTCCACCCCCGTAACCACCACCCCCTCCCCAAAAATACAGCTTCATGTTCTGAATAAGATCTAACTAAACACTTCTAATAGTGCACTTCCACAGGTGTATTGGGGTACACCTGTGGAAGTGCGACACAATAACATAATACGTGTATTAAAATGCTTCTTGGATCAAATAAACGAGTGCACATATCATTGGATGCCAGAGGTAGATGGAGGGGGAAACCAACCCTTGGGTCCTTCTTCCTGAGTGGTCTCAGGCTCTTTAGGTGGGTCAGGCATACTACAGTCTGTCCCCGCCCAGGTGGCGTCACATGTGCACGTGGCTTCATTGTTGCACACCTGCACAGACAAGACAAAGACTGATGAGGGGGAGCCAAATAGAAGAGCGCTGACACGTTGGGGTTATTTTCAGGGACATTTGGCACCACTCAGCCACCATCTTTATATGAGGCACTTATAAGGTCATTGATCACCAAGTTTTTTTTGCAGAAATTAGATATATCTACTCAGTACAGTGCAAAGATGATCATAACACACAGATCAGGTAAAAGGAATTTTAATTCGATCAAGATTTTTCTACATCTGCCAGGTCAGCTGTGTCAAGCTGAATTCAGAGCTGTTTTCTATAAAAGCTGCTCTACAGGTCGAATTCATTCTGTTTGAATGGAACAAGAGTGTGTGATTGAAAACCAGAGTTCCACAGTTTCAATAGCAACCCAACATGGTATGAATGCCCGGCATGAGACCTAAACTCTTCTCAAAATTCAAAATCAAACCCCTGACCCCCCCGATTCCTGCAGCCACGGGTCTGAGCAGTCACGTATCCAGCACCTGCTCCTTTTTACACAGACTCTTCAAAGCAGTAATATTACACCCCTTTTACATCTCACCATCAGTATCCAAGTACACAGAGACAGAAAAAGGGAAGGACAGAACAGCAGAGGAGGAGATAACGGTATCAAATCAGCATCTGTTCTTATTCTTGCATTCCTGATAAAAAAAAAAAGTTTTATTGAGACAAAAACAATCCAACCGTTCAACTCTTGGCTTGGTAGCACAGGCAACACTTTTATGATGGGATATTTAGTGTTCTACAGTGACTGCCATCAGCTCTGGAAGCTGGACTGAGATGTAACCCACTCTGATTGGATACAGCAGGGAAATTTAGAAGTAACAAAATAAGCATTCACTAAAAAGCATTGCTGTCTGAATGTGTTTGACCTCAGCCATAAACTTAAAATTTCACTCTTGTGGATAGAAATTTCACAACATCCATTTCACAACTTAGCTGTCATTTTTTTTTGCGTTTTGAAAATGAGACCATCCATTACGAGTTCCCGTTCCTGCTGATAATTACACTTAACACAAGGTTTGTCCAAATTACAGTTAACGTCCACAGTGAGTTGTGTTTGAGGGCTTAAGTTTAAGATCCCGACTGAACAGCCAGCGCTCGCTCACTCACCCCATGGGCAGAGCACACCTGTCCGTTAGGTCCACTCGGGCAGGCGCTCATGTTGAGAGACTGGATGGACAGACACTTGCGGTCAAGGCACATCATTGACGGCCCGCAAGGAGTCCCCTCATCCACGTAGCCTAAATCAGTCTCATCATCCAAAAGAACATGGCCACCGCTGTGAGGTTGTAGAAAATCAGAAGAGAGATGAGGAGAGAGGAAAGGACAGGTAGTTACTCTGTCAGTGAAGGTGTCATATCCTGGACAACGTGTGTTTACCTGCAGTCTATTAGCCTGCCTTGGTGGTTAAAAGAGGTGGGGGTGATTTCTCCTTTCATAATTCCAATACGTGGATTGCGGCCGATGTTGGCACACAGAAGGTAACCGCAGAAGACATCACTGGAAAAACAGAGAAAAACCTGTAGAGACATCTATCAACACTTAAATCTCCGACTGAGACCTGCGCACCAGCACACTTTGTTATCAGTAGCTAAATGACTAAATGTTATTTACGATTTAAGGTTTTAAATTGAGGCTGGACAGTGGTGCAGTGGTCAGCACTGTCCAGCCTCACAGCTAGAAGGTTCCTGCTTCGAGCCCCAGCTCCGGCACAGGATCTTTCTGTGTGGAGTCTCCATGTTCTCCCTGTTCCTGTGTGGGTTCTCTCTGGTACTCCAGCTTCCTCCCACAGTCCAAAGACATCAAGAGAGGACGAGGCTGATTGATACTCTAAATTGACTGTAGGTGTGACTGTGAGTGTGAATGGTTGTCTGTCTCTATGTGTTGGCCCTGTGGTGGACTGGGGACCTGTCCAGGGTGAACCCTGCCTCCCACCTGAAGGCTGCTGGGATAAGCTCCAGCCCCCCCATGACCCTTAATAGGAACAAGTGGAAGAAAATGGATGGATGGATGGATGGTTTTAAATTGTGTGTGTCTAATTCACACACAGTGGAGACAGGGGAACTCCGCTACACGTATAGAAAACACAATGGAAACTCACTGCTTGCTACACTGGATCCATTTTTCTCCATCTTTTCCACAGTTGCCCTTCTCTGTGCCTTCTGTGTTTAGTTTCTCGTAGCAGAACTTCTCGGAGCCTCCGGCCTCTGTGGAGAAGAGGGGAGGGGGGGGGGGGGGTTCATACACTCCTCCAGTCAGCGTTGACGTGAACCTGACAGGAGGAGGTTTATTCATCTTACTTGGCCCCCAGATGTATTTGCACTGGTTTTCTCTGGTCTTGCACTCTCCATTATAGCAGCGGCCCTTCAGACAGAGAGAGTAAATTCAAAAAAAAATACAACCAAGGCATTCTTCTTTGCATCGTCTTGTTAAAAACCTCGCTGATGTCATACTCACCTGGTTCACCTGACAGAGGTAACCATCTTGTTTATGAAGGTTAGGAGGGCACTGTGACACATAAGACCTCTTGTTACGATGAGACAAAGAATAAAAGATGAAAATTGTGAAAGTAAAATAAACGTATATAATATGAGAACCTGTCCAGAGTCTCCGGAGCAGGTCTCCGAGATATCGCAGTCATTCACAGCATAACGGCAACTGTAACCTCGTGGATAGAACTGGAAGAAAAGATTGAAAAGTCTAAATGAAAAATCATTTTTATTTTCTGGAAGTACTCATCCGGTTTGAGAATAGACCAGGGGTTCTCAATATTTTCAGCTGAGGTTGTTGAAGTGTGCTAACACTGCAGACAAACAAAAACACACAAACACACACACACAACACATGAAAACTGACTTAAATATCAAACTGCTATTTCACAGCAGTTCTGGTTTTATCTTTAGAAACAATTCAGACCGTTTCAATGTTTCTTTCTCTTTTGATTTCTTGAAATCATCTCACAATCCACTAGAGGGTCCCGAACCCTCACGTTGCTTACCCCTGGATTAGCCTAAACTCATACCAGACATGTGTTATTGCAGCAGGGCCCGTCACTGCAGTGTGCACCGTTGGCGAGGGAACACTTCTTGCAGCAAACCTTGTAGCACTCCTAAAAAACAGAAGAGTAAAGAGCGTCGCCCATCTGAACAAACTAACAGACATGACACACCGGACCACAGAGACACTCACCGCTCTGGCTCCACAGTCACACTCTTCTCCTGCTTCCACGAAGCCGTTCCCACATTCCGTAGCCTCAAACAGCTGCCAAAACAAATCATGAGGGTATAAAAGATTCATGTGTGACTCATTGTGATGTGTGCAGAAAGAGTGTGAGCCTCAAACCTTGTTCGGCCTGTTAAACAGACACGAGCCGCCACCTTTCAAGAGGAACTCCTTGTAGTCAGAGATGCTGCATTTGGAGAATCTCCGAGGATGTTGAACCCTGTGGAGGGAGACACAAGGCGACAGTAACAATGCATTTTACGCCTTTGAAGGCTCTCAAGGTCACGTTTAAAGGCAGAATTAAAAAAAAAAAAAAACCTATAAAAAGCTTAAAGATAAGTACACTGAATGATGAAAATGGACGCATGGCTCCACTGTGCCCTTTGCCATTTCCTCTGAATTTTTTTTCAAATACACACACACACACACACACACACACACACACACACACACGTGCACATACAGGTTTAACACATTGTAATGAAAAACTGAGAGTACTGTGGTGATTTCCTCGTGTATCTTAACAATACTACTGGTATTGTTGAATGTATTTTATATGGATACGACTTTAGTAGTTGTTCGGCTATCTCGCTCTGTTCATGTGTGCATCTGTAAGTGATACTGGACATTACCCAGTGTCCTCCATTATGCAACCGGTCCACGAGTCAGCACACCCACATTCCTCTGCGAGCAGGGGGGAAAGAGAGAGAGAGAGAGAGAGAGAGAGAGAGAGAGAGAGAGAGAGAGAGATACATAACTAGTGAAAGTGCTCCCTTCATTTAGTTATCTTATACTTTTGAATTTTGAAACAAGTAATACATCATGGCAACAAATTAACTACTATGTTGTATGGCCTCAAAATACATTTTTCTCTATGTCCCCTGCCCCAAAACAAAACAAAATCCCTTTTCATGGCCACTCCAGGGCTCTGTAGATTTTCACATCAAAGTCATGTGACTGTTTAAATACCATGGTCATTATGAATCCAGTTCAAGCCTTATTTACCGCCACCTTTTCTAAAATACAGAGTCTCAGAATCCATATGACATGATCCCTCACTTGTACCAATCACACAACACCTTTTTGTTTAACCAACACCATTTTATCACCCAAGGACATCGACACATTTGGACCTCAAAGGTCTCATAATTAGTCTTAATCAGTTACAACCACAAAGCTCTCTTTTGGGAACAATAACATACAAGCCTTGGTCTCAGAAATGGATATCGCAAAACCTCAAACCTCATTTAATTACCGTGAGGCTGGGAGAAAGAGGAGCGCTGAGTGGAATGAGTAACCACTGGGTCTTCAATCACACTAAAATGATCACACTGGCTCGATCCCACCGGAGTTACGCGGGAAAATGAGTGGGTGATAAACCCTTAATTTACACACCAATCATAGCCGAGCAGCATCAACACGTAAAAGTACAAAAACCAAATGTGTGTATTCCATGTGTACTTCTCTTGGATCCCGGGTCCCACTGGATGCCCAGGTTTTGAGCCAGGCTCTGGGATAAGGACCCAGCCATAGACCAGGTGGTGCCGTACTGTGATGACAGCAGAGAGTCCAGATTATTCCCCTGCAGTTCCACTCATGTGATACAAGAACCAGGTGATACTGGAGCTAATCTGACCTCATTGACCCCAACTCCCCGGCTCATGGAACACATGCCCCCAAAGTACGCCGCGCTGCTCCTGCGGTAGTGAAAGGTCACATTTCTGCAAAAATGTTGGAAGAAAAAAAGAGTTCAGACTTCAATGTTAGATGATAGGAAGGCTTGTGCAGCAGTGACGAAACAAGCAACTGCAGCTTTACTATACTGTAAAAATACTAGCTAATTTTACAAGTTCTATTTTACAGCCTCCCTCATGTGTTTTGGGACTCTTGCACCTGGAGAAGCTGTACACTGCTGTGCACTGCGCATTACCTGACTTGCTAGCAGTCATATACAGTCACTAGTCAGCTGAGGAACATAGTGGAACATTTAGTACCTAACAAGCTAAGAGATATTTTTTCTCATAAGACTGATGAGAGCAAAGCAGAGCTCAAACGTCATCAGGTGGTGATTAAATGCTAATTTGTCTTTGTGAAGCAGTTTGTTCCAAACATCCCTGAACTTCGACACAAAATGTTATCAAAGCTCGCTGCTGTACAGACGACTTGATTGGAGCTTTAGCTCAGTGAGCATAAACTGCTTTTCTTGAATTTTTGCTCTAAAACATCATCTTATACATCGAAACATTGTTAAATTCCCAAATGAAGAAGAGTCAGCCCAAACAGTTATTATTGTAACATAGGAATTATTATTATAATTATTCCACCTGTGCTTTGACATGGAAAAACATCTTTTCAACCTCATGAATATTCTAGAGCAGCAGCAGCAGATATACAGTGAAAAACTACTACCGCTGAATGTAACAATGTCTGGTATGTTTTGACCTTTTACTCTCAGAGCACCGTGAACTCACGAGAAAAGGTGCACAGCGTCTGCAGGGTTCTTGATGCTCTGCTGCCGGTATTTGGAGAAATCTCGCAGCATTTCCAGCGGCCTCACGCTGATGGGAATCTGATCTTTGTCTGTCCAGATCTCCACGGCGACGAGCACAACACGCGTATGTAGCTGGTCTTTGAAAATCTGCCGTTGAAGCGTGCAGAAAATAGAGGATGAAAGAAAGACAGGCAGACAGGGAAAGAGAGAGAGAGAGAGTAGCAACAGCATAGTCAGGTGAATAACACGGTTTGATTTAGTTTGATCTTAAAATAATAAGAAAAATAATAAGAAAAATAACACCTCAGAAGCATATATAATATTCAGACTGTACTGTTTTGAAAAAATATTTTACTTGCAGTGATATATTAGAGGCAAAGTTAATTTTTCATCATTGTTCTTATTTTTATGGAAAAACTTAAAATGATGACGATGGTGTGATTTTTGTGTTTTTGTGTTTTCTTGTTGGCAGGGTGATCCACAATTAATGTGCAATGATGATGACAACAGCCTCCTGTGTTTTATCTTTGAAATCTTTCTTAGACCTGCTCAAGAGGACCTAAGCACTCATGACGGATTAGACAACAACAGAGAATTAGTGAGGTAACAGGGTGATGATGGGTATAAAATCCTTTCCAAAAGTCACAAGCAGCTTTTGTAATGCAGCTAAAACAGAACGTATCTGTCCCTACTCTTAAGACGTGGCAAAATGCTCTTTAACTGGAAAGCATCAGCTATATACTACCTGAAAACCCAACTTATCTTATCCCAGTGTAATGAAATCAGTGTAGTACAATATATATAACCCAATATATACCACACTGACGCTGTCAGAGAGTGAACAGTCACAAGGGATGGGAGGGAAGGATTGTTAAGGTTTCCATTACTTGCTCTTTTCCATTATTTGTCTTTTTTCATTTTTCTTTCCCTTCTATTTTTCTAAAGAGACATTCCACTGTACATATATTATACGGATGTTAGTGTATTAAGCGTCTGGGACTGTATGAATGTTATATTGTACAAATTATCAGTTCTTTTGATTAACAACTGTAAACTTAAAAAAAAAAAGAAGAAGCTCTGAATGGATACATGAATCAATTGAAACTCACTTGTCCATTACAAGATACTTGAAACAGAATTATTTCTATTAAAAAACAAGTAAAGTCAGGGCCCAAAGGGCGATGACCAAAGTTAGAAGGACTCATCTTGGGGAAGATATTAATTTACTCAAAACCATCCAATAGTCAATGCTGCAACAGAGCGTGTCTGACTAACATCCAAGGAGGAACCACACCTCTTACAACCGGTTTGTACGGCAAAAATATGTTTTCTCCAAGGTTAACCAAAGAGCTTACTCACAGCATCCACAAGATTCACCACAGACTTGGCAAAGTTCCTGGTGTGCTGCTTGGACTTGTGTCGTTTATACTGCAGAGACACAGAGAGAAGAGAGGCAAAGATGAATAAGCTGCAGTAAAATGCTGCTACAATTAGTCCTCTTGGAGGAAAAAGTGACAGTGAGAAAAGTTCAAGGATAGACGTGACAGTTTGATGAGTTTTCATGAGACTACGATAATCATTTTGTGGTTAAAAGCTGCTGTTGCTTTCAATGACAACACATACCATATTGTGGTCGCTTACAATCATGATCTCCAAATATTTCATCTCTTCAAAAATACTGCGAGGCATCTGCAAAATAAAGCCAGAAACCATCTGTAATGACCAGGTGATGGACTTATTTGTCCCGACAGTATATTTTGAAATCCTGTTATAACTATAAACTATGCACGACCATAATTATTGTACAATAACTCAAGGGTGGGAGAACTTGAGTGTGTTGCTTCAGAGATGAGATCAGACACTTACTGCTCGCTTTTTCCTGCGCTTCAGCCAGGACAAGTCATCCAGTTCTGAGAGAAGCTGCTCCTCGTCCTCCACTACAAACACACGCAAACAACTGCTTCAACAGATGAATCACATATTTACAAGTCCACCCGCACGACCAGTTTAAAACAAATTTCAGCTTCTGTAATTGTTATTGACCCTTCGGCAGCTCAAGTCCAGTGAATAACCTCATACTACCAGAGGTTACTCTTGGTCCCTGAAAACGGAATAACAGTTTAAATGTTAGCTATAAAAAGGGATATTTTGGTGAACAACATCAACCAGGTAGCAGGGTATTATGTTGTCTATGAACTCTGGGGGGGGGGGCCACTGGGGGTTCCCAGTGTTGCCTAAAGACACAATTGGCTGCAGGTGGGAAGCTGGAGGAGGGCATGTGTCCTGGTCGCTGCTTTCGCGCCTCTTCTGGTCAGTTATGCTTGTTCAGAGGGGAGGGGAACTAGGGGAATGGCATAATCCTCCCACGTGCTACATTCATCCCTCTGATGGAACTCCTCACTGCCAGGTAAAAATGAAGTAGCTGGCAGAGTAACAAAGTAAAAAAAAATAAAAGTAAGATTTGAAGGAGTACCAGTAAGTATGTGGACCAACGATCAGTACAGCTTGGAAAATAGGGCCAATGGTCATATACAAAAAAAGGAAAAACAGGGCAAGAAAAAGCTTCTCTGCAAAAATGGAAGGAAATGAAAGTGGATACAAATAATAACTGAAAGGGCTCCAATTTTTGTTGATGACTTTGAGGAACAGAACAGAAAGAAATTTTGTGAGACCTCTGGAAGGCATCCCTGATGGCATCACATTGTCTCAGGTGGCTGCGATCAAAAAATACAGGCAAGGACATCTGCCTGTATAAAAGCAGCATTGGAATAAACTGTTATTTTAAACTTTTTTACCACAAAGATCAATTGTGACAAAAACTGTGTACAGTATCAATAAAAAAGAAACAAGTTAATTTGTTCTAAAACTTTTGGTGGGTTGTGGGTCACTCCCTCCTCATAGCAGCCCAGTAAAGAGATGCAAGCTGGATGACTACTGTGTTACCCTGGAGCGGAGATGTGCAAAGTACCAGGAGATGACAGAGCAGTACAAGAGCAATGGATGGACAACCCACTGTGAGCCTATTGAGGTGAGATGTTAAGAGAAATACCCCCCCGAGAAAGTAACTCACTCCTCCGGGTGGGGGGGATGAGCCGGGCTCATGCTGCGTCTCATCAGGGCACCAGCCCTAGAGTCTCATCTGGGCAACAGCCCAGCAGGAGCCTGGCCAGGAATCACCCCACAGCACCAGAACCTGCATGCTTTCCAGCCCCCCAAAGTCTGTACATCATCACAGAAACGGAAGATTAAATGGTCTCCAGCAAGCAAGCCTGTCAAGTAGCAACAGTTTGACGAGGATGTCTGCAAGATCTTGGAGACAACATCCAAGGGCGATGTAGAAGGCCAGCTTCACAGCATGATGTCAGTCATGACCAGCTATGCCATTGAACGGTTTGGCTTTGTGGAGACAGGGAAACCTTAAACCCCCCACACAAAGAACCGTAGAGCTGCCCAGATACACCAGCCGCGCACGGAATGAGCTCCGAGCACTAAAACGCCAACACAAGAGTGCAAGGGAAGATGAAGAAGAACCTCAAAAAGCTACCAGGAGTTAAGACACATCAGTAGAGAACACTGCAGAAACACCATGTGCCAAGTTACATCTGCAACCTTATCCACAACTTTCATCCACCTACCACAACTTCAGGCTGAGAGTCTCATCAGGGTCTGAGTCATCCAGCTGGCATCAGCTGGAAAAGGGAATCATAACAGGCTGCGCTATCTCCGTTACCCTTTTTGCCCTAGCCATGAATATGGTTTCCAAGTCCACAGAGACTCCAAAGACCTCCAATTCCATGAAGAAGCAGATTACTACAGAGTCCGTTTCCTGATTCAACTGTGCTGTATACAATGGCCTACCAAGCCCAGTGAATCTGGGGCAAAATTGAGACTCCAGCCTGTGCGTCGTGCTCCAGAAGAGGATCCCTTGAACATATCCTAAGCAGTTGCCCAAAAGCACTTGCAGTTGGCGGCTATTGCTGGTGGCATGATCAAGTGCTCAAAGCAATAGCAGAGGTGGTAGCCTGAGTCGTAACTACCAACTGACAATGCTGCCTGAAGACCATCACCTTCATCAAGGCAGGAGAGAGACACCCCCACAACCAAGATCAGTGACTGGCCTCCTTTCCTCAGCAACAGACTGGTAGCTGAGAGTGGGTCTGCTTAAGCAGCTGCGCTTTCCAGAGCACATCGCCCCAACCATACTGCATCCAGACATGGTCATCTTCACCAACTCCACCAAGAAGGTGATCATGGCAGTGCACACTGTACCCTGGGAGGAGTGCATGGATGAAGCCCAAGAGGCAAAACATGAAAAGTACCAAGAGATGACAGAGCAGTACAGGAGCAACGGATGGACAACCCACTGCGAGCCTATCGAGGTGGGATGTTGGGGCTTTGCAGGCCGGTCACTATACAAACTCCTCACCAATCTTGGGATCATGGGCCTGGCTAAGAAGGGACATCAAATTGACCGTGGATGCTACAGAGAGAGCCACTAGGTGGTTCAGGCTGGAGAGGGAAGCCAAGTGGCTAAATCCTGCTGGGATGCAGGCTGGGGACTGATCACCTCTGGTCAGGTCACCTGGGCAAGGGCGTATGATGGTCGAAAAGACCTGAAACACCCGATGAACCCAGGTAACATCACTGATGATGCATCCCAGTGCATCCACAGGATGTATTCTAAAAGCAAGCCCAGAATACTTCGTGCAAGGGTAATGGTGTCACGGCTCCCGTCCAGCCACACCTCTCTCCACCTGTTTCCCATTCTCCTAATGAGCACACATGCAGCAGATCCCACTGGAGGTGTAATTATACCCCAGCCCTTCACCCATGTTCTCAATCAGATCATCGAGTAAACTCACACTTCTTTAACTCCAGCTCTTAATCCTGCCTGACCTTCCTGTCATGCCTACCTTTCCCTTTCTGCCTGCCCGCTTGCCCTGCGTGTCTTCTTCCCTCCCTTTCTGCCTGCCCGCTTGCCCTGCGTGTCTTCTTCCCTCCCTTTCTGCCTGCCCGCTTGCCCTGCGTGTCTTCTTCCCTCCCTTTCTGCCTGCCCGCTTGCCCTGCGTGTCTTCTTCCCTCCCTTTCTCCCTGCCCTGCCTGCCCGCTTGCCCTGCGTGTCTTCTTCCCTCCCTTTCTCCCTGCCCTGCCTGTTTCCTCCCTGCCTGCCAGCCCCACGTCGTCCCTTTCCTGTCTTCCTGGTGTCCCTGCCCCTATGTCTTTGGATTTCCCAGTACCAACCTACGCCTGAACCCTGGCCATGCTCCTGTCTCCTCCCCGCAAAATCTGTTCTAATAAGACTAATAGTGCTCCAGCTGATGTATTTGGGTCCTGCTTCACGGCTCTTGTCAAATGGTGGCAGAGGATCAGAGACCTTAAGCAAGTAACAGTTACCACATCTCTTTTCCATGTAAACACAACTACAATTGTGTACAAATGTTTTGCTGCAGAAGATGCTGAGCACTCTCTGCCTCTGCCCCTTGATAAAGCAAACCATCCACTGCCGAGACTGATTCCAGTTATTCTTAGAGGAAACCAATTGAGTGGTCCTGTCTTAAAACCCACTTTTATTCCTTGGCTTTTGACCCAGCATGAGACTCCATTTGTTTCATTGCTTTTATTGATTTTATTTACTACTTATTGATGCTCTCATGTTTTTATGTCATTATGTACAGCACTTTGTGTCAGCTGTGGTTGTATTTAAAGTGCTCTATAAATAAAGTTGAGCTGAGTCCTAAGGTGGTGTTTTGAGCTCCACTGATTCATGTATACTTAGACACATGTAAGGGCTAAAATTCCCTTATGGATGGAGGAATTTTGATGTATGTTGTCCTTATCTGGTGGGAGAAGATGGACGAATGCTGAGCATCTGGCTGCAATGACTGACGACTGACTTTCCTCTTTCAATGGCTGCTTGAAGATTCGTTTTGCTCTAATTAAGGCTCAGCTAAAGCCAACGCTAAAGCATAATCAGATTTGATTTCACCTGACTTGTTTGACAGTAACAGTTTTAATCTTATATGTTCACATTTACTCTGGTCATTTAAGTTTGAGGTTGGCATAATGTGTTAGAATAACAGTGTAATTTGGTGACATTGAATTACTCACCGTTTTCTTCATGGTTTTACATTTACATCTATGTGTTTTACTTTTGATTTTCCTTTATCAGTAAATGTCTCTTGTTCACTTTGATTTCACTGGAATCGTTTAATACATGTTTGACTTTGTGTTTATTGTTATTGTGAACTGATTTGCTCAAATAATCAATCTCTGGTCTCAGGGACACTATTTTGAGTTTTTTTCCTCTTATGTCAACATGAGGTTTTGCTCAAGGGACAGTTAGATGCAGATTATCTCGATCAGTGGTGGGCCAAAGCTCCATTTCTATAGCTGAAGTTAGGCGATGGTTGTGATGCTGACGCACAGTAGTTAAAGGTAATGTCAGAAGTCAAGAGGGGCATAGGCACAGAGGACTGGGTGAGGCTGTACAAGGTGACGGACATCGGTGATGGAAATGCTTACCCGGTTCCTCTGAATCGCTGTTCCACTGAAGGGAGGCTGTTCTTCTGAGCTTGTGAGGCCTTGCAGCTGTATCCTGTGGGGTGAGGACACAAAGCAGTTAAAGGTTGGAAGAGGAACTGGGGCAGAGGTGGAGGAAACTGCAAGATTGAAATAGCACATTAAAATTGAACATTATTACTGGAGTACTGAAAGATATAGTGATTGTAATTTTTGACAAATATAGAACTATATAAATGATACTGCCAAAACTAATATTGAATATCTGCCATATTGTGAGCTGACAGCAACACTACCACAACCTCAGCTCAGCTGAGACTCACAACTGAAAAAAGCAGGAAACAGCAACCTAAAGTCTCACAATGCAAAAAAAAAAGAGCCTGCCAGTTCATCTAAAGCTTGCTAATTAGCTCATTACATTATGTCATGTTTGTTTAATTAGAGTAAAGTTTTGGCAGGAACAGTGGTTGACAGTGACAAAGTGATTCTAAGATTCCAAGTAGTCACTATTCCCATCCAAGAACTTGTCAGAGATATGATACACAGATATTTCCTTAATAATGGGTCTGAAAGGTACCATCATGTGGATTTTATAATGTTTGGACAGAGCCATGTTGCTTTTATCCTGTTATAATCACACTTTAATCTGAATAAAGATAACTAACTACCAGCAGAATGTACAGTCACAAGCTTGGTATTGATCAATTCATCTCATTTCCTCTGACAGAGATGCCCTAATTACTATTGGCTCAATACCTTGAGATCATATCACAGTGATAGTCTGCTAAAAGTCCTTAACTGAATATTGATAAAGACATACTCTTATTTATGTTTAGTGTTAAGTTAAGCTAACTGGCTAACCAGCACACTGTACAGGCCTGAGCGTTGTATTGATCTACTCATCTAATTTCTCCTAAGAGAGTGGAAACCATATATATATATATATATATATATATATATATATATATATATATATATATATATATATATATATATATATATATATATATATATATATATATATATATATACATACATATATACATATATATACATATATATACATATATATATACATACATATATACATATATATACATATATATACACATATATATACATATATATACATATACATATATACATATATATATATACACACACACATACATACATATATATGTATATATATACACATACATGTATACACATATATATGCATATATACACACATACATATATACACATATATGCATATATACATACATACATATAAATACATACATATATACACATATATATGCATATATACATACATACATATATGCATATATACATACATATATATACATACATATATACATATTTAATTACTGTTTGTTCAGTACCTTGTGATCATTATCACAATGTCATTCTACTCTACATCTTTACTGAATATTTAGGCAGATATAAGCTTATTCACAGTAAATGCTAAGCTAATTGGCTACTAGCATATTGTTGGCATAAGAGTGAATAAGCAGATATGTCCACCCAAGTCTTCAGATCTGAGTATTGTACTATGATTTTTTTTTTAAAGAAGCTGGTAGCTAACCAAAACTAAAAGACTTTGTTATCATTTAATGCACAACTATGAGATCATCAGTTTGATGGGATTAGCATCGATTTGATATGAATCAGGATTCATGAATGGCGGCTAAGTAAGAAAAACATTCTTTTAATATTATCTTTGTATTTATGTATATATGTTTTATTTGAATGTTTGTCCTCACCTGGATCAAAGGTCTAAGGATAGAGGATGCTGTACCCCTGCTGAGGGGATTTCAGGGGTTTATCAATAAAACATAATGTCACAGAAATTAAAAAAAAAAAAGATGAGTCAAAGTTGTGTTTTTATTTTTACTGAGGGTAAACGACCAAATGAAAAAAATAGAAAAAGACTAAATGTACTTTGCAGGTTGGCTTTATTCAGGGCAGATGTGCATCATTATATCATGACTCATCTCCATAAAAACAAGAAAGTCCTTGGACTCATAATCTCTCATAAAGCACATGTGTCAGAGTAGCAGGCTAAAACAATTGTGCAATAGATATTTTCACACCGTGACAAAAATAACTTACGATGGTATGAGTGTGTTGTAAGGGCTCAATTAGATACACATGGACTCCATCATCAAACATCCCACTGGCAGGCAAACAGACAAGAAAAGGGAGAGAAGACAGTCGATAGTGGGTCAATAGGAGCTGAGGAGAAGAGATAAGTGCATCCGAGATGTTCTGAACACGACCAGGTTTACACAGAACTCTGTTCACTTACTGCAGCCCATTGCAGGTAGATAAGGCCACATGGGAGTCATCGTTCCCCCTCACCTGACCATGGTAGTAACAGTGTTCACCACCCTTAGGGAAGAAGACAGTGCTAATGCAGCAACACATTAACTCCGAAGCAGCAGTACTGCCAACACATACATCAGACATGAAGAAGCTGTCAGTTTTTGCTTATTATCACAAGTATGAATTCTCTACAGCTTTTCTCACAGATGCTAGTAAATCATATTTGCAGTATATTGCAGCAGGGGGTCTGCGCTTGTTAAGAGGGAGAGTCCTGCCACTATCTGTGACTCAGCTGTCAGATGCAGGGTGAGCAGAGGACATTCTGTTTCTGTCTCTCTCTCTCTCTCTCTCTATCAGTTCACCCACTCCACGCTGCTCTGATACTGCAGAGTGCTTTTCTCCTTCATCACGTGACCAGAGCTCCAGCAGGGGGCTGCAGGGGAGCGAAACCCTGCTGATTCAGCTACAGTATGCCCAGCCCAGCCCTTCGCCTGAATCAGCAGCAGCAGCAGCAGCAGCAGCAGCAGAAGTAGCAGCAGCAGCCAGCTCTCATCCCCAACCTGCTTTCCTCCCCCTCTCCTCTCATCTACTATCTGCCTCTTGTTTATAGCTGTAGCTGTTTGGATATCACGAAGGTTTAAAGATAACGAAAAACATATCCTTGCCTTCATTATGATTCAGTCAAGATAAAGCGTACTTTTGAATTCGGCTAATGAACACTGTCCATGGCTGCTTGAATTGCAAATATATCACACTTAGGCCGAAAAAACTAGAGATAAGGTGTATATTTTACCAGTTTTAATCACAACTGGAGAAAAAAGTATGAAATTAAACATTTTAGTCCCAATTAAGAGACTAATTTAATGTCAGTCTCACCAACATAAGGAAAGATGCATCCATTTTTACATTTTAGGCACAACTAGTCAGATTTAAAAAAAAATATTTATAACTAAAAAGGGTCTTTCATTAACATTTTAGTCACAAATTTTAAAAAAACACTGAGGCATGTATCTTGACAATTTGTCACAATGAGGGACGATGCTACTGTACCTTTGAGAGGACTGGTTTCCCCCTCTCATAGTGGATCTCCACATAATCTGAGGACAGCAAATCACTGAAAAAACAGAGATGGAAGTCGGTTAAAATGGACTCTGTCTTTGATTCACTCACTCCCATAATTAAGTTTAACAGTGAAAACTGCTTTTGTTGGCATTCTAACATATATTATTACCACTGTGCTGACAGTCCTGCTTAAACAATCCCATTTGAGATGTTAAATGTTGCATGCTCTTGGGAAAATTACGATGTATTTAATTAATTACGACAGGCAAAGGCAGCACAAATTAAATTATATCAAAATGAACTGTTTCACAAGACATCAGTAAATAATGTCAGGACATGTTGCAAAATGGATGTACCAAAATTCTCCAAAACACATCTGTCATGATTGGGTCTTTCCAAAATTACCTTAGATAACATCACTGATTTAGAAACAGCATACATGACAGGAACAGAAACAAATACTGTCTGACAGCTAAAAACGACACCTCGTGCGGAAAGAGATTTTGAGGCCTTGACTTCACCTTGAACACATCAGTCCTAACATCGGTTCCTGCTGTCTGAGTCAGCGCCCATCACCATTACACACACACACTCCCATGCGCGCGCGCGCACACACGAACACACACACACACTCCAGAGATATATATATATATATATATAGTTAGTTAGTTAGTTAGCAGATATATGACTTCTGGAGATTTCCACAATAATAGCGTGTTCTTTTTTCTATGAGTAACCCTGGACATGTGGCCGTGTTGCAACAGAAAAACAAAAAGACATGATGGATTGGTCTTGTGACAACTGCGGTGTGACATTTTTGAGTAATGCTCAGCGGCATGAAAGCAGGAAGTGCACCATTATGAGACAAGAGTCAAGGCATGAGAGATCCCTAAATGAAGCTCTATATTTAGCTTGACATGAGGCAGGAAGAGACGGCCACATCAAAAAGAATTGGTGTATCTGCATGTGTGCATGTGGGTATGTACGTGTGTGTGTGTGTGTGTGTGCCTATGTGTGGGTGTGGGTGTGTATGTGGGTGTGTATTTCTGTGTGTGCGGCGTGCATCATTACAGAGCATGGAGAGATAAAGCACTGGAATATGAGCATCCTGTCGTGTGTGTAATTGTGTTTGTGGTGACCATGAGAAGGCAGTCCTGCCCTGAGGTCTCTCAGTCCACACAAGTGTTACAATGCAGAAGAAGGCAAAGAACTGCAGGAGGTTCTT
Source organism: Aulostomus chinensis (assembly GCF_037954235.1). Taxonomy (NCBI): domain Eukaryota; kingdom Metazoa; phylum Chordata; class Actinopteri; order Syngnathiformes; family Aulostomidae; genus Aulostomus; species Aulostomus chinensis. The sequence goes on along the minus strand of NC_141331.1, from coordinate 18,034,890 downwards.
ACATCTGGCGCCAGAAAAAATGCAGCTTTGAATCCTGTAGTGACACAAAACGCTGTCATGTCATGCTCCTCATACCTCGAACACGTGGAAATAATCTGCTCTCAGGTTAAATTAATAGATACTCAGCAGCAGCAGACACACTAAGACAATTAAGTGCAACATATCTGTGACAGAAACTAAATGGAAAGCCTTATCAGTGCTAAAACATTCCCAGGTACGGTAAGAGGTGAGCAGATGAAGTAGCAGCCATGAGCAGATTGCAGACCTATCTATATATAGATCAGTACTGTTGCAGCTACAGTACCAAGCAGAATTCAAACCCCTGATCTCACACAAAAAGAGGCACACACTGAAGTTAGCTCATGTATCTCGCAGATAACCGACAAGCTCACGACAGACAATCAAGGTCACACTTTCACAGCTCTTAACCACTGCTATGTCTGAAATATGCAGGCCAACATCCGTCACCATGGATGTTGAACTTATGTGACACTCGCTATGACATTAAGCTCATGATAGCTGTGCTAACTGATCATTTTAAGCTTGATTTATTGTTGTGGGTTGGGTGGGACCGTAGCCTGAGCATTTAAACTCATGTGCTGGTGCTGTCATTACACCATCGACACACTAGTCGGCGCAGGGACTTCTATGCCACAATATGGAGTTTATGTACTTCCCACAATGGTGGTTGAGCAAAATAAATTTGGAGTTTGCGCTAATAAATGTTGAACAGTTACAATTATCAAAGTTAATGTAATGCAGAAAAGAGCTTAGACCAGAGAAGTGAAGTGCATTAAATTTAAACAGAACCAAAAATCAAGTTAAACGGTGCCTGCAGAGAAGCTAACAGCGACAAAATGCGCCAGCGCTACCTCGCATGGTAGCCCACATGTTTCTTTCTCAGACTCATCATTCTTATCACCCTCTAGCTTAGGCTAGAACTGTTCTTACAAAAGAAACCTGACAAAAAGTGTATGTCCATTTTCTCTCATCTGTCTAAAAGATGAAAAAGGTACTTGCTCCGAAGTAAAAAAGTCTCTTCGTTGTTAATTTAACTTGTAGTCACAAGATTGCAGACAACTGTGATGTCAAATGATACTTTTTCATGTAGCTATTTTGTGCCATGTCAGCCCTCTAATCAGCTAAATAATTCTAATAGTCAGTTCTGTAACACACAGGACTCTCTTCAAATACTGACCTCCTAGGCTTAATTTCATTTAATTTGAGGGGATGAATGCCACTTTTCCTCATTCTCACATCAGAAAGAGAGTGAGGCAGGGATAATGTGTTTTTGAAGGCTGACCCAGAAGTTAACATGAACATGACCTCCCTCAATCAAAGGTTTAAATCAGATTTCATGATTTTGAAGCGTAAACTAAATTGTTGACTTCAACATCACCACAATTTACTTCACACTTTTTCTGTTTTTAGTGCGATGACGTTTGTAGTCTTGTTTAGTCACTTGTGTCCTACCTCTTATTTTTTAAGACACATAACAGCATATACAATATACTCGCGTTAACCACTGAACTTCAGGCATTTAACCCAAAACCAATTGACGTTAAGATAAGGGAACCAAGTCCAACACTGCTAACTTTCTTCAGGTTTTTAAGATTTTCTAGGATCGTTATGGTGCCTAAGTAGGACTTTCCCAAAAGGAAAGTTCCCTAGCTTCAAAAACACATAGCAAATAATGTCCTGGCCCTGTACGGTGATGATTTTGGGATGTCAAAGCAACTCAGGTTGATCATCCATCCTCAGCGATGGCTCTGTTTTGAACAATATCAGGCTGCTAATCAGACACTGAATACCAGCCCCAACCATGGAAAATGTGCCCTGACACCACTCAGCCATGAACACCATTTAGCTTTACAATATTTTATTACAGAATCCAGCTTTAAATCCCATTAAAGGACATGAAATTCAATTAGCATGCTAAAGTCCTTGTACACATGCACATTAAGCTTTCACATATGTAGGCAGGCTACTCAGTGAAAGGACCAGATCAATATCATTGAGTGTCCAGAGCCTCATGTCTCTCAATGGGACTGTGATCGCATCCTGCAGTCTCCACGCTGTTTATGACATGAACCAAATGAGCCTCGTTCAAAATGACATTGCAGAACAGTTTGTTCACAGCTGAAATAAGAATGTGCTTCGCACTTCCTCTCTCATAACATTAACTTTGACCAATGTTGCATTAGTCAGACTGACCTAAGATAGCATAAATAAAGGAACCACAAATGTTATCTTTGTTTATTCAGACGTGTACACAACTTAGTGTCCCTGCGTTTAAGGCCGTTTCATTCTTTGGATGCTTCACTGATACTGTATCCAAACAAACTGATGACCGTTTGGTTCATTTTCAGTATGTACGAGTAGCCACCTCTTAAAATGTTTTGCACCTATTTTACATCCATAAATATGACGTTTACCCAGATCATACAGTAACCTGGTTGTTCTAGCTCCCTTTCTGCATGCTACATTTACACGGAAAGCAATAATCCCTCTACTATTCCAAATAAGACAACATTTCCATTTAAGTTTTTACATGAGTTTCTTCTAGAATATTCCAGTTATAGTACCGGTCACATGCTAGAGAGCAAAGTCTGACTAATGACTACATTTTACATCTTAGGTTCCTTCCAGTTCCCTTGACCTGAAACCATTTCTGTCTCTTGCGACTGTGGTACATTTTGAGTGTTTTCTTGCTGATAATGCAAAAAAGTGTGCTCGGAGCACTTAGTAGCACTCGTTAGAAGCTGGACCAAAGCAGTCTGACCACTGTACGTGTCTCAAAAAATGCTGCACAAACAAAGAAGGACTTTTTAGTATGACGAAGGAGTGTACATGTCTACAGCACACTTCAATAATGAGTCAGAGACCAGAACACACTATGTCTTCATTTGATTATTGCATGCTCCATGGCATTAGTCAAGAAATGCTGTTTACATGGGAGCATATTATTCAGAATAATGTCTTACTGGGGTTCAGCACATTCTGTGCATGTAAAGACAGCCAGTGATTAGCTGTCACATCATCATGTGAAAGACATTTAGGCCTGCAGATATTACGCAACCTTCTGAGTCTGTTTTCCACCCTACATCACAATGCTTACACACTAACTTTGGGCCCACATGGCTGAGTATTAAGATTCAAGCTGCTGGAATGAGTATCCAGGGTATTGTTTTATTCTGAATAATAACAATGGGTTCCTTGGTGTGCTACATCTCCCTAACCACAGCATGACTACAGTGCTGCAGTTTTAATCATTTCAAAAGTATGTGGACAGCGGCACGCACCGTCCCAAGATATTTGACACATGAAACTGTGTTCTTATGAACAACCACAGCTGCCAGGGAGTTTGTGTTTTTCCCTGTATCTGCTGGTTTCTTTAACTGCCTGTCGGCAGGATAACACAAAAAAGGTAGATTTTTAACCGCATCTTGTCAAAGGGTGTGCCGAGGAAGACCAATTAAAACTGAGGCACATCAGTTTAACACAGTAAGAAAAGAATCGTTTTTTTTTCACACTGGCCTATATGTAGGCATGACCTCTAAAGAGTGTCCTTCTTGTATGGCTGAGGAGGTAAAGTAGCTATTTAGTTAGCTGAGGGTTATTGGTTTGATGCCCAAGCCCCCTGGAGGCCATGCTGAAGTGTCCTTGAGCAAGAAAATAATTCCCAAATGGGACCTGGCATGGGAGCCTCCCCCATCAGTGGAGTACCGCCAAGGTAGAATAAGTTCCATATAAATGACAGCCATTTACCATTCTGGTTCTAAAAGCAAATTTGCTTAAATCTTTTGGATGGGGTGAAAGGGACTTACTTGTTCAGTGTTAGATCCAGAACAAACCTGCCCCCAAATGCCTCTAACTGAAAGCTGGCTTGAGCGAGATGGATTGCCTATAGGGGAGAAAGGGAAAAAAAGGAATAAAATTTCATTTTAAATTGTAGCAACTTGAAGATCAAACATCCTCAACAGAAAACACACACAGATGTGGTGGATAAATGACAGATGGTGATGTTCTGTGGGTATACAACTTCAAAGACTTACTTTTAAAGGAACACACCAACTTTTGGGATGTACGTTCCTCTACCATCCTCCCTACAGCCAGACAAACTAGACAGATAACCATTTTTTGTGCATTAAAGCAACAGAGACCAGCTGATGCTAGTTAGCTTAGCACAATGAATGGTAGTTGATGGGAAGTGCTAGCATACCTCTGCCAAAAGTCATCACACGCAGTTTCCTGACAAATTCATCGGGGGTGGTGATTTCACGCAGCACATCTGAAGCCTCACTGTAACTTCGGCCAACAATTCAAAAAATGTATTGATGACTAGAAAAGCACTGTGACCATTAATCATGGCTAACTTTGTAAGAGAGAATCATCACTCTTCATGAGCGCGGATGTATGCTTACTCTTTTCACTCCTTACCATTCCTTGTGCTAAGCTAAGCAGCCTCAACTGTGGATCTTAGCTGCATCATGCATGCACAGAAAAGAGAGGTTTATCTATTTTCTTGTCTGGCTATGGGGAGGGCAATGAGTAAGCCTTTTTACCAAATATTTGTTGTTTCCCTTTAACTAAGCTGCTATGGATTATTATAAAAAACTCAAAGGCACCTCACTACATCCCAGCATCGCTCTCCCTTATCAATCCTTCTTTTGTGCCGGTTTACCTGGCCGTCTGAAGCTTGGTTCTTGACCCGTGTGTCGAGATCATGATAGGTGCTCTCAGAGTCCTCATTTAGGTAGTAGATCAAGCGAGAGGGATAGGTAATGACATGTTCTACTGCATGGTGTGTTGTGTTGTCTGTAGCAGGTGCTGCAGTTGCCTGTTGCTTCAGCAGCGCCGGCACTGCGTCCCTCTCAACCTTGTCCTCTACTCCATGAGAAACTGCAAGAGAAGTCCCACCGCACATGAAAACCAGCCCGCTGTGATTCTGTATTCATGATACTTATTGATAATGTGGAGGCAAGTGGTTTCACTGAAATCCTTCTGGACACTGGACACTGTACTTTAGCAAAATGGGACAGCAATTTACCCTTCATATATATATATATACACACACACACACACACACACACACACACACACACACACACATACATACATACATACATATATATATATATAATTCTCAAAAGTACTTCTGATATGTCCACTTACAAAGTCAAAAACTCTGCACCAGACCTTTATTCAATCCAAATACCCCTTAAGAGCCCTTCAATATAATGCATTTCAGTGAAAATGAGTACTAATATCTGCTCAGTGAGGTGTCATACATAATATAGAGTTCTATTTTTACAAGCTGAACAAAAGATGCTGAAATGCTCTCGTCTCCCTCATGCACCATCGGTCGCCGCATATACGATACAGAATCAATCTGAGGTGTAAAATAACGCGGTGTCGTGCATGTAAAGTAAACCGTGGACAACTATTTTACAAATACAGCAAGTTAAAGGCACATTTAATGAGATGAAAGTGGTGAAAAAGCCAGCAGGCTCCAGCAATACGTACCGAATGACGCTAGTGATGCATGAAGCCAAAGCGAGAGGACGCTGACGAGCAAAGTGTCCAGAAATATCAAATGCATGATTCATATTTGATTACTGAAATATCTCAATATCAACACATCAACACAGTAAAGAGCTTGCGGCCCATCGTGGCGGGCGGGGAGGTGCCGTGCAGGGGGAGACCTTCTTTATAGATCCAGGAGGCACTGGGCTGCTGCTGCAGTTGCTGGCGAGAGGAGGAGGAGGAGGAGGAGGAGGAGGAGGAGGGAGAGCGAAGAGGGGAAGGCGGTGGCCAGGCGGAGGCAGCTATTGGAAGTCAACCAGCACATTTCTCTTCGATGAGCACAAAGATGTCCTCCCTCCATCCGGGGACGCATGAAGATGGGCGGGTGGCCTTAAAGGCCCAAGGACCGGAGGTAGGACTAAGTCATCTGTGCGGGGTGCAACCTGGGCAGGTCGCCAATCCATCCAGACACATTTAATACATGACACATCTCTTATTTTTCATGTATTATTTTTAATTTATTTCTTTTGTCTTTAAATAGGGATAATGCACATAAATGAACATTGATAACCAATGGTAACAACATGAACAAATAATTCCCAAAAAAATCACTGCAGCCAATTCAAGTGAATCCATTGTACAAGGAAATCGCAGCACATCTTTCCATGGTCCTAAAAGCTTCACAATGTACAGTAATGCAACCTTAAATACTCTCCATAACAATAGCAAATACTAGCACCAATTTTTTTTTCCAATTATGCATATATACATTCGCATGTGAGAAATAAAATTGTACTGACAATTTGAGTGTTAACTCGTGAACTGAACGTAGTTTTCCTTGTGTTTTATTCACCCGGTCCAAAGCTTAGAACTGAATGACTGAGAGCCGGCACGTTCCAGGAGCGAGGTGGTTTTAAGGAACACATCCACTATTTGGAGAAATATGATACCCTTCTCTCCTCTGTGTTGAGCTGTGACCCACCAGAGCACTGCGGAAGGCTAGTTAGCTTAGCACAATGAAAGACAGTGGGTGGGAAGTGTTAGCATACTTCAGTCAAAAGCAATTAAATACACTTTTATCCAAAACATGCACTTGCTTTGGGATTAAGAAAAGAACATTATAAAGTTAATGCACAATATTGTGGCGTTGTAGGTGCTAAAAAGTGAAAGCAAAGTGATGATTGCACCATAAAGTTTCCATCTGACATGTGATATTCTCAGAAATGTTACGTGCGCTGAGTCAGACAAAAACTCACAACCACGACTCAAACTATCTGTTAAAATCCGCAAGGTTTTAATCCAATCAATTCTGAGGGCAAATTTAACAGACGGGGATTAGGCAGATAATCCAAGTCCAGAGAATGAGGCAGATAATCTGGTAACAGGGTTCTGAATACTAGTACATATGCTGGAAAGTGACATTCTGGCAGTCAGCATGTGGAAAAGTGTGGTAGACAGAGAGGGAGTCTTGGCAGGAGCAGATAGTAAATAAAGGCATGAAAAAACAAACACTGAGATCAAGGAGGATGACATGGCTTTTAGGTTCCACTGTGAGTGCCGAACCCCAACCCTCACCCTAAAATGAATTCTAACCCCCAAAACCATATCTTAACTCACATTTGCAGGTGTCAGCAAGTGAGGACTGTCCTTATTTTCAGAAAATGTCCCCTCTCCAGGGGGACACAACTCCAGCTGGTTCTCACAAACACACTCAGAAAGAGAGAGCTACTGAAGATGTGACAGCTTCCCTCCTCTGAACGGGCCACAAAGGGATGAATGGTCACTCTGGGTCACTGACATAAAGTTGTCTGGTTATCTGATGAAATAAAAAGGGATGAGTAGGCACCAGAATCCACATGAACTATTTCAGATTCAAGTCACCAGTTTAAACTGGATGTGACCTCAGTGTGATTCTTTACTGCCTCACAACCTGTAATTTCTCCTATTTTTATATCATATTTCATAATGTGATTTATTTTTTGTTTGAAATGTTAAGAGTAAATCCATGACACAAACAAGGTTTGAAATTCAGACATAAGTGTCAGGGGCTTGCGCTTTGACTTTTGCGACATCACTGCATCGGGTGCACCCTAGGCTCCCTATTTTGCAACCTTATGTGCGATCTATGGAGGAAAGTATAGCTGCATTTTTGCATGAGGAGTCAAAAAATTAGACATACTTGCACCAGGTTAATTGTCATCACACTTTCGGAGCAAAAGTTGAATGCATTAATTGTACACTAACTTTCAAGTCAGAAATGGGCGTCAGACTTCTGCTTTGTTTGCATTAATGGTGCGAATTTGGTGCATGAGACGTTAAAGATGTGCTGGAATAAAGGAACAGAATTATGGGAAATGTAGGACTCTTGAGCACGTACAGAGTCAGGATACCTCTACTGCATCAATTTAGACTCTTTTTTAATTAATCTTTCAATTCTCACACCTTTATTGAAACACATTAACAATTCAGAACATCTATTCAACCGTATACCTTAATTACAGAGCTTCAATTCATGGATTTTGTTTACTCAGCAAGTTAAAAGCAGTAAATAATGTCTTCTGAGTGAAGCGCTGTCAAATCTGATAAAATAATTGTGCTTACAGACAGCATGAACAACCACATACACAGATAGCAATGATTATTTTTTGCCTCAAGTGTGACCCACATCTGTTCTTAGTTCAGTTCTCCTGTGGCTCATTTGGGTGTGGGTGTGGGTGGCTGCACTCGCTGAGGGCCACCTTCTGGCCCAAGTCAAGCCTGACTCAAAGGCTGCGTCTGGCCATCTGGATCAAAGTGCAGATTACTTCTGAAATGTAGATTAGTAGATTAGACTCCTAATTGAACATGTTGGTACCATTTGGATGGGCATCTTCTTGTTGTGATTTTTTTTAATCTTATATGTCAGATTGTGCAATGATATGATAGACCCTTTTGTCTATCAGCTTAGCGATAAGAGATTTTTCTAAATTCAAGAATGCTATAAGTGGCTTTCCTTTAAGTCACTGGTGTATGCCTTTGACCGTAATGACGCGCCAGTGTCTGCGTATATATATCCAGTGCCTTTGTTGTTTTTCTGTTTCACGATTTACTGCTTGCATGGTCTCTCTTTGTTTCTGTAGGTCCAGATACATGATACTTGGAAATACTTACAGTTAGGTTGCATATACATATACATATACATATACATATACACAGCTGCTATATCTCAACGCCTCCACCGCGCGGTCAAAAACTGTTTGCTTCTGGCATTCACACACCTGGCCTGATTGCTCTACCTGTGTAAATGCATTTGCACCGCCCAATACAGGACTGCCACCCATTGTCCACGAGGTGAATTGCCCGCACATTACACACAAATAAATGGCTGTCACACGTGCAGTATGTAGACCCTGTCAGTTGAAATCACCATTCCTAAACCTTCAGAAGGCACAGTCTCTCCAGTTTTCAGTGCAGTTGAGAGCGAGTCTCTATGACATACGGTTCAATTTGTATTTCATATTTTACAAACATATGTCCAGGAAATACCTTACGATAACGTACAGGTTTGACTGCTGTAAGTCAACGCCTTTCCAGGAAATCCTGTTTGTATCATCATATCCTCTCCCTATAGGGTGTGTCTGAACTTCTGACTGGTCGTACTGCACGTAGAAATATGTCTTAGTATATACAATACAACATAATGTCTACTAAATTGGCACATCTGGATTTTATTTGTGTTTATGAAAATATGTATGTATAAATATATATATATATAAATATATATATATATATAATACACACACAGATTTGTCAGCAGCAGGTGGTCAATAAATGGATGAATGAATGAACAAAAACAGAAATCTAGCAGAATTCATGACAAGAATATCTTCAATAAAGACTGCGGGCCTGACTTGGCTTCTAGATTTCACTGTGAGTGCCTCACACCGAGCCAGCTGTGCACAGCTGTGCACATATACGTCAACAATGGCTTGAAGAGCTGAACCTGTGAAAACTACAAACATTAATGCAGTGAGAAAGAGCCTGCTCTCCAACTGACTCAGAAGTTAAGGATAGGCAATTCTATTTGTAGAGCCCGTTTTCACAAACAGTTTGTCTCAAAGGGCTTCACATGGCATCATAACAACATCCTCTGCCCTTAGACCCTCACATCGACTGAGGAAAAACTCCATAGAAAACCCTTTTAACAGGGAAATATCTGAGAAACCTCAGGGTGAGCAACAGAGGAGGATCCCTCACCCAAGACGGACAGACGTGCAGTAGATGTTGCTACAGACAAGAAAACAGTTTACAATGCAAAATGTGGGAAACATGGAAATGTTAATAACAGTTGAAGAAGGAAGCTTCTGGTAGGGGAGGCAGGGAGAGCAAGCCAGCTTGATGGGGGACTGGATGTCAGACTGGTTCGTGGAAGGGGAGCGCAGGACGGTGTAACAGTAGGGGATAAAAAAGGGGGGTGGGGGGGTGATGCAGGCGGCGGTTGGAGCAGAGAGATGGAGCTCTGGTGGATCTGTGGAAACACAGAGAGACTGTGAGACACCAAGGCCAAACTACAAAGTGCAACAAGTAGAAGGAGAAGGAGAGGAGGAGAGAGGAGGAGGGGAGAGGAGAGGAGAGGAGAGGAGAGGAGAGGAGGGAAGGGCTCCATGTAACCAGATGTGTCCCCCAGCAGTCTAAGCCTATAGCAGCATAGCTATCAATGGTTCAGAGCTACCTGAACCAGTCCTAACTGAAGGCTCTGTCATAAAGGAAAGTCTTAAGCCTGGACTTAAACGTAGTTAGAGTGTCTGCCTCTCTTACCCATGGAGAGAGCTGGTTCCACAGTAAAGGAGCCCGGTAACTAAAGGCTCTACCTCCCAGTCTGTTTTTATTGATACTGGGAATCACTAAAAGACCTGCATTCTGGGAGCGGAGTGCTCTGGTAGGACAGTAGGGACTAATGAGCTCTTTCAAGTAGGATGGGGCTTTATCATTGAGAGCCTTATAAGTCAGCAGAAGGATTTTGAAGTCCATTCTAGATCCTTCAGGAAACCAGTGGAGAGAAGCTAAAGTGGGAGAGATGTGTTCTCTCTTCTTAACTCCTGTCAAAACCCTTGCTGCAGCATTCTGGACCAGCTGGAGACTCTTTAGAGAGTTTTTAGGACATCCTGGCAGGAGAGAGTTGCAGTAGTCCAGCCTAGAAGTGATAAATGCATGCACCAGTTTCTCAGCATCACTCTGGGAAAGGATATTCCTAATCTTAGCGACACTTCGCAGATGGAAGAAGGCGGTCCTCGTCACATGCTTTATGTGGGAGCTGAAGGAAAGGTCCTGGTCAAAAATGACCCCAAGGTTCCTTGCTGTTGTACTCGGGGTCAAGGTGATGCCATCTAGAGTAGTGATCCGATTAGAGAGTGTGTCCCTGAGGTGTTTAGGTCCAAACACGATGACCTCAGTTTTATCTGAATTTAGTGTTAAGAAGTTAGAGGACATCCAGGATTTAATGTCTTTCAGGCAGTCTTGTAGATTAGTAAGGCGGCTTGTGTCGTCTGGCTCCATCGACAAGTAGAATTGCGCGTCATCCGCATAACAGTGAAAGTTGATTGAGTGCTTCCGTATTATGTCACCTAATGGGAGCATGTAAAGAATGAAGAGATTCGGTCCTAAAACTGGACCCTGTGGTACACCATATGCCATATGTGATGAGGGTGGTATAGTGTCACAGGAAGGGCTGACTGCCTTGTTGTTGTACTATGCTGAAAGCCCGGACACATGTTGAATGCATATGTTCAGATGAAAGCAAATGAAAATCCAGATGTGCAAATTTAGTAGAGGCTATGTAGCATCTAAACATGTCTGTTGAACATGTTTCGACAAGGAATACTACCAGTCAGTGGTACAGACACACACCAGAGAGAGTATATAATGAAACAAATGCAACGTCTAGGGGAGACACTCGCTCATCTTTTAACAGCAGTCAATCCACAAAACCCAAATTATCATGGTTATTACCTAAAAATGGGCATTCATTTAAAAGTCGAATATTCGAAAAGTCGAATATTGTTTTCAAACTTCACCCTCAAGAGCAATACACGGTGGTGCCTTTACACTGCACCAGAAACATACAATAGTTTGCCCTGAATCATATGATGTCTAAGATTGACTGAAAGAATAGGCTCAGAATTTTCTGATTGACAAGGGTATGTCCAGACGTTTGTGGTCCGTGTAGATTGTGAGGAAAATAACACAATGGTCTTGATTGTATTCTGAACATGGGATCAAGATAACAGCGGACTATGAAGTCTTTGAGCTTAAGCTTTGGATCGGTTCTTGAGAAGGTATGGATCCTATTCTGAACCATAAAGCTGGGGGAAAAAAAAATTTAGCAGTTGGGAAGAAAATGTATGAATAATACAATAAGTTCATATTCCTGCGTTGTTTTTTTTCAGTTTGATGAGAAAATACTAGATTACAAAGCCTTTTAAAAGCCAAACGTAATTATAACTGCATCCCGTGAAAATTCAGCCCTCTTTAATGACCAATTAAGATGCTAACTCGACTGTTTGAGGTCTGCTAATGATGAAGCAAGAGGCAGCCAAGTTTCCCCTCAGTGGGCCTTCGTGTAACCACTGAAGGAGGCTGCTGGTGCTTTCAGGAGGTAAAAATAAATCAACAAAAAAAATCTGCAATATTCAAAGCCTTTCCGTTTAGTCAGTCGGCGAAGGAGCGTGCCGCTGCTATGAGAAGCAGCCTGTGAATGAAAGCATTCTTGTCGGTGACCAATAACTTCTCTTCGCTCCGTGGTGCTTGTGTGACGCGACAGCAGCCGGGCGGGCCCACTGCACATTGATGCAGCGCCTCCGAAATGAGGAACGCAGTTTAGTTTGGATGAACTCACGGAAAAGAGTCCACAAGCAACAGACAGGCAGAATTTTACTGCTGTGTGGGGAAAACACGGACGAGGCTCTTTGAAACGGAGCGAAGAAAAGCTGTTACATGTCGGAGCTCTCTGTTTGGATTCAAAAGAGCGCCTCTGTTTGGTAAGTAAGTAATTCACTTTCCTGTAAATAATAAAAAAAAACAACAACAGTACTTTATTCCACTTGCGTCGGTGTTGTGTATGTGGCACTCACAGCGCCGTTATCGCTTATATATGTAGAAGTAATCCTCGTTATCGTGAGCAGCTCAGGACAGGTGGTTCTTTTGGTTCTTTGTCGATTTTGTTACGGGTGGTTTTTCCAAGAGAAAATCGGATGCTTGCTTCATTTCCAAACAGCCACATAGTCCTTTTTTTTTTTTTTTTGCTGTTATTTTTTGTGCCTCTGAGATTCTAGTCCTGTTGTTGCTGCATGATAATTTGTTCAGATTCGTAGAATTTTCTTGTTTTGTTTTTGGGGTTTCCTAGTTGTTTTTGCGTATTTTGTTTGTTTGGTTTTTTTTTCTGGAAGAATTGTCAGTGGGCCAAAACTGTAATTAAATAGTGCCAGAAAGCAAACAATTATTATTTTGTTAAAATGCCTTTTGTCTCTGTGCTTGTTCGCTGACTCTCATTTATTTCTGTTTTCACTTGCACTGAAGTGTCACTCTGCCACCTGACCAAGTTATGAAGGATCCTGTATTTTGATAGCATTTATACCTCTGAAAAAAAAACTGCAGGATTAGTATATTTTCTTATTAAGCTTGTTACTAGTTCCTTTTTTCTTTTTTTTTTTATTCTGGCATGCAGTCGGGCCCCTCTCGGAGCAGCCCTGACAGGCCATCATGCCATCTGAGTTATTTGCACAAATTCCACTTTAATCCAACCCTTCATGTGTTGCTAATTAATTTGTAATATGTGATGGAAACGAAAAATAGATGAATGAAACCAAGTTTGGCAAAGTCTGGTAAATCTATTATCTAACTCAAGTGTGGTGGGTTTGAGGATAGCACCATGTTTCTCATATGTGCACAAACTGACACCTCATTAGTGATGGCATAGGAAGAGATACAAGTGTGTGTTTCCTCTGTCCAGATATTAAAGTGACATTTTAACATGTGTATGTTGTGCAGTCAGATTCATCAGTCCTTCCATGATCTCTAACCCGGTAAACGATACGATCACTACCACGTTGTGTCTTTCTGCGTCATCCCAATGTCCATGTTGTTTATCCAAATGGATGTTTACACTGTTTTCCAGGCTTAATCTGGACACACCCGGTCCTAACTTCAACACAGGAGCTGAATGATTGGGAAGAGGCGATACATCCCTTTTTGGAGAACAACCCAGCACAATGACTGAAAGTGAGGTGACAACTTTTGGTGGGTTGATTGTAACTGAGGGGCTTCCCTAGAGTTAAACACCACACTTTTTAAGGAAACATGCTTATTCACCGTCCTTCACAGAGTCCAATAAGATAGATAACCTTTTCCCTGTCTGCTCCGTGTAGGCAGAAAGGAACCAATACCCTCGGAGACCTGCTGAACACTAGTTAGCGTAGCTTAATGAGTGGAAGTGAATGGTGAGGTTGAGCCTGCCTCTGTCAAAAGTAATCATATCTTTCGCCGCAACTTTTTTTTTTGCCTGAATGAAGATAACTTTCATTATGATATAACATTTCAGAGGTTATGGGATACTGTCATTTTAGAGTGGCACACATGAGTTTTTTCTTGCCAACGGCGCCAAGTGCTCATGTGGGAATGTTGGGTCTCTTTCATTTGAATTGAAGAGTGAGGTTCTACACCTGCTCTTTGAGTAAAGTGCCTTGAGATGGCTTTTGTTGTGATTTGGTGCTGTATAAATAAAGATTGATTGATTGATTGACATAGCTGGAACTACATGCCTGACTGGAGAGCAGTGATTTCATATAACATGCCAACGGAGAACAGAGACAAACATTTTTACTTACGTTACATTGCACTACCTTAGTTATATTAATGCAGTCAAAGACCCTTCTTTGGAAAGGGTTTTTGATTAATTTTGATGGAAGTATGCTAACAGTACCATCCACTACCTTTCATTGTGTCAAGACAGTTTGCTCCCCCCCCCCCACCAAAAAAAATGGCACACTCCTCTCAGATGAAATTTTAAACATTTTAATGGTATCATGAGCTTTTCCTTCCCACAGGCAACTTCGACATATACACGTGTGTAAAGGATGAGGACTATTTTAATTTCACCTATCAGTACAACATGGAATATGGGGACTTGGAAGACATGGAAGACGAGCATCAGCAGAAAGAAACGATGCATATAATCTCTGTGGTCATCTACATTGCCTCCTTTGTGCTTGGTCTGATTGGAAATGGAATTGTCATTTGGGTGACAGGGTGTAAAAGCAAAAAGACTGTCAACCATGTTTGGTTGCTCAACCTTGCAATGGCAGACTTTGTATTTGTACTTTTCCTACCCTTCTACATTGATTACATACTGCGGGACTTTAACTGGATATTCGGTGTAGAAATGTGTAAGATTAATTCCTTTGTGTCTGTGATGAACATGTTTGCCAGTGTGCTTTTTGTCACAGTGCTCAGTATTGACAGGTATGTTTCTCTGGTCCATCTGAACTGGTCACAGAGGTATCGGACCGTAGCGAGAGCCTGGGGTATTTGTGGGTGCATATGGGTGCTTGCTGCTGCCCTGAGCTGCCCGGCGCTGATCTTTCGTGACACCATGCGCTTACATGACAAGGTGGTGTGCTTCAACAACTTCCATCCACACGATGGACACGCAGCAGCTGTAAGACACATAATAGTAGTGGTCATCCGTACCACTGTGGGCTTCCTGCTGCCATTTACTGCAATATGTGTGACGGGCATTCTCTTGACGGTCAAAGTGAATAGATCTCAGGGTGTAGTTCGCTTGTCTAGCTTCTCTAAAACAGTCTCTGCTGTTATTCTGGCTTTCTTTTTGTGCTGGGCTCCATTTCATGCCTTTAGCTTGATGGAGTTATCTGTACATTCCTCAGTGCATCTACATAACATATTGAAAATGGGCTTTCCTTTTGCAACCAGCTTGGGCTTCTTCAATAGCTGCATTAACCCACTGCTCTATATGCTCCTGGGCAAAAGGGTTCGCCAGAGGCTGAAGCGTGCATGCCTGGACATAACTAAAAGCTCACTAAGAGAGCTCAGCCTGTCCATTTCTGAAATGGAGTCTTTGCCGGGGCCTCCTCAGGACAGCCCACCAGAGGAGCCTGTGGAGTCATCAGTTCTGTGATTGCAGCCATCCACCGACTCTTGTAGCTGTCCATGAAAAACATTGGTAATACTGACTGTTATTTGTGTGTTAATGTGGAGGATTATGGGATCATATTGGTTGTCAAAATGTTCCCATTTTGTTTTAGTTAGACGGCATGATGCCAACTGCACCAGTTAGTTACCCTCAAAGAAAAAAAGCATATTACACATTTGCCATGCTCATAGCCAGGATCTTTCCATTTATTTTTGGGCAATCTGCAGAAAAACAGGCAATAGTTATTAAAGCTGAAAAAACTGGTCTGAATCTTGATGGATAGAAATGTAATTTCCTATAAACCTTGGTAATCAATTAATCTTTGTCTCAAAAATTTGAACGCCGAACACCTTGGTTCTAGCTTCTCTGACGTTTTGGTGTTTTTTTAATAAATGCTGTAAAAGTTAAATGCATTTATTTTTGCATTTTTATTTTTTTATTGTTTCCTGGCATTTTATGGACCATTTCATCTTGTGTATTCTCCAATCTTAAGGTAGTTCTGCTGTTTCAAAGAAAGTTTATTTTCTTATTAATGCTCAATATTTTATTCTTTAAACAAATATATGCAGAGATGCATATCTTTATTATGATTTTGGACAGTTTTGCTATGTATTTTATAGTTTTTAAGGTGTAGAAATACTTCATTTAAATGTACTGAAAATAAACACAATTTAACAAAATTGTTTTTCGTAATGCAAACTGTACTTGTGTTTTAACACTCTGTGGCGTGATGTTGTGAGAGTACTTTTATTGCAAAATTGACTTTGATGCTGGATGCACACCCAGAGAAGGTAAACCCTGGGGGACTGTTTGAGGCCTGATATGTACAGAAGAATCTGATTTAATCTTTTCTTTTTCCTGAGTGTCTGTCAGCAAACAGGCATTTCCTGTGAATGCTGACTGGTGAACTCCGACCTGACAGATGTAGACAGGATGTCCTGTGACGAGGAGGTAACCTGGTTGAATACCTTAGACATATGGGGAAAAAATTGCCCTGGTGTGGCTTTAGAGAGTTTTTTTGTTATCGTTTTGGTTGGCACAGACAATACTTTGATCTTAGTTTGATGCCGTGAGATGTCCATGGATGTTTTGCTCCATTAACTCCAACACATCTCATGGTGGTGGCACAACAGTAGGGATATCTCCCCACTGCCCCCTGCAGCTGACCCTAGGACCATGGCCTTCCCCATGCCCCATCTCTTCTTCACCAAAGCCAGAATATCCTTGAGAACCTTCTTTAGCTAGGTACCTGTCACTCCCACACTCTTCTAGAGGAACAGGATATCCTGTGTCTAGGACGTTCCCTGGTTGAATGCCTTGAAAAATGTAGACACTTAAGTAAACATTTGGTGCTCTGGAGTGGTCATAGAGAGATTTGCTGGCCTCCCACAGGATGGGTGCAACAAATATAAGAGTCATACTGACTTGGACTTCTTTTGAGTCAACAAAGTCTACATCAGGTGTTTAGTAACCAGGCCAACCTGATAAGAAATGGGCTACTTGTACAAGACATCCATGAAGTACAATGAAGAACCTGGATTTGGTGGAATGCTACTATACAAACAAAGGCCAAGGTATCAGTTGATGCTTTGAAATGGTCTGTGGGTAGCTTTGAAGAATTCCCTCTGTCTCTTTGAATGTAGGCTAACACAGAAACAACTCTTGGCCCAGTGTTCCAACATCCACAAATGGCAACTGCTATCACAACTACAGATTGGTGAGGTACAAGGAACGGCGACAGGGAGATGCCATTCCAGAGGGGCAATATAACCATCCCCAAACTCTGTACTAAGCTGCCAACCCTTAAGACAAGGTCTACTGACCTGAGATTGAAGGTCACACCCAGCACCCCCATAGCTGGTTACCAAGGCTAAGTGACAATGTACACTCTGAAAGTCTGCCAGAAGATGTGAATGTAGCACTACAGTGTCCCGACTAGGACCATAACTGAGACCAGTGGGCTGATACACACCAAAGCAACAGTGATCATAGAGATACTTGGGTACAAGGTGACAACCATCAGCCACAAACAGCAATATCCCATCAAAAAAGAAGTTTGAGGCCAAGATCAAGGCAGCACAGAGAGAAGTTAATCAACTCGTGCAGTTGCAGAAAGGTGTGGGACAGAAAGGGATACCTAGGAATTACAGCAAACTGACTATACCTGATGCACTGGAGACTGCTGCCGTGCAAAGACAGGTCTGGTTACCTGCCTCAAGAGATACAAAAGAGAGCGAGAAGTCAGGAGAATTAATAGGATGTTCACCACTGAACCATCCAAGGTGTACTCTTAATGGGACCATAATAACATGAAAACAGATCTACTCAGAGCTGAGACTGAGTAGTACTGGAGGAGCATAATACGGGAGAGGGAGGCATCACATAACATCATTGCTTGATGGCAAGTGAACCTAGGAGCAGACCGCAGTGATATCCCAGAACGAGATCAAGGAACCATCCCAATGTCAAACATCCAAGATAGTGTCAGGCAAGAAGAGCTGGACAGCAGTGGGGTCTGACGTGAGCCACATCAATAACGAAAGAACCTACCTCCATTTCATGAATTCCCGGCAGCGCAACTGAACCAACCCCTGACAGATGGGACCCACCCTGAGTGGCTAATCCAATGACAGACAGTCCTGATCATAACGGATCCCCAAATGGGTGTGATCCCATCCAACTACCTTTCTCTGCACAACAGGGAAGCTTCTGTCAGGCATCATTGTGGTCAAGATGAAAAGACTTACTGAAACGATGAGAGGTACGGACCCAAATACAACACACTTGAAACGAGTTGAATAAATAAATGTCCTTTATTCAGGCTTAACGAATAACTGAAGATGTCCTCCAAAGACGCAGAACTGGCAAAAACAGGCTGGCAAAAAACAGGGGAAAAAACAGAGGCTGACTTGCAGTTCTCAAGGGCAGAAGTGGTTACCAGGGCTGAGGCAAAGGGGAAAGGTCAGTGCAAGCAGGGTTGAAGCCGGGAAGTCAGTCTGAAAGATATCGCTGGAGAGTTTGGCATGAATGTGTCACAATCCGGCAGAGAACAAAGGGAGAGGGAGACCTATAGTGTGGGGACAGGTGCAGGTGATTGAGGTTGATTGGCAGAGGAGGTTGGCTGAGGGAGTGAGTGAGTGAGAGGTGGTGCATTCAGGGAGACACGGGGAACCCAGTGGTGAACTGCAAACCATGACACTTATATCCAAATACATGAGTAGGGCTCACACAGGAATTGGGAGGAATACTGGGGGAGTCAAGCACCAGCTACTGGTTGATGGAGCAGTCACCCAAGACTGCAAATCCAGGCAGACCAACCTATGCACCACCTGGACTGATGACAAGAAAGCCTACAATGCAATGTCAAACAGATGGATATTGGAGTCCTCGCTCAAGATCTCAGTGGGGTTATGGAAGACGATGCTGTAGGCCATCTTGAAGCCAATTGCACAAGTTACCTTAAAATGTTGCATTTACCACAGTGATGCCTGAACCTCCTTAGGCAGATCATCGCTAAGAGTGGCTACAGATACTGGTGGCAAAGTGGAGCAAGCATCAGTCACCCCCTCTTCATGGATGACAGCCAACTGTATGCCAGGAAAGAGCAGGACACTGATCCAGTCATTCACAACATCAGGAACTACAGCAACAACGTTTAAATATCACTCAGATTAGACAAACATGGTCGAATGGTATCAAAGCAAAAGAAGGTGATAAGAGAGAGGAATTTTTTTTTTCCTTTCATTATGCACTTTTATTAAAAGCAAAATTGTCAAGAGATGAAATGTTGAGAATAAAGTTAAAATCAGGAAGGTTTTTTTTGCAATCAAGCACTTTTTTGTCAGAGTTTTTTTTTCATTTGTTTTTACAATTTAACCTACAAAAGTTACACAAGTGCTATACAACCTCAATCACAAAACACAAGACTACAAAGAAAACAAAAACAAAACCTTAAAGGCAGCCTATGTACATGAACCCTCCCAGCACCCCCTCACCACACAGTATGAGCCCATGTATTACACATATTTGTTATATTAACTAGTATCTTGCATCCCTTCCAACAGTTTTTACCAATACTGTAGTCAAAATATAGCCATCCTTGAGTATTTCTGCTTGGATTATTTTGCACCCTACCAATCATTATTTCAAAAGTGGCTATCTTGGAGCCATTGTGCAACCTTGGGTCTATGTGGGCTCTTCCATTTAAGAAGAATAATCCCAGCTGCTACCATAAAGCCTGTTAACATTACCCCAACTTCTGACTTAGCAAGGCCTGGTAACATTTGAGATGAATCCCCCAACAGGCCTAATTGTGGGGATTCTGGCAGGGGTTGTCTTAGTCTTCTTTCAAATTTTTGTAGTGCTGCCTTCCAATCATGCACTTTGAGAAATAAGTGGAAATATCAAGCGTAAAGTCAAAATAAATCAGATGACTAAGGTCTAACATTTTGCATTTAAAAAAAACAGAGGAAACGTAGAGAAGAAAATAAACCCCTGTCCACGCAGGGTTAGGTAAACCAGTGGAGCGAAAAACATCTGAGCTGTTTGATGTAGTCTCAAAAGGCCAACTTTAATCGCAAAATGTCAAGTTTATTGTGGAAATGTCATCTATTTTCTTGACATGCCCAATGGAATGCACTTACTCTGAATTAATTTGACTTTCTTCTCAGACGACACAGGCTATTTAACTACAATATCTCCACTCTTAACTGCAAAAAGGAAAAGGATTGTGATGTTAAAAAAAAATCACAGAGTAACAATTTTCATCTTCACTGCAGCATGCGTTTTTCTTTTTTTGTGTACCTGGCTTCAGCGAGAACTCTATGAATTATGGATGTGTATATTTCATCTACATTTATTCAACAACGAGGGATTAAATGTATGACATCATCCTCTCACATTATGCCTCAACGCGAATAATCATGAACAAAAATGTCATCGATCGTAGAATGGGTTCGTAGATGAAGACAAAACAACAGACAGATGATGAAGTTGTGCCAAACGTCACATATATTTGTCATGTCTTGGAGGTGAGAATGTCTCACCCTGACGGGAGCCTGTGGCCTTCACTCCTTTCTCCTAGTTCGGGTGGGCGGGGCTACGGCGGGGTTGAGGAGGGGCTAGAAAAGGGGTGGACGTATAAACGTGGAAGTGAGAAGAATCATGTGACGCCGAAGAGTAAACACACCACCTTCTGCAAAGTTGGTTGTCTTGTTGGCGTGGTAAGTGCAAACCTAAAGAAAAAAGTTTAGTGTTGACATAATTTATGCCACCACTAAATTTAGGTTTGGAATAGCTGGTTAAATCAGTATAAAGACGTAAGCATGACCTAAATTAGAATTCGAATGGCAGGAGAAAGCATACGTGTAATGTTGTTATTGTTTTAATATTGCCGTGACAGTATAAATGTATCATACTGAGAATCACCAGGACGGTAGCTGGGATTAAATCAGGTCATGTGTCATCCTTTGCAAACATAAACGTTCTCAAAACACTTTTATTCTTTGGCTTTTAAATGTGTATTGAGCGTGATGATAAACTATGTTGAGCAAATTTTCAAAAAAAAAAAAAGAAGTTAGCCCATTAGTGATGGTTAAGAAAAGATACGAGTATCCTTTCGTTCTGTCCAGATATTTATTGTGTTTTTGATCTTATATGTTGTGTCTTTCTGCTCTATCTCAGTGTCATGTGGACACACCCGGTCCTCACTTCAACACAGGAACTGAATAAGAGGTCAAACACTCCAAGACCCCACTTTTTTTTCTTTCTTTTTTTTTGGAAGAACAGCACAGCACAATGACTGAAAGAGAAGAAACTAATTTTAGTGGGTTTATTGTAACTCATGGCATTTCCCGAGAATGAAAATGCTGTTTTTTTCTTGGGGGAGTCAAAAATCAGATAGATAACCTTCTGCTTTTCTGCTCAACGTATGCAGAGGGGAACTAAAACCTCGCAGAAATACGTGTCTTATGCTAAAGTTAGACAAGCACTTTATTTTGTGACTGAAGTTACAATGGAACTTTTCAAGTACTGTGTTAAATCACTGCATCAAGTGGTTTATCAGGAAAGTCAAAAGACATGTCTGATTCTAAAATTAAAGTGTCTTGTAACATCCAGTTGTTATTTCATAGCAGGTGTTATTCATTACCTTAGTTATTTTAATGCTACCTTAGTTATATTAATGCAGTCAAAGACCCTTCTTTAGAAAGAGTTTTTGGTTACTTTTGATGGAAGTATGCTAACAGTACCATCCACTACCTTTCATTGTGTCAAGACAGTTTGCTCCCTAATGCAGAGGAGAGATGGGGAGATAACTTCCCTTCTGGCTCTGAGGAGGATGACAAATGAACAGATTACCTGATAAACTGGCACGTTCCTTCTGATTCAAGATTCAAAGTGTTTATTGTCATATGCACAGTGTGGAAACACATTTCCTTGTACAATGAAATTCTTACTTTGCTCTCCACAGAATGCCTAATAGTGTAAGGAATATAAGAAGCAAAATATATATATATATATATATATATATATATAATGTGATTTTTTTTTTTTTACAGATTTGCAATAAACAAATACCACAGTAAGGAATTTACAAATTTACAATAATTTACAATAAACTAACTCAGTAGAGAAGGGAGTGCAAATAAACGGTACTGTTCAAAGTATTTGAGTATTGCAAAAACAAAAAAATTGTGCATGTGCAGGCAGAGGTCAAGTACAGTCATGAGGTAGTTGTTGTTAGGAGTTCAGGAGTCTGATTGCTGAGGGAAAG
Organism: Aulostomus chinensis; assembly: GCF_037954235.1. Classification (NCBI taxonomy): domain Eukaryota; kingdom Metazoa; phylum Chordata; class Actinopteri; order Syngnathiformes; family Aulostomidae; genus Aulostomus; species Aulostomus chinensis. Next base: position 18,012,406 of record NC_141331.1, on the reverse strand, counting down.
AAAGAAAGAGTTCTTTAGTCTGGGTTGACAACTTAAACATTTTGAAGGTCAGGAGCTTTTTCTTCCCACAGACAACTTTGATGGATACATATGTGTATTGGGTGAGGACCGTTTTGGCTTGGAAAACAGCAGAAGCCACCAGCGTCAGAAACGCTGCATATAATCTCTGTGGTCATCTACATTGCCTCCTGTGTGCTTGGTCTGATTGGAAATGGAATTGTCATTTGGGTGACAGGGTGTGAAAGCAAAAAGACAGTCAACCATGTTTGGTTGCTCAACCTTGCAATGGCAGACTTGGTATTTGTACTTTTCCTACCCTTCTACATTGATTACATACTGCGGGACTTTAACTGGATATTCGGTGTAGAAATGTGTAAGATTAATTCCTTTGTGTCTGTGATGAACATGTTTGCCAGTGTGCTTTTTGTCACAGTGCTCAGTATTGACAGGTATGTTTCTCTGGTCCATCTGAACTGGTCACAGAGGTATCGGACCGTAGCGAGAGCCTGGGGTATTTGTGGGTGCATATGGGTGCTTGCTGCTGCCCTGAGCTGCCCGGCGCTGATCTTTCGTGACACCATGCGCTTACATGACAAGGTGGTGTGCTTCAACAACTTCCATCCACACGATGGACACGCAGCAGCTGTAAGACACATAATAGTAGTGGTCATCCGTACCACTGTGGGCTTCCTGCTGCCGTGTACTGCAATATGTGTGACGGGCATTCTCTTGACGGTCAAAGTGCATAGATCTCAGGGTGTAGTTCGCTTGTCTATCTCTTGTTCTGTTCAAATTAATATGAAAACTGATCTGTTCAGACAAGGCTTTGCTGGTGCTTTGTTGTATGTATGTTTAATTCAGTTGTGTTGCTAGTGTATAAACATGTACATGCATGTATGTACTTATGTGTATGTGGCTGTATGTTGGGAGCTGCATACAAGAAATGCATTTGAATGTCTTTTTGACTCAAGCGTCCTTTGGCACTTTGATAGGTGTTTATACATATAAAGTGTTATCACCAGTATTTTTGTGTGCTATGTACACTTTACCAGTCGGTATAGTCAGTAATTGGGTTCTTAAGAAAAAGATAGGAAAAGATGTACATGTCTTGTATCATTATTATGTTTGTGTACTGTTTTGCAAGGTATTTTATGATTTGTAAGGTGTAGAAATATTTAATTTAAAACAAACTGAAAATAAACATTTAATAAATGTGCTTTTTCTTATTGCAAACACTACTTGTTTCATCCACTTCACATGGTAACTTCAGTACAAAATTGGGCTTGATGCTTCATGCATACATACACACACACACACACACACACACACCAAAGGTACATCCTGAAGACTGATGCAGGCCTGGTGTGTAAATCTGATCCATGTATCCATGCCTTTTTGTCCTTCTCCTTGGGGTCCGTAAACAACCAACATGTTATTGCTGACTTCTGAACTCTGACCTGAACATTGACCTTGATGTCCTGTGACGCGGAGGTTCCCTGGTTCAGTACCGTGAAAATATCTAGACAGACACCAGGAAACATTGGGTGCCCTGGAGTAGTGATAAAGAGATTGTTGTTTTTGTGGGCAATAAGAATAATCTAATATTTTATTATGAAACCATGTAGCACATACACAAACTGATTAATTTGGTGGCATACCATGTTCTTCCAAGTAGTGATTTTGAAGTCGCAAGATATAATTGATCTCAATTTAGTATGTTTTCTATATTCATTGAACAATTAAAGTACAGGAGCAAATATTATTCCCTAGCCTCAGAAAAACAAAAACAAAACAACAACCAAAATTTAAGTATATCAATAAAATGTCAAAATGTTCCTATTTTCTACTTCATACATGTCAAAAACAGGCTCATCACTTTGGTTTTGATGTATGGCAGACAAAAATAAAAAAGACAAAGTAACAAGTATTACGTTTTTGTTTTAGTCCTATCAAAGATACATTCCACATTTGACACACCCCTTAATTTATGTATTATTAATATTCAAGTGTCAAAAAGATACTTTTTAATCTTTACATTTCAGTAACACACTTCTTTACTTGAGTGAATCCGTTGTTAGAGAATGCATTTACCTGTCTTTTTAATACTACTCCTCTACTACAGTACTCCTGCCTTCATGTATAACTCATAGCTGAACTGACCCTCTGCAGAATATCTCTCTGCTCTTGCCTTTCCCTCTATATGTCTAAGGGGGGTAATACCAGTCTGGTATGTTCATCCATCACAAAGTTCTATGGTAAATTAATTTAGATAACCTGCGCTACTGGATCTGTACACACAGTAAAATCTCTACCCATGAGGATTATGCTATACACAGGATTACTTAATCTGTGACGCAGCAGAATAACTAACTGCGCAACCTACGTAGCTGGCTGTCTCACGCGGTCTCTGGCAGGGTAAGTGCAAACCTCACAAAATTCAATTTGGTCCGGAGATCATTTAGAGCCCGATGCTGCCACAAAAATAAAGTTTGAATTAGATGGTTAAATCAGGATGACGTCGTCAAAAAGTCGTTAGTTGGTATTCGGTTGACGTTACGTTAGTTTGATGGAAGGCAGCGGAGGCTACGTTCAAATTAATTATCTCTGACAGTAGAAATGTTTCCTAATGAGGAACGCTGGGACATTGACGGTGAATGGAACATGTCGTGTGTTATGTTCCGTTAACACCAACGTTCGCGTCATTTGTCCAGTCACGTAATGTCAACCTTTTGTTTCACATCGTTGGTCCCTACACTCGTTGTATTTTACCTTGAAATATTTAGCTGTAAATTATCCGTAAAGCATTGACCGATGTTTTAAACGTGTTGGAGCACTGACCGCTACTCGCTGCTAGCTTACTTGCTGTTATGGTTGTCGTTGTTGACGACTGCACCGTGAGGCTCCTACATTTAAAACTATGCCCCAAATCTACACCCTTATTTTGAAATGTCAATGATGTCCACTTAGCATTTATTTTGAAAATAAACCATTCAATATAGTATTTTGTGCTTCCCTTACAGCATGTTGCGTCTACCTGTTGTAAGTCGAAGTCTCCTTACCAAAGGAGGTGCTGCTGCAGCTAACAATGGTATCGTGATCTCTCGTTATCCTTTGATTTATAGATCATATATGTATCAATTAAAATGTAGTTCTTGTATTTTGTTAAATAGCCATTTTATATGATGATCCAAACGTTTTTGTTTTTTTAAACCTGGAATCCTTGTCACTTTGTTCCACTGATGGATTACTGGCAGGATTACAGATTTGCCTGCTACTTTATTTGGTGCCAGGCCGTTGCTGGGTACTGGGTGATTGTGTTAGTATCAGTAACTTCTCACTATTCTTAAACACCCTCAGTGTCATAGTAATATGCTTCTTTATTAAAAGTAATTGTTTCTATCAGTCATTGTATACATGCTTCTCCGTACGCTGCCTGGTTTAAATGACATAAGAAAACACATTTTCATAAACATGTTTTTTTTTTTAATTTATGGTTTCAAAATAACCTTTTTATTTCTTGGTTTTAATGCACTTTGGCCATCTGTATTTGCTGTTCTTTTAGTGTATTGCTTTGTGCTATTTATTTATTTAGTGATTGTACAGCACTTTCGGTCATAGGCTGTTTTACATCATCAATAAAACTGGATTGAATTTTTGATGAGAGAAGTGTTGCATTAAACTCTCCCCTGTCTGCGCTAAGCTCGCTCTGCAGCTACAGCAGCCCCAGCAGCCGCCAGTAACCTCATTGAGGTGTTTGTGGATGGGAATCCTGTCATGGTGGAGCCAGGAACCACTGTGTTACAGGTACCATGTTGGTAAATTCATGTTTTCTGTGTGTTAAATCATCTCTGTTGATGTCTTGTTATTATATGACATGTAACATTTGTCTTAGGCATGTGAGAAGGTCGGCATGCAGATTCCGCGCTTCTGCTACCACGAGCGCCTCTCTGTTGCTGGAAACTGTCGCATGTGTCTCGTGGAGATCGAGAAAGTTCCCAAGGTTTGTTTAGGCCATTCATGCGTGGGTTTGGTTTCCAATCTGCACAGCTATGCAAGCTTTTCAAAACTCTTATTCCTCTGCTTATTTATTCTTTGAAATCAGTTTTATTTATTGTCATTTTCTAGCCGGTGGCAGCTTGTGCCATGCCAGTCATGAAAGGATGGAACATTTTGACCAACTCTGATAAAACAAAGAAGGCCAGGTAGGTTCAAGCTCATCAATAGTCGTCATTGCAGGCTTTGTTGGGAACCCCCAATCCGGGGGAACCGACCATAGTCGCGTTGAAATCAGAAGCAGGTTAGCATTGCTGAATGTCTGAACCCCTCATTTCAGAAGACAACAGGATTCGTGAATGGGGTTTTACTTAACAACTCTCCGTATTTTAAGTATGTAACACCAGCTTAATAAAATTTAATGTTTTGGTTTGAATAATAAAACTTGTCAGGAAACTCATTTTGTGTCTTAAAACAGCAATTGCTAACAAGTGCCTCAAAAGACTACAAACGTCATGCTGATACCTGCTAGTTGTAGTGAACGCTGAAGTCGTGCGGCGGGGTAGCTCCTTCATAGCAGGATGTTAACTTCGTACTTGTAACGATTGCATTTACACTTAAAAAAAAAATCATGAAAGTTGTGCTAGTTTTTGAAGATTATTATTTTTTTAAAGAAAAAAAAAAGTTAAATTGTACAAAATGTTTACCGGCTGTATTGATGACTAAACATCTTGATAAATGTAGAAATTCAACCCCCCAGACCTACTGACCAAATACTGTTTTTGGGTTGTAGAGTTGAAGAACGTAATAGGTTTAATTTAATAATTTGGTGATGTGATATCCTCACATCTATATCTTTGCTAACCGTGCTAGCTATGTTAGCTCTCTTGCAGGACAAAACAAAGCTAACAGTTCTGCATATCCAAGTAAACAAAACACAAAATTCTTAAAACTGTTTAATTTTACACAGAGAGGGTGTGATGGAGTTCCTTCTGGCTAATCACCCATTGGATTGTCCAATTTGTGATCAGGGGGGAGAATGTGATCTGCAGGTAAAACATACATTATCGCCACCAACTCTATGTTCTTGATAGTCGTGGCTCTGTTAAATCCTGCTTTGTAAGATCAGTTACTAAGACCAACAACCATTTTGTGTGAAGGACCAGTCCATGCAGTTTGGCAGTGACAGGAGCCGCTTCACAGAGGGCAAAAGAGCTGTGGAGGACAAGAACATTGGCCCGCTCATAAAAACCATCATGACGAGATGTATCCAGTGCACTCGCTGTGTGCGGTGAGTCACACTTGATGCGTAGATGCTGTTGTTGATGCAGGGTAACTAAATACGAAAACTCCTTTTGCTTTCTCAGCTTTGCCAGTGAGATTGCAGGTGTGGAGGACCTTGGAACCACTGGTAGAGGAAACGACCTGCAAATCGGGACCTATGTGGAGAAGATGTTTATGTCGGAGTTATCTGGGAATGTCATTGATATATGCCCAGTGGGAGCCCTGACCTCCAAACCATATGCGTTCACTGCTCGCCCGTGGGAAACCAGGTGATTTTTTTTTTCATTGTTCTTTATTGTTCTCCTCATTTTAGGCTTTTTAGGTTGAATCAGAGGGTTTTCAGACTCGTTTCATGTCTTTGGTTTTCTACAGGAAGACTGAATCCATTGATGTTCTGGATGCTCTTGGTAGTAATATTGTGGTGACCACCCGCGGTGGTGAGGTGATGAGAATCCTGCCTCGTCTTAATGAGGATATTAATGAGGAGTGGATCTCAGACAAAACCAGGTTACTTATCTCATTAAGCTACTTCACATATTTTTATTGAAATTATTTTGAAACTCACATTTGCTTCCTGTCAGATTTGCTTATGATGGCCTCAAGCGACAGAGACTTACCCAACCGATGGTGAAAAATAAATCTGGACAGTTAGTACCCACAACCTGGGAAGATGCGCTGACTCTAGTAGCTGGGACAGTATGTCATTTATGATTAAATGTTCCTTGCAAAACAACATGTGGTGATTTAGAACACGTGCTGAAAAACATCTGTTTTTAACAGTTGCAGGGAGTTGAAGGACAAAGTGTCGCTGCTGTCGTCGGAGGCTTGGTGGATGCGGAGGCTCTTATTTCCCTTAAAGACTTGCTGAACCGTCTGAACAGTGATAATCTGTGCACTGAGGAGATATTCCCCATGGCCGGAGCAGGGTAAGTCCAAACAAGGGGTAGAACAGACAAAGCAAGCAAAGAGCGTATCTGTGAGGCTCCCTACTGTGACTTTTTAGATCTGATCTTCGTTCTAACTACCTCCTTAACACCGGGATTGCCGGCATTGAAGAAGCTGACCTGCTGCTTCTGGTCGGGACGAACCCACGCTATGAGGCGCCTCTTTTCAACGCACGAATCAGAAAAAGGTATGACACTAGTCGTATTAATGCAAATGAAGATCATTTTGAAGAAAAATGTATTTGATTACTCTTGACGGAGGCATGCTAACACTTCCCACCCACTACCATGCATCGTGCTGAGCTAACTAGCAGCAGATCTCTGTGGGTCTCAGCTCCCTAATGCACACACAGAATAGAAAAGAGTATCCATCTTTTTTTTGTGGCTCTGAGGGGGGAAGGCAAATAAATGAGTTTCCTGATACACGAATGTTCCTTTAAACCTCCATATCCTCGAGATGTTAAGCTCTTCCTGAACACAAAGTTGTGTTTCTGCTTTAGTTGGCTTCACAACGAGTTACAAGTGGCACTAGTGGGAAAGGAAGTGGACCTCAGTTACAGCTATGAGCATCTTGGCGAGTCTGCTGAGGTTCTTCAACAAATTGCATCAGGAGCTCACCCATTTTCCCAAGTAAGACTTACAACTCTTAAGTTTTACCGCAAATGTTATCAATCACCTGGAATGTCCTTTCCTCAGATTGTGACTTTATCTGACTTTTGTAGGTCCTGGCTGAAGCAAAGCATCCTGTTGTTGTAGTTGGTAGCAGTTGCCTGCAGAGAGAGGATGGCGCAGCGATAATGGCGGCTGTGTCAACAATCGCTCAGAGCGCCCGCGTCAGCAGTGGAGTGGAGGAAACCTGGAAGGTTCTCAATGTGCTTCACAGGTCATTGTCCTTGAAAGTTAGAAGAGAAGTACAGTATAAAATTGGGATTTTTAAGCTGTCCAAGCCCAAGTTGTTTTGAAGCAGCCTGTGTGACATGGCCCATGTGCAGCAACGTATGCTAAGCTACAGCTTTCCCAGTACTGCTGGGGAACCTTGCAACTTGTACTCTATATCACAAAGTGTGAAACTTGATGTCATGCATTCTCTGAAGACAGCTGAGTGATACGAGTGAGTCCACAAGAACTGAAACTTTGCATGGAAGATTCCTGGACGCTCATGACAAATTTTATCGAAGCAATTTTGGCACCACAAAAAATGCAGCGGTTTTGAAGAACAACATCCTGTCTGATTCAGTCCAAACAGGAAGTGGTAACTTCCTTTGTAACAGAAAGTCCTATTTCACTAATGTCTGGATTCTTAGTCCCCCCCCTACCACACAAGGTGGTAATAGCACGGGATATTCTGCAATAACAAGCAAATTTAATGAAATGTCATACATTTTTCAGGAGGGTTGTCGGTCATCATAACAAAAAACAAAAATAATGCATTTCCACCATTAGGTGGTGCTACAATCAGGGTAGACACTTTTGGCCCATAACTCCCAACACAAAACATTGCGCCATTAAAAATATTATCCGATCAATGCGAAACTTTGCTAAAATTTTTAGCAAAGAATATGTTGAGCATCGGTGCCAAATTTGGTGCCAATCTGTCGCTAGATTGCATTTTTGCAATATGAAGAAAAATCTTATTCGAAATCCTCTTAGGCTGCTTGTCCATTTTGGACAAAAGTTTGCACATATTATTTGTATGCTTTCTAAGTGAAAAGTTATCGAAACAGTCTCAATAACCCAGAAAACGCATGCGTTTAAACCAAAAATGTTGGATTCCAAATGAGATATTTCTGATATTTTGGCAGCAGTTGGTCCTACTGACATTAAACAAGGCTCGCTTGTTTCTGATGTACTTATGAGTCTGGGCAAAATTTGGCGCAAGGTCCGACTTTCATCCCATCCACTGGGCACTGGGTTCGACTTACGTGGGGCTTGGATCCTGCTCAGTTTTGCTTGCAAGTCTAGTTTTCCTTGTAATTCCCTGATTGTGCTGTTTTGCTGTGTCCTCAGGGTTGCCAGTCAAGTGGCTGCACTTGATCTTGGGTATAAGCCAGGAGTGGATGCTATCAGACAAAACCCACCAAAAGTTCTATTCCTCCTTGGAGCTGATGCTGGCTGTATTACTCGCCAAGACCTCTCAAAGGACAGCTTCATAATTTATCAAGGTCAGCTGTTTTACTTATCAGCAGCAGAAACCCTTTAACCCTGAATTTGTTACCTGTGCTTCTACCACCCTTCATGTGCTTCATTTTGCTCCCCTCCTAAAACCCCAGCCTCTTGCCGACCCATGCGTTACATTTCTAACTCATATTTTCACAGCACCGCATGTTGTAAAAAATTTAATCTATCATGTTGCATTGCTGAAAAAAGAAACTATATGGAGGTCATTGTTGGTATTGTGTATAATCGATAAATCAGTGCATGTGAAACACTGACCCATTCTTGTCAAGATCAAATATCAATGCTGTTACTTTCCAGGTCACCATGGTGATACTGGTGCACCAATGGCTGACGTCATACTGCCTGGAGCTGCATATACTGAGAAATGTAGCACCTATGTGAACACCGAGGGCCGTGCCCAGCAGACCAAGGTGGCTGTGACTCCCCCGGGCATGGCCAGGGAGGACTGGAGGATCATTAGAGCCATATCAGAGGTGAACATCTATACCAGATGACCATGTTTATGTCAAATAACAAGAGATGTCACTTAATACTGTGTGTCCTCCTATCATTTCAGTTGGCCGGGGTGACTCTGCCCTATGAAACCCTTGATGAATTGCGTGATAGATTGGCAGAGGTTTCTCCAAATCTGGTGCGATACGATGAGGTTGAGGAGGCCAACTACTTTAAGCAGGCTAATGAACTGTCTAAGGTCGGCTGTTACATTCCGTCAGCATGTGTTCAGTTTATCATAGAGGAGGCATTGTCAGTGCTTTACTCGTAAGTCAGGTTATTACCTTTGCTCCTCGATGACGGGGATATCTGGCTTTTCTCTTTCAGACAGTAAACCAGGCTGTCCTTACTGAACCTTTAGCTCCTCCTCAGCTTACTGTGAAAGACTTCTATATGACAGGTGGGTGTCTAGTTCTCAATTCGAGTATTTCTACCACAGACTGTGTCTTAAGTGGACAAGGCTTCCCAGGCTGGTAGATGAGGATGATGTAGAAATTCTTTACAACTGTATTCTGTCAAACACCCTACAGGGGGCACCTTCTGAGGTCAGAAGAAGAAATTTAAATGCAAAATTTCTTGATTCCTCACTTGATTTATCAGCTCAAATGTACATGTCTCAGTTGGAAGATTCATTTGCTGGCGAGTGGCCAGCTTGTCGCTACAATGAGCTGTCTGTGTCACAATCAGATCCGCCCCTATCCTGTCTTCTGCTTCACCATCTTGTCCAAATATGTGAACCTTCTGTTACAAATAACCAAGATGGCAACAGGCAAGTCACCAGACTGGAGGCTTCAAAATGGTGTCAACAAACCAATGAATGACGTCACACTTGCTCTGTCTGCGTTTTCATCTGCCCATGATAAAATGATTTTTCAGAGGCCTTTTGGTTTTATCACACCAGATTTTCAACGCAAATGGGTTTATACTATTTTCTCCATGAAAAATTACTTAGTGATGAAAACTTGCGCGATTACGTACCCAGTTACTGCACTTCTTGCTTATGGCAGAAAAATTAGCGTTTTATTCATCACTGCACTTAAAAACTTTACACTATCGGGCTTGTTAACCTCATGTACTGACACGTTCTCAAAGTTGAATAACTTTTACTCTCCTGCTTTAATGTTGTCATTCCTCCCCTGAAAGGCTGCCTTTCATACGTGTCTTCAGCAAAAAGAGAAACAGCCTCACACTTCCCACTGTGATACCTTCAAACACCCATCCAACCCGTCATGAAAGGGTTTTTAAATGTTTTTTCTTCTGTTTAAACTTTAAAACGGATTACATTTTACAAGGAGCATTTCCAGAATCCAGTGTCTTAGCCCTTGTGTGAATTAAAGGTGACATTCATAAAAAAATCCTCTTCGTCTAAGTCTGGTACACTGTAGTTTTGATACTATGTTCCGATCACAAATATGATTTTTAATGTAGAAATTAATGGCGTTGTGTTCAAATAATTTTATTGTATTCGCTCTCCGTGGTCATAACATAATTATGAATTAAAACATAGTTAGACTTCTACTTTTCCACTCAAGGATTGCATTTTTTAAAATATTACTCTGTGTAAAGTTGGAAAGTAATTTTCTGATCAACTGAAATCTGAGCTTATTTATTTATGTGTATGATTTATGACATTATTAGATAGAAAAAAAATTCTGTTACTCACACAGCTATGAAGCAGGACCTTGAAGCCGCCTGTACACTGAGATTAGATTTCTGTCCAGTAATTTAAATTTAGAAATAAGAATTATTGGCATGCTCATACATTTAGAATTACAACCAGGGAGAAGAAACTGATGTCATGTACGAGTTTTCAAATAAATACTTGAAATTTGCGTGAAAAAAACTATCGGAAACAAATTAGATTGGATCTGTTTTGTTGGTTTGATTTTTAATGTTTAATTCATTGCACCTGTGACAAATTCAGCTCTCTCTCTTTACCCACAGACCCGATAAGCAGAGCCTCCCAGACCATGGCCAAGTGTGTGAAAGCTGTCAAAGAGGGAGCGCAGGCAGTGGACGAGCCGGCCATTTGTTAAATTATACTTACATTTAATGCACGTTGAATAGCAAGAAATGACACGCACAAGAAATGATACGCACAACTCCTTTATTTGCACATTCGTAGAAAAACCTCTATTTGCACTTGTGATTTACTGTAGCTCATTATCTGCTCATGATGTAGAACCAGTGAACTGTACTAACCTGCAGAAACATGCTACATACAGAATGAAGGCGTTAGCTCAAAACTCCGGAGATGCACCCTGTCACTTTGTGTCCATCTGTTACTAGAGTTGCAATGACACGAGACGATTACAATAAATAACTGTTTAGTAAAATATCAGTAATTTAACATGATTGTTACCAGTTAAATTGACTCTAAATCAGATTGAAAACAGATGTTTTTTTGTGGTTGAAATAAAGCTTTATTTTAATTTCAGGCAATATTACATTGTAGCAGACATGAAACTTAAAAAAAAAACCCAACATGAATACTGTAGGATTCAAGACTATAGGAAAGCAAATGTATGAGTGTCATCTGTTTTCATGCACCCTGATACAACTTCAACCCTAGTGAAGACGTTCCCATTTCAGTATGTGTGACCAAAGATGTAAAATACTAACCCTTCCCAGGTAAACATAAAATCTTGTCCTCCTTTGTAATTAGTAAAAATGTTAAGGTTATATTTTCCTAAAAACGGTGGAATAAATAATATTGTAAGTGTAGTTGTTTCTAAGTATATTTAATAAAGCAGTTTCCTGTGGTAAACCTAATTGCAGAACCCCTATTTTAAGTTTGTTCAAGTAAATGTTAGAAAGTATCCAATATACTTTGGTTCATGGGATTGTAGTGCGTGAAGTGTGTTTGGGTGTGGGAGCTCCGGTATCTGATTGGCACGTGGTCCATCATCAGTGAACAGCCGGCAAAGAGTGTGGCAGCAGGGCTGATAACTCAGTCACAGGGAGGATGATATCCGTGGTCCAGGTGGATTGTACAATGTGACACTCTCCTGGACCTCCCAGTCTAAATGTCGAACCCACATTTTTCAAATGTGGAAAAAGGAAAAGGCACGCATTCCCTGTCCTTCAAAAGAGATTTACACGACACTTCCATAGTGCATGGGCTTTTAACAAAGTTGAATTTCCAATATGGTAGGAGAGGTTGTTGTTGTTGAGCTGACTGTTGTCATGTCCCCGCAGTGCCTGTAGTGGTGCTGTGAGGAGTCTGCTGTGGATCTAACAAAAATCCTCAGCAGCCTACCTACTGCTTATAATTTGCTCTGGGTAGCCTATATTTACATTCATCCTCGATTCAACACAAACCGAGCTCGATGAAGATCACTACTGCTGTTCTGTCTCGAATATCGCCGCACAAATAGCTTAGCTGATCGTAATAGACATTTCGGCCGTCTATCTGGAGCGAATACCGTACACAGCCCATACCAGTTCAAGGTAAGCGAGATCATGCACAGCCTCGACCTCAATTTGGGAAAGAGCCGCTTTACGTAGCTTCGACCGGGCAAGCGGGCGCCACTCGAGGCCGCTGACTAGCCATGCTAAAAGGCCTTCTGTTAATGGCTTGATAATTTTATAACATGTTGTTTGGCTATAGGACACTGTACCCTAAACATATGTAGAGTATATTACTATTTTATGATCGTAGCTGCCTAATATCAATTATGTAACCGTACAATATAAAATTATCATCGATTATCACCGAGGCCTTCGGGGACAGGCCGCAAGCCTCGTATATACCTTTGTTCGAAAGTATTGGCCACAAATATATTGGGTTAAGAAGACGTTATTCTAAAATACCACGATCGGAGGTGGCAGATTCTTAGGAGTCTGTTAAAATTATACTCTCAATTTGAAATAAAATTGAAATATAAATACACCCTTTGTAGCGATGCCTTTGCTGATGTTTCCGTTTCCTGGTTAGCTACCGCCTACTAATTTGTGTTTTTAGCTTCATTAGCTTGTTAGCCAAGTATGAGTTTTGATAAGTTTTTAGGTATTGTCTTTGTTTTTACAACGTTTCCCTGCCTTGAGATGAGATAATATGTGCCTTATGAACCACGGCAGTCGTTAGGTTATACCTAGTTACGTTTACAATGATGCAGTGTAAAGTTCCACATCTGTTCGTCGGCTACAGGCTAATGCTAGCGAGCTAGCTCCCTAGATTGTCACGATTGTTAGCTAATGCTAACGTTATTTACGATTTCCTGCTTGTCAGATTCTCCACATCTGATGTACTTTAAGTAGTAATTATCAATCCAGAGACACCGTGTCTGGGAAAACCCCTGCTCCTGTGTCCAGCATGTACTTAAGATATTAGAAGGGAAGCGCTCACACAGCAAACTCAAAAAGTGAAGTGTAGGAGATGATAGCTAGATAGATTGTTGTTCACGTCTAGTATACTCTTTAGTGAATAAACTAAGCTTTTGACTGAGTTGAGTGTACAGCTGGCAGTGCCGTGATGATTACTACGTTTTCACACTGTCACACATACACACACACACATACATACATAAACATACATATACATATACATATATATATATATATATATATATATATATATATATATATATATATATAGCGTGAGTGTGACAATTCCTATTATTTTTATCGGCCTTGTGCCTGATTGAAGGGATTGATGAATAAGACTACTTACCCTCCGCTCTACACCTTTTACAAAAAGTTAGGTTTTTGGACTCCAGATTTTGGTGTTGAAGTTTGTCTGGACTCAGATTATAGTATTAATGTGAGTAAAATACAGGAAATAAATTTGAGTAGTATTTATTTAGACAAGGATTCACATGATTAGTGCCGTTGTAGCCACCGAAATGTAATTTTTCACAAATAAGGACAAAGGGTTATTTATGATATATTAGTGTGGTGGCTCTAATTCTATTCTACTGTTACCTGTACTCAGATTGAATTAACAAGCCCTTTTACTCTTGGTGTGCATGTTACTTCCTCAGCATGAAATGTTAATGATGTCATTCTTGGTTTTTCCTTACTTTATCCCGTCAGCTGATGTTGTCAAGGACAAGAGTCACGTGATGTATGAAGGCAAACACATACACTTCTCAGAGGTGGACAATAAGCCCTTGTGCTCGTACAGCCCAAAGCTCTGCAAGCAGCGCCGACTGAATGGCTACGCTTTCTGTATCCGGCATGTTCTGGAGGATAAGACAGCTCCCTTCAAGCAATGTGAATATGTGGCCAAGTACAACAGCCAACGGTGTACCAACCCTATCCCAAAGTCAGAGGACCGCAGGTGTGTATGTTTGAGTGCATGTGTGGCAGGATTTACTGCATTGCTGACAATATTTCACAGTATATTGATGATGTGATGTGTTCTCCAGGTACTGCAACAGCCACCTGCAGGTTCTCGGCTTTATCCCCAAGAAAGAACGGAAAAAGAAACACGATGCTTTGGAGGAAATGCGCTCACGGGCTCAGCTGGAGTCAGTGGCTCTCAACATAACTGTGCCCTCTTTAACTCTGAAAGCTTCCAATGGTCTAGATGAACTTCCACCATCTCCCCCTTGTACACGCCTGTTACCCCTTCCTGATGGGGAACTCCTGGACCCTTTTGCCTTTTATGAGGAAGACACAGACGGGGAGGAGATGGGTCCCCCTCGGAAGAGCAACGCTATCAAGAAGAAATTACAGAGTCGGCTGGTGCTTAACCAGAAACTCTGCCATGACACGGACCTCTTCCAGTCACCGCCTGAGCACTTTAGCCCCTCCCCTGTCCCATGCATCCACCCTTCCTCACCGCTCAACACTCATCTCCCACGGCAGCAGTCAGGTCTTCTCCAGCCGCCCCAGCAGCAGGGTTTATTATGCAATCCACCACCACCTCAGACGGTCAACTTTCTGCCTCCAGGGATGCCTGCCAATGCAACACCCAGTCCAGTGCAGCCTTCTGGGCCATCACTCAGCAGGAAAACGCCTTTCACTGCTGCACACTTGGTTGTCATGCGCCCCGCTGCCTTCTCACCTTCTGCCAGCTGCTTGGCCAGGTTGCAACATCTCGTGCAGCTCTGTGTCAAGAGACACCGGGAGCATGATGACCTTTTTCCTCATCTAGGTGCCTCATTTGAATATGTAGACCACCCCTTTTTATACATGACGTGGTTCCTTGCTTATTATTCCTGTTTAAAGCTTAGATACTCTGGATAGCTAGGTTATGAGCTGTTCTAACAAGCTGTCTTTCAGGACTGGACTGGTCAGAAGACAGTGCGGATGATGACGAAGATGAAGATGAAGGAGAGCGATTTGTTCCTTGTCACAGTTCTTGGAGAACACAGAACGGGTCAGTGTTTCACCTCTCAGCATCACAGCATAAACATCCCCTGACATTTCCCTTCATGATTGCTGTTGTTGGCTTTGTCAAAACAGGTTGGAAGACGATGGCGGCTCCTCTCGGAGAACACGGCTACTGAGGCTTTGCTCGTACCTGCAGGAGAAGTATAAGCACATGTGCAGGCAGGAGAGGGCAAGTATCCGCCAGAAGAGATACCGCTATGCCTTCCGCAAAGCCTTGCTGCACGCTGCCAGTAAAAACCCAGACTGTGCGGCAAAGCTAATCCAGGAGTTGCGTGGTGCCTCTCGAAGCGCCTCAAGGTATTCTCAACACTGTCACACTGGTCAGCTGGATGTCCTTAGGAACAGTATGAATTAGAGCTGCCACGACTATTTCAATCATTGATTTTATCATTTCACAATTTTTTTTTTCAAGTAAAAATGTCAAACCTGCTGGAATAAGAGTCTTAAAAATTAGGATTTGTGTGGCTTTTTTATCATAATAGAAAATGTTATTTTCACTGTTGGATAGACAAAAGAAGCAATTGAACATGTTGCTTTTGGCAATGCTGATGAAAATTCAGATTTTCTAGACCGCTTTATCAGCCGATTGATCAACGAAAATAATCTTTAGTTGCAGCCTTGTGAAAAATAGTTGTATTTTTTATTGATAACAATGCAGTTATACCTGCATTTATTTTGTTAAACAAGCTCGTCCAATGAAATTTGATGATTTTATAACTTGTTGCTCAAATACTGGTAGAGAACACTCACACTTGGCTCGGTTGCCCCGTACTGTGCTGAAGCACGATTTGCGCCCCCCCACTTCCACCACCACCACCACCAACACACACACTCCCCTGCTGCCCCCACATATTCACCAGCCCGAGTACACTTATGTTATCACTGTCTGAGAGTGATATTTGGTTTGAAATCCTGTTGATCTCATGTTCTATTTTGTCCCAAAATGACGAAAGGAGTACAGGCTCTGTATGCTACAGATGCACAAACACACACATTTGTAACCCAGACTGTTGCTTCACTATTTGGTTTAATAACCAAAATGCTCATACAGTGAGCAGTAGGTGAGAATTAGCACTTAAATATTCTCCAGCCTGTCATATCTCTGGATATTTTTCTCTGTCTACCTGACGCTGCCCACTCGCTGTATGCGTGGCTGGGCGCATGCGACAGGTGTCCACGCACGTTCAAGTGCACCATGCGGAAGCTCACCTCTTCGCCTGGGCGCAGTGTGAAGCACTCACACCAGTCAAACAAACCAGACTTAAGGGGGCAAACGTGATTGAGTGCGGTACCAATAGCCAAGTGTGAGTAGGCCCTTAGTGTGTATCTTCTAATCTGATGTTACACATGAGGCATTTGGCCCGAGTGTTGACAGAGTTGCTTTGTTGTCTGTGCTCAGTCTTGCATCTGAACATCTCTGCAGTGTGGCTCCAGCAAGGCAGCAGCACAGAGATGTGGGGACCTGCACTGGCAGCACAAAGGGCCAGGCCTGCAACAACCGAGCGTTGCCCTTCACCCAACACTGTTTTCAGCGTATCTTTTTCACCAACTGTCCACCTGGCTGCTGCAAGTGCTGCACAATTATTGTTGTTCCTTGAGGTTGAAAACCTGGTTTAATATAGTGCAGCTGTACATATCCCTTAGAAATAAGTGCTGGAGGATGGAATATCACGACTACATGCTCTCTCTCCAGTGTTTTGGTGTTTTCCTTTATTGTTCTCTGTAGACATTCTGTTGAATCGTTCCCAGCAGCTCTTTGCTAGTTGCACAGCCAAATTTGCAGATGGTCAGCAGTGCTCCATCCCTGTGTTTGATATCACTCACCAGACACCTCTCTGTGAAGAGCATGCCAAAAAGATGGTGAGTTCAGTGTATAATGTTTTCCTTCGTGATTGTGAGTCCTCTGTTTGTGATTACCGTGACTCAGACTCAAAGGTCTCGCATCTTGCATGCAGGATAACTTCCTACGTGGGGATGGTAACCGACGAGTGCAACACCAGCAGCAGCACCAGCGTAAGCCACGAAAAAAGACCAAACCGCCGGCACTCACCAAAAAACACAAGAAGAAAAGGAGGAGAGGGCCGACGAGGCCCCAGAAACCCATTCCTCCAGCTCTGCCGCAAGGGAACCTTGGAATGCCCTCTACGAGCCTAGCGATGTCCTCGCAGGCCAGCATCAGGTGTGCTAACCATCCCCTCTGCTGAATCAGTAGTAATTCACGTGTTTGAGCTGCTTCTTCACATCAAAGCTTTTCCCTCTCATCCTTGTGGCAGGAGTCCTTCAACTCCCGACCTGAGCACAGACGAGCTTCCTGATGATATCACCAATGAAATAGCCGACATTCCAAATGACCTTGAGCTCAACCAGGAGGATTTTTCTGATGTGTTACCCAGACTACCTGATGACCTGCAGGACTTTGACTTGTTTGAAGGTTGTCTCTCACTACAAGTTCTGGTGCAATTACACATCTGGTGTCCACTGTGATTTTAAGAGTGCTAAATGTTGTGTGTGTAGGTAAGAATGGGGAGCTGCTGCCCACCACAGAGGAGGCTGAGGAGTTGGTGCGTGCACTGCAGGCTATGGGATCCTACCCAGATTCCTTGGTGTGCCTGACCTCCATGGCAGACCTGACCCCATCTGAAGGAGTGGACCACCGAGCCATGACTGTGTTCCCTGGTACAGTCCAGCCAGGGGGGATGGGAGACCTACTCACCAGCCGCATCCCAACTGAGAATTTCACCAGCCTTGAGTTGGAGGACAATCTACTGCAGTCAACGGGGGG
This sequence comes from Aulostomus chinensis, assembly GCF_037954235.1. NCBI lineage: Eukaryota > Metazoa > Chordata > Actinopteri > Syngnathiformes > Aulostomidae > Aulostomus > Aulostomus chinensis. The sequence goes on along the minus strand of NC_141331.1, from coordinate 17,994,394 downwards.
CCACTTCCCCCCCTCACCACCATCTCAGCCCAATAGCCAGCCCCCCTCGTCGAGCTCCAACCTGACCTCATCTTCCTCTTCAGTAGCCCCCCCCACCTCCTCCCTCCTCACTCAACCCTCCCTGACAGAGCGAACGTTTTCCAGGACACACACGCCGCACGTCCTGGCCAAGTCAGATGCCCCCACCTCCTCCCCCCAAGGCAGCCACTACAGCAGTGAGCATGTGCCATCCCCTTACAGTGACCAAATGTCTTCGCCCCATGCCAGCTCCTTCCAAGACACCCCTCTGCTGCTGGAAGTCCCTCTCAGCGGGGTACCAGGACCCCCACGTTCATCATGGAACAACCTCCCGCTCCCACTTACCGACCCCACGCAGTTTGGAAATCTCATCGGATCAGAAAGTCATCTCATCTCCACTTCCTTGTCCACTCCCCCGGCCACTACCCACTCTGTGACGCTGCAGCCCATGGCTGCTCTCTCAGCGATGCCTCAGAGCGGTTTGACAGGTTTAACGATGCCCCCCGCCCCATCATCCTCCCTCCCGTCCTCTTCACATGATCCATTGACCTCCACACAGCCCAAGCAACAGCTCCCTCAGTTCAGCGCGGCCTTCGGCCATCAATTGGCCTCCCACAGTGGCATCCCGAAAGATGTGCAGCCAAGCCACAGCTCCACAGCACCCCCTGCTGGCTTTTCCATAGTTAGTGCCACCACTGCAAGTGCCAACAGCGCCTCACCGCTCTTCACACAAAGTAAATGAGAGCAGGCAGTCTGCAGCGGCCGCGTGATGGTCTGTGGACTCGCACTCACTTCCAAGCCTCACTGGAGCAGCTCCTGATTGACGAACACCCTCCTTCATCTGCTACATGTGTGCAATGTGGTATTAGGGCACTATTTGATCATGAATTTGCACAACCTCAGAGTTTCCTTCATATGTTCTATTTTTACTCTGTTGCCAGGTGGATTTAAGTGAGTGCGAGTCCACTTTGTTTGATGCCTTGTGGTTTGGTCAGCTTGGGCTCACACTCAGACAGATGATGTGAGGAAATAAACGGGTGAAGTTCGGCAGAAGGACCTTAGCAGAATCGATTGACGTTGAATCCTCGATCAGTGGTGGGTTTCCTTTGCTTTGCCAGTTCAATCCTGTCTTTAAATGATCAACTGTACCCTGCCTTGCTCAGATGGCCATTGCATTTTTTTAAATTGCATCCCCCCCCCCCCCACCTGTTTCATACACTGCTTCTCTGAGAAACAAGAGCACAGGTTGTGATATTTGTGACCCATTATGTCTCACGCTATTTAACTGTTATCGATCAACGATATAGAATCTTACTGAGTCAGATTTCACAGTCATATGAATTTACCAAAATACTTTTAAAACTGTTTTTATATTGTGTATACTGTATATGTGCTCATTTATTGGTTTACTCAGACTTAAAGATCTCTGACCTCACCATTGGTTGTGTGACTGAGTGGCCCAGTAGACACATGAGGGTAAATATAGTTTCTTAAAGCAATAAACACATTAACATAAATATAGCATTGTAAGGTATTTTATTGGTCTCAATGCATGTAGCTTCACTTGGTGAATCCAGTCGGGTTGTGGTTCAGGAATATATTTTGGTCTCTATAAATGTATCGGATTTTTCTTTTACAACAATTTCACTCAGAACCATAGAGACCAGTGATCAGGTCGGGCCAACCTCACCGCTCTCGGGTCACGCCGAGTGGATTTCCAAGGCTGATGAACGAGCCTCAGTGTTATGACGGGGCAGCGCAGGGGACTTGGTGTCGTCAAAGGTGCTCCCTGGTCATCGTATGTCTCATTAAAAGGCGAATTCCGTTTCAGGACTGCTGCTCAGGCGGTGTATTTATATTGAGAATTCCTATTTTACCAGACAGAAGTATCATGACGGTATAGACGACTTGATGTGCTATACATTTGAGGTATGTTACTCTATAAAAATAATGATTTTTAATGGTAAATAATGCAAAACCAAATCTTAAAAAGTTTAGAATCTCCTGAAAGCTCCTCATGACTCACAGCAGTGCAACCATGGCTTTTGATAGATATTATATTAGACATTTGACGGATTGTCAGACATTGTTGAGTATTAGGTATATAGAGTAGCGATCTCTATCTTGGGGTTTGTTGGTGAATTATTGAGTAGCAATCAGTTGATTAAAAAAAAAGTTATTTGCAATGTATTCAATGGAACCTGTGTCTTGTCGAGTGAGTCTCTTGTTTTTTAATGGCTATCAAAATCAGGTCGGAGGGATCAATGTTTGTTTGCCGTGTCTGTCGTCTTTTGTATTTAACAATATATATTTTTTGATAGCTATTAAACGCAAGAGGGTTTGCCGCAACCTTTTTGTGTGAGAGGTATTTAATTATTAGATCGGTTAAAGGATTGAGTCTCGGCGGTATAAAATGGAGGAATGTACTCATCGGCATTTTAATTTCACGGAGTAAAAACGCATCATGGATTTCAATTTTGCACAGAGTCGAGTGGACGAAGCCTGTGGTGTGTCCCGTGTCTGTCTTGCCTTTCTTGTTTTTTTCTTCTTCTTCTTCTTCTTTCTTTAAAAAAAGTTTGTTTTTTTGGCTTGGATGCTCATTAAATGAAAGGCGGCCATCATTACCAGCTCAGACCCCCTCCCCCTCCCCCTCCCCTTCCAGCTGTGATCAGGCCCAGTTCTGTCTCTCCCTTCCAAAGACAAAACCCATCATGTAAAAACCTGTAGCTCCACCAGAGAAGACTAGGATTCAGTGACTGCAGTGCATCTACAAAAAAAAAATACACTTAAAAAAAAATTACAAAAAAAAACAAATTCTTTGCAAATGAGCAAGGCGATACTGCTGTATCCACATAGCATGAGATTAGTCGCTGCACCAGTTTCTTTCCCAACAACCACGTAGAACAAAATTCACAGGGCTCATAGGCACATGTAACTGCTTGTATTCAGAGAAAGCTGACAAATTCCTATATTCATTGAATGTACTGTATTACTGTTTTTAAAGATAGGATGAGCTAATCTAGTCACCTTTTGTTACTGGTCCCTGTTTAATTTGTCTAAGATATTTTTTGTATACAAAGGTTTACATTTTTATGTATATTTTTCTTGTGTACAAATTATGTAATATGTGTACAAACACTGTATGTAATATCTGTATATAGTGTGAGAAATTTGATCTTTTTGTTTTTGGATGTATAAATAAAACTTGCTGTGAGGTATTTGCTGACACAGTTGCGGTGTGTGTGTGTGTGTGTGTGTGTGTGTGTGTGTGTGTGTGTGTTTTCTTTTTTTTTCAAATTGTTTAACCAGTGGCATGAAGACGATAAGGTGAGGTGACACCTTCCCAGCCACAGGCCGATCTGCTGCAGCCTGGGTTTACTTCATGTGTCTGGATGCACATGGAAAGTCAAATTTAATACATATTTAACCCTTTAAATACATTGGGCTTCCACCTGAAGTGCACCTACTATATTTTTTTTACATTTTAAATGTGCACCGTAATTATTTCCAAAAACACTTTTAAAAGAAGTTCAGTTTTTATCTTTCTTGCGTTTTTTTTTTTTTTTTTATTTTGTATTATTTGCAAATTTCCTTAGGCCCCTGTTTCATACTGTACATTAACAATTAACATTAAGAATGACTTAAAAAATTTCGCCTTAAATAATCTGGTACATAATTTAATGCTTAAAAAGTCTCATGAAATGAATCCTGACCTAAAACTTGGAGATGCAATTTTTAAAATTGCATCTATAAATGTGCAATTACAAGTTGGGTTGAATGATCTGAAGAAAAAGATCAATTTTTGCAATTATTTTCAATGAATATTTCGATTGGATAAGATTCACAACAGAAGAAGCAATTATTGCGGTGTCACTCATATGAAGAGAAAAACGTTGAAATGAGGACGAGAGGATTCGTACCAAACACAGACTTGTCGAGGTTTTCACATCTCCACAGCGCCATTTTCTGATTTCAGCTAATATTGCTTCTCCTGCCTTGTGGACACTGCATTTGATTATTTAGCCCAAACTGTAACATGAACTAAACCTTAATTAAAGAGGCCTGACGATCAGCTCTTGAGTAGATCACCTCCTGGCATTAGTGGAATCAGAGAAAGGAAGCTCCACTAATATCTATATCTATCTATATATATCTATATTTAGATGTCTATATATATATATATAACTATATCTATATATCTATCGATATATCTATTGATATATCTATATCTATATCGATAGATATAGATATATCATATATATCGATAGATATAGATATATCATATATATCGATAGATATAGATATATATATATATCATATATATCGATAGATACAGATATAGATATCATATATATCGATATATATATATATATATATATATCATATATATCGATAGATATAGATATATATATCATATATATCGATAGATACAGATATAGATATATAGGTATTTTTTACTTGAAAAAGCCTGAGATATAATTAAAATAACTTTGGGCTGATTTTCTACATAAATAGGTAGAAAAAAACCATCCAAAGTGGCTTAGACCTTAGCGGTTCATTTGTTCGAATTTATGTTTACTGGTTTGCCTCTTGTAGCTGAATATGAATCATAACCTCCCTGTATTGCAGTTCACTCTGTGTGTGTGCGTGTGTGTGGTCACATGGTCATTTCTGGAGGTAACGCAGGCAACCTCACTTTCAGATGCGGAACGACGACAAAAACAAATAAAAAAACAATCAAGTATTTACGGTATGTTTTATTTGTTCCATAATCATTTGACATCTTCCAAAGAAATCCAACAGCAGTGTCCTGCATTAGCAAACATATATACTGAACCATGAACTGTCTGTAATGTCACATAAATGACAGGTACATTTCTAGTGATTGCTATCCAGTGTTTACTGATACTTTTATCACGTCACAGAACCAAACTTTAAACCCCTCTATTACATAATACTGCTCTTTTTGGGTTATAAAAATAGTTTGATAGAATATATTTTGCCTACTTGTGCTAAGAAATGACTCCTGGAGCTCACAATACTTTATTGCCATACAGAACACAAAGGGGAGGATGACTGCTCTACCTGCATGTACCATCTTTTAAAATCCAAAAGAAATCTGCAAAGTGCAACACATAAATACATAAGGAGTCCGAGTACGAGACCGTGGAAAAGGTGCACATTGTACTGAATCTGTCTGAGTTGGAGTTGGAGGCACACTTCTGAGATAGAACTCAAGTAGCACTGGCTGACATTAGCTCCGTTCCTTGATTTCTATGAATTAATCAGAACATCTTTGACTTTTACTCATTCAGTCTCTCCTTCTATCACAATTAGTAAGGTCATGAGGAGTAAAACCAGTCTGCTGATTAACACATTTCTAGCAAAGAATGAATGTTTTTCTTTTTTTTTCTTTTTTTTGAAGCATTTCTGCTCTGCATGTGTGAAGAAAGTCAACTCCCACATGCACACTGATAAAACATTTTAAAGCTGATTCTATTCTTCTCATTCATACACTCGGGCTGATTCCTCTCCAGCTGGTAGGGACTCGTGCCGTCCTTTAGAAGTATGCTACAACGCATACCGCTCCGGCCAACCACATACTGTCATGCACATTCCTTTACTACAGTCAGAAGAAGTCGCAGTCCCACTGGTCTGCTTTCATGTTAATATGTACATCTGAGACCAGAGTTGAGCTCTGTATGCATTTACTGTACAAGTGAAAAACATGTTCAGATCACATCAGTCCAAGTGGAAAGACACAGCCAAGCAAAGATTACACTGCACCACCGGGTCCCAGCTGTGAGCCAGCATGGTTTATACCTGCAAATACTCATGCTACTCTTGTATGGCTACTTCGTAAGTCAAAGGCATTTATACTTGAAGTGCAATTAAAGCTGTAGGTGCGCTCGGGAGTTCCGCAGTACCACTGCAGCTCCCAAGGAGACCAACAGAATCTGACGGTGGAGAAACTAAATGGTGGCGCCGCCCTGTTGCTGGGATGAATGGATGAGAGCTCCCTTCAATCCAACATACATGGCAAGAAAAAGATCAAGAAATGAGGCGAAGTCCAATAAACTAGCACAACATGTGGAATCAGGGCTGGAAACACAACATCTGCTGACCGATCCTGGTGGTGGTGGTGGTGGTGGTGGTGGGGGTGGGGGGGGGGGGGGTGCAAGTGTAGACCGGATAAAAGAAGTGGACGTAGCTCCAAGTGAGGAGTGGGAACTCTTGGCCAACAGGGTGACCAAAACCTTTTCAATAACTTCACAGAGGAGCAGCTTTTGTCTCATTTCTCAGGCCTTGTTCAGGCTGCCAGCCCAGATTCCATTTTTAGCACAACCAGACTGATTTCAAGGTGGTTTGAAACCTGATTCAAATCAGTTCCTACAGAAGCCCGTACAGATTTCACAAAGTGGTTTTTGTCGCTTTCAACCTGCTTCTTCCACCGATACTGGCCGTCTTCAATTTCAGATTGGTGTGGGACGTCTGCACACAACAAATGTGACAGCATCACTTGAGAATAACAGTGTGGACAGAAAAAAGATCTTATCTAGAACTTACATGCCCGCAGTGTGAATAAAGCCTTAGTTCACACACTCGTATGTGAAGAATACCAACAAAAAAACTGTTGGTGCATCCTTCTAGCCTTTCTAGCAACAGCGATCAGCTCGGACCCTTCTAATATCTGGGTTTGATTTCCATCCAACGTATACAAGACTGTTTATTTCAGAACGAACTCTGAAAAGTTGACGAGCACAATCCTGTTTTGATCACCTCTGATGTCGATTTTAATGAAAAGGCTGTGAACTCTGCCCCGTTTGAAGATTCATCTAAATTTTGGGGGGAAATTCCTTTCACAACAAAAGCGCTCTCTACAGTCAGCGCTCCATTTTAAAATGTCATTCGACTACCTTTTTTTAAAAGTGAACTCTGTAATCGAGTACTAAAAGGTTGTGAGCGTGACGGTAATGAGTCTAGAGTGTGTGTGAGACTGTCGCGTCCACACTGTGGTACAGCTGGATGAGAGGAGGTGAGGCTGACGACAGGAATGTAAATGCTACAACTGAGAGCCCAGGACGAGTCCCGGGTCTGCTGCTCCTCCGCTGAGGTGAGTGAAGGGGGCTTAAATCCTGGCTCATTTAGGAGGAAGTCCTCTTAAGGTGGACCAGCCATTCTTTGACTTAATTCTTTTGAATTGCTAACGTGAACCACTAAATCCAGGTTGAGGTGCTCCACCCTCTTGTCCAAATATGGCCAAGATGGCAACAAACAAAAATGCCAAACCGAAGGCTCCGAGTTCACAAACCAAGTTGTAACAGCTACGTCCGCGTCTTTGATACAGTCGGTCAAGTTGTTTTTTAACGTTTTCCAAGATTATTTCAGCCAAAGCATGGGCAGAGAGAGTAAAGATGAGGGAGATTTAGGACATTTCGAATAAATCAAGAGTAAAACATGACTGAGGGCAGCCATTTTCATGAGTACCTTAACAGCTTTACAACTGAAGAAATCAAAGACCGATATACAAAAGAACAAAGTACAAAGGCAAGGCAATCTCAATTATGGCCATTTTAGTCTCAAAATATTTACCTCACAACCATTATCTACAGTTGCATTTGGCCATTTGTACACACAGTGGTTGCATTACAAACGCTTCATGGATACAAATTTGCTTATATACAAGTCTATACAACCATCCTATTAAGCTCTTCTCACTCTCCGGAGGACCCAGTCCACTTAAAACAGGATACCTGAGTTTTCAATAAAATGCATCACACCACTCTTAATTCTTCACCACACATTTCACAGGGGATCTCACACACACAAACACGCACGCACGCACACACTCACCTTAACAACATACCATTACACCATCTCCAAAAGGATGCAGAGTGCAAACCTTTCGATGAAGACACAACTCACCAAAACCACAAACTCCAACGAGTCCATGCAGAAAGATCGCTAACTCCACACTCAAAGTAAAACAGCTGACTGTCCTCAACAGGGCCCTCTGGTGGTGTGCTCGGGTATTAACGGATTTGAAGTAGGCCGGGCTTCAGGCAAATGAGCGATGGAGACCTTCCAGGGAGAGGTCACCCTGAGGAGGTCAGGTTCGTCTTCTGCCATCATGGTGACATGTCAGAGCAGAGCTGGACAAACTTCTCCTCAGTGAGTGGCAGCAGCTGGAGGCAGAGAAAACCTGACAAACAGACAGCAGAGAGCAGGTCAATATTTACAGGTCTACGTAGTCATGACACACTGAAGAGCAAAGCTGGTGGGAGGCTACGTTCCAGCTCTAATAACCTGGATATAGAATGTGATGTTAACCTGGTGGCACCAGAGTTTATTACATGAGCTCACTTAATCTTATGGGTCTTCTCTCTAACAGTGAACACCAGAGGACACAGAGGTCATGCCAGCTCTCATTTGAATAGAAACATTAGCATGCTAACCCTCTTAGAGCTAACATTAAGCTTTTTAGCAAGGGAGGCCATCATTCGTGTTCCAAGTCTGCTCTTTGTAAACAACTACGGGTCTATTTTATCTGTGAAGCCACTTACAAACCTTGACAGGAGCAATATTTTGGCTGCTCTCCTAATGTATCTCAACAACACCTGTTAGCTAAAGCTTAAATGTCTTAAAATGATCTTAAAAAGTCGAGGTGTAGGATCCATCCCCAACCCTGCTCGCTTGCCTCTCACGCTCAGACTTTAAACAATAAAGTGGAATGAGCGCCAGAGTTAAAGACAGCAAATTACCTTGAGATACAAGGAAGGGTGGGAGAGAGAGGATGGTTTAAAAGACTGCAGATGATTCAAATAAAGTGTACAAATTACATGTAAAATTGAATTCAATGACGCAATGATGAACTTCCATTACCTCTGAAGTCTCTGCACCAGTTCAGCCACCAGGGAGTCACAGACCCCTGGGTGTGTCTCCTCAGCCAGGAAGATGGCCTTCCGCAGCGCCTCTGCAACCTCCGGCTTGCCATTGCTCGTCTCGCCCTTGTCCTTCAACTGCACCAAAGACAGCTTTTTAAACAACTTAGTACTAATCTGCCAAAACTATTAAATATTTGGACGATGAAAATGAATCATAACCTTTGTGCTTATTTACAAGGTTTAGTTTTAAATCATGTGGCATTATGTTCGTTTTAAGCTAGAGGGCCCGACTCATGGGATTACCTCAGAAAACAATGGAGAGAAGATTGTTGACAAGCTTTGTGACAAAGGCCTCTTTGGACTCTCAAGCTCCTGGAAGAAAGTATCATTTAAAAGGTGAAAAGAGACTTCGGAGGGACATTCAGCACACGGCGGACGAGGCCTCGCCAATGACAGAAGCTAAACTGCTACATTACCTGTTTCCTCTCGAGTTCGGTGGGCTGTGCTGCCCCATTCTGAACTTTCTTCAGGTCCTTTTCTCTGATGGTGTTGAAGATCCAGTCATCGTTGCTGGAGTCGTTTCCCCCAGACGCTTGGCATTGAGGCTCCCTTCAATCAAACAGGAAGATCATTGACATATCTGGAGAGTTGCTAGATTTAACTTCAGGGTAGATTACGCTGGGATGGTGCTGACAACTTACTCGTCCGACTCATCAGAGCTGGACTCATCTCGAGACTGCTCCGCCTTCCACCTCTTGTATCTGTCGATTAACTCTGTCAGATAGGACGTCTTTTTGGCATGCCTTACAATCAACTTATGCTTTAACAGCTCTTTGGCAGTTGGCCTCTAAAAAAAAAACAAAAATAACCCACAAAAAACACACACTTGACAGTGAATATTAAACAACCACAGCATCTGTTATTTCTTTCATGCTATGAACACAAACGGTTTAAACTTACAAAGCTGGGCTCCTTATTCAAACAGGCCTCGATGAATTCTTTAAGTGGTTTGCTGTAGTTTCCTTCCAGCGTGGGCGGATTGTTCTTTGGGATGAGGAATAAGACCTTCATAGGATGGAGCTCGGAGTGAGGCGGCTCTCCTTTAGCCAACTCTATTGCCGTTATTCCTAATGACCAGATGTCTGCCTGTACAACAAAGACATCGGAACAAAAAAAGATCTTATTATGACAGCAGAATCTCTCCCAAAATAGACACTGACAGAAGGCTGGGAGAAATGACATTTGAAGTGGCTGACGTCGGCCATGCCGGTGTATTTAAGGAAGCTCTGACATACTGGTGGTGCTGAAAAACCACACTGACTCATATTAGCTGCTCTTCCAAAAATATGTACCTTTGACTCTACTAAACCTGCTAAAGTGCTTAAAGGTTGCTAGAAAAACAGCCGTGCTGGAGTGAATGGCACGATAAAAAGGACAAAGGTCCGTATAAAAAAAAAAAAAAAAAAAAGGTAATATAATGCAATAAAACTCATTACTTACAATATCTAATGACCAAAGAAAACAATATCGATCTTCTGTAATGGCAGATAGTTTCCAGTGGTTACGTGATGGTATGTCTCTCCCACATCTTTACAGATGGGCAAGGTCCATCTGTAAAGATGTTCCAAACCTACGCTGAGATTCAACACAACCAATCTAGTGAAGCATCTCGCCAATAGGGTAGTCCACCAGTTGAAATGGTTCCGGCTCGGTGATTGTGAAAGATAACATAACTACATCATAGGGCCCAGCATTTAATTGTATAAATCCAACTGATAACAGTTACAGTTGATTCTTTCCCTTTCATAGTTCAGTATATTTATAGGACAGAAATGTGCCAATCATAATCAGGGTCAAAGTCGGAAAAAACCACGGCAGTGAAGGGAGGTCATATCCCTCACACATCAGGGCCTCACATGTGATTTTGAGACCGTTTCCACCGAGGCAGCTGAGGTCAATAATGGATGTTTACCTGCGTCTGCAACACATTCACACCAGTAACTGTATCGTTACTCCACAAAGACAGCTACAAGTCAAGCCTTCAAACGTTCGCACATCAACGCCACCAGTATTTACTAATTAGATGCAGTTATCGTTTAACAAAAGCCTCATTTTTGAGTGGTTACTTCCAACAAATGGATTTAGCAGAGCGGCACTCGAGTTCATGTCTATCTATTTCTACTACTGAAAACCCAAGTCGGGAGATTCTTATTAAAATGGTGTTTGAAAAAAACTAACGTCTGGTAAATGAATCTGTTTCCATTACATATGGATCACGGAAAACTCAATATGTAGGGAATAATCATCGAGAAAAAAGACACACTGATGTCTCTACTAACACTTGGTGATCTCAAACTGATTTTCATTCATCAGGAACAATGTCCCCATAAAACGTTCATTGAACAAAACCAAGCTGATTTCCTGTTCAGAATCAGATTGTTTTTGCAACCCCCCCCCCCCCATTCAAAAATATCCCTCCCTGGCCATTTCTGTTGTTCTTTCCTGAGGCCACAGGTCAAAGGGGCCAAGAGAACTAAACAGAAAACCTCCCACTACTCCAGATGTTCAGCCCAACCCAGCTGATGTGGTATTTTATTCCTTTCAAACCAAAGTGAGCACAGAGTGACTAAGTAGTGGTTGAGTCTAACAATAGCACCAATGCCAGAAAGTGTATTTATTCAAAGAAGGAAGAAAAAAAAGAGAGGTTATATTTAAAATGCGCTGATTTTCTCTCCTCGCTGTTCATTTCTTTTACGATTTTGTGGCATAAAACAGAAACTTTTAAAACCGTGATAATACTGACCTTTGAATCATAGGCGGATTGTTTTATAACTTCAGGCGCCATCCAGAAAGGAGTGCCGACAAAAGTGTTCCTCTTTATCTGGGTGTCCGTCAACTGTCCCGCCACGCCAAAGTCTGCCAGCTTGACGTCGCCTTGTTCTGACAGCAACACGTTGGCCGCTGCAAACGGAGGATGGACAACCGCATACATTGTTTACCGCCCTTATAAATGATACAATAACAAAACAGTCTGTTTCAATAATGCACAAAACTTCCATGGGACTGTTACAATTATTCCCTGTTTCAGCATGTAACCTGACTTCTTGAGTCTCTGTGTAGGAAAAAGGACTATTTTTTAGAATCAAATCATAAATCAGCTTTCTTGTGGTGCCTGTATTTAGTGTGTATTCACTCAAATTGAATGCATCTTTCATTTAGGAGTGCTTTTCTATCTTTTAGAGGGTGAAATTCTGATGTCTGTGCATGGTGTAGTTGTTTCCATTTACCTTCGCATTCCCTTCTCTTATGGTTTACTTCATCAAACACACCTTTTACGCTGCTATTCTTGATTACCTTTTTGTCCTTAATTCATTCAAGAATTCCTGTTTACTTGTACCTGACCGTTCCTCAGGAGACCAACACACTTCTCTCAAAAAGAGGCTCTGTTCAGACTCAACATTAACATACGTCCTGCCATCAGAATACATCTCCCCTGACCCCAGCTGATAAATACTGAAGTCACTGCACCTTAAAGTCTCATTTTCATCAACACAAAGATGGACCTTTCCGAGCTCAGATGGTTTAGAAGCTTGCTGTTGCAGTGCTGTTTTATGTCCAACACTCTTACCTTTGATATCTCTGTGGATTTTCTTTTCAGAGTGCAGATACTCCAGACCCTTCAGGATTTCTCTCAGAATCGTTGCAATCTGGGTTTCATCGAGAGCGCCTGGTTCCAACTGGACAAACAGATCGACAAGATTGTTCCAGGTGACATCAGGCTCAACTTTGACAAATGGCAGCAGATTTTACTTGGAATTCAAGCGGTTGTGTTTCCGTGTCACTGACTTTATATCATCTTACCAAATCGAGGGCTGATCCTCCACCCAAATATTCCATAATAATCCATAATTTTGTGCCCTGAAAAACAAACCAGTGCTTTGGTTTCGTTGGAGTTCAAAGTTGCAGAACAGTTTCATTCACTTTACACATTTTTTGATACTGCCTGAAATATGATAGCTTGAACACGCAATCTTAGATACTGAATATCGAACTTCAATACTTAAATGGCACCAAACAATTTGCTTCAATACTACAGCATATAGAAAGATGACTTAAGTGCATTTAAAAATCAAAGTTCAATACCTGAAGGGGAAATTTAAAAGTGGCAACTTACTTTTTATGTTATAAAACTATGAGAACGGTCACTAGTGACCCGAAAAGAAAAAACCCTTTAACTCTTCAACTACAAGAAATCTTACAATTCATAAAAACCTGCCTCTTAGTGCTGATGTGCTGCCAGAGAAGAGTGGAGCTCTTCAAAGTTTTCCAACAGCCACACAGTGCAAACACAAACACCAGGAGCCATAATTCTCTCCTTCCGCCAGCAGCATAATTACTAATGGACCAGCACTTCTCTCCATCCTGCTGTTAAGTACATGGTAAATGCTACGAGTGGCACTTTAAGCACCATCAGACAGTGCGAATATTTACTATAGTTAGACAGTATGGTCTACAACTGAGGGATGTCTGGTTTGTCCCTTTTTGGTGTATTTTTAAAGGTCGATACAACAGTGATAGGTTGGAGCACAAAAACACTCTAAGATGATTAATCTTTCCTTGTTTTGTTTTTTTCATATATTTATGGATTAAGTACCCAAACCATTAAATACCTCATGTATTTAGGTACTCAAAACCTAAATTAATGTCGCCGTTGGGTTTTCAAAATTAAAAACTAAAAGTTCTCATCAAAGAAGCTTTTAAGAGTATTAAGCCTACATTTTGGGGGAAATATGAAAAACTAAGATCTTCTAAATGGATTTATCTGTTGCCCTCAAACAAGTAATAAAAATGACCAATACATATGATAATTTATCTTTAAAAAAAAAAAAAAAATCCTCTTCAACTGGATTTCACTGCTGTCTAAACATTTTAAGGGCTTAATTTCAGCTTCATGTATGTTTGAGCACACAGATGTTTAGCCCGGTAACATTCTTTCACTATGGACAGCCTATAAAAAGGGCTTTGACTCTGAAAACATGAATCCAACATTTATCCAAGGACATGAAAGCAGGCGCGCTGATGGAGTCTCAACCCACAAAACAGCAGCGCCAATGTCAGATTGATGAAAGACTTCACAGTCAGACCTGCTGAGGGGCAGCTCTCTGTGCCATAAACACACAGCCAGTGCTTCTTCCGCTGCCTACATGCATTATTTATTGACCTTCACTTGTTTGCACAACATACAACCAACATGTGCATCACGTTAAGAGCAAAGAGGAGATGGGTTATGATGAGGTCAATATTCTTCCTGAAACTTACCTTGAGATAGGATCCAAAGTACTTGGTGATAAAGGGGCTGTCACACTGACTGAGAACCGTGATTTCCTGTTGAATGTCTTCTATTTCATCCTCTGCTTCTTCCAGATCAATAATTTTAATGGCCACAACTTTCTGAGTCCGATTGTCGATGCCTTTAAACACTTCACCGAAAGAACCTTTCCCTATCCTCTCCAGCTTGGTAAAAAACTCCTCTGGATCTGCTCGGAAATTCTGCGACAAAGAGATGGATGGTAGAGGAAGAGAGAACAGGGTGTGATTTTAGAAATGAGCTAAATTGTAATGCACAAATATAGATCACAAATAAACACACACACACATACACGCACTCTAAAGATACAGTAAATAAACACAACATAGACAAACAGAGTAAGGAAATTTATAAGCATTTTTTTTTTATATTTGTTGATACAAAATGGGAAAGAAATGTTTAAATCAGGCCTGATGTTGCCTTGGACTTAATAGAATGATCCTTATTAATTAAACATTGCTATAGGATTGATACTCTGTATGGGTCTCATAGCAGCCAATCCCAGCTATCGATATCAAGCCAGGGCTGCAAAAGCCAGATCAACACATTCCTGCTTATTTTTACAGGAATCAAATAATGTGTCATAAAGTGCTGTTCTTCATTTTAATAGGTTAAACATTAACATGGTTTGATGACAAGAGTCAACATTACAGCTCCACAAATAAAACTATAAACACAGGTGGATGTGAGTTTGGGCTTCTTTATGGGTGCACTATCAGATCTTACGATTTCAAAAAATACTGAAGCTACTTTACACCTGGCCTGTGACAACGGCTGACCAAGACAAGAAGTCTGTTGAGAGCAACATTTCTTGATAGGTTGCAGTACAAGCACACTAACATAAAGCAGAAATTAGATTTGGCAAACTCGGACTTCTGAAGCCTAATTTTAGCTTTAGCTGAACTACAGATAAGCACTTTAGAGTTATTAAAACAGGGGGGAAAAAAGCTGTTTCTTTTCCAATCAGAGAGAAAATGGTCAGCTTACTCAAACTGTTCACATTTTTCCACTGTGTGTGTGTGTGTGTGTGTGTGTTTGATAACTGTCTAAGACACTATTGTGGCAGGAGAGCTGGAAAAACCCCCAATATTTCAAGCATTGAATTGCAAGAATGCATTCATGGATTGATGGATACTTTACAGATCGTTACATTGCAACGGCTTTATGGTGATTAATAGTCTGCAGTCTTTTTTTCACAAAGAAGCTGCCATTTGGCTTGCAACTCACATTACCAATGCTTGCCCCAACAATAATTTGATCAATATCTGAGGACCTGTGTGTATGTGGGATTCAAGCACAAACCAGACGCAGGCAAAAACAATTGTATCTCAAAACTAATCAGTGACTTCCATGATATCCTTTAGCATTAATCTCAATTTTCAAACCAACTTTTTAACCTTTCTGACACAGCAAATTCTGTGGCTGAATTGACATTTAAATCAGTGCAACACAGACGTGACTGAGGCTTAAGGACCTCCACCAAGAAGGCTTAACAGAAGCTGAAGGAGGTCAGGGTGTAGGTCCTATTGACTGGACTAAATAGCTTATTTCCCAGTGGAGCACCAGAGAGGGAATAATGGTCTTCTACTTGGCCAAGTCAATTTCTCTTCGTGCGCAGCAATCTGCAGCAGTATTTGCAGTTTTAAAAAATGCCCATTATAAACATGATTACAAACCAAGGTCAATGGTAAAAAGAACTGCACTATGGTTCTTATTTTAGTATGGTACAAAACATACTGAAGGTTTCATAGTAGCTGTAGTTGTTGGTGATGTTGGAAAATGAAGAGATGACAAGCAAGTCTGGGTAAGGCAAAAGCTCTGCTTTGACTTATAGGAAAAGACAAGTGTTGCAAATTGATAAAAATAAACTCCACTTTCAATCTATTTTGAAATGCATTCATGTATAGAAAACTGGTGTTTTCTTGTTTTTTTTTTACCAACAGCAGTATCTGAAATGACTAAAAAAAAGTGATATGCATAATGAAGTTCAAACATTCCAAATGCAAAAATTATACTTTGTTATCCTTTTCAAGTAAGGCAGGTAACCCAGCCCTGGGACTGGGATCTTTTGGCTCAGAAAGCACATTGCTTTTGAGCCTCCCAAGAGAATAATTTCCTGTAAAAGTGCTAATGCATGGTGGTCAACCCTTACAGAGGGAAGATGAATAAGCTGCTGCTCTTTGAAAACGTGGCTGAGAGGGGGCTGCTGAATTCGATAGCAAAGGGACTTTACAACAAAGACTAAAAGACAGAGCGGTGCAGAATAAAGCAGAGTAGAAACAACACAACCAAAAACTATCATAACACTGGTGTAGTCAGTCATCCAGGTGAAAATCATAATGTCGAGTCGGACCTCTGTAAAAACAATGGGAAAAACAACAAGGGCACTGTGACCACAGACTACACATGATGGGAATGTACTTGCCATATCCACAGTCAGCAGGTTTACTGCCACAGCTAAAGCTGCCTGAACCTCCCTCTAAAAGCATGCATTTGATGCTCTCCCATCTGCAGCACAAAACTGTGTAGTCTAGTCTCATCCAAGCACCACACCCTCAGGGCTCACAGCCAGCCCTCCAACTCCTAGCACTCCTCTTCAATTTAACCTGTTGGCTTGGGTTGAATTTTCCCCTCCAGACCTGCATTTTCCTGTGCATAAGCCCATTAAGAGTTCATAATTCAGGAAAAGGACTGTGGTGCATGCAATTGTAGGAATCATAATGTCAGCTTAGGAGACTATCATTCTTAGACGCACTGTAAAGAAGACTATCATCTAGTTATGTGTTGAAAATAAGATATTAAAAACGACCCTGCGACCCTTCAGAACTACTGTGAAGAAAAATGCACTTGTATAAATGTGAAACTTCAAAATCTTAGAACAGGAAACTGGTCATTTTTGCTATTTCTCAAAAGTAAGGATGCTGCAGTTCTTCAACACGTCAACGTGGTAAAATGAAAAGTGTTCCTATTAACTTTTGTTTTAAAGTGGAAGCCAAAGAAAAGTAGCAATTTGATGACATGTTTGGTTGAAGCTGTCCACTCTGAGCAATTGTCGCTTTTCTGTTTTTCAACTCTTCTTGAACCAAATAACTTTCTACTGTTGAACAAACAAGACTGACATTCTGAAGAAATCATGGGTTTTGACAATATCTGTAAAACTGCAAAACCCCCAAAACAATCCATTATGATAGCATCAAGAATCATAGATAAAATCCAAGATAACATCACAGCAGGCTTTTAAGACGATGGAAATCTTCTATATTCATTCTTTGTTCTTCCTCATCCCAAGTAATTACATAACACCAAGTCAATGCTTCTCATGTTCTTATAGTATGATGTATGAATATATTCTACGATGTTCATATGAAGCAACCACCCACTGTACCCAAGCCAAATTTGCTCCCAGGGACAATCAAGTTTGACCTAAACTTTTATCATTTTATTTCTTTTATACACTGAACAGTTGATTGACCAATAAAATAACTGCCACATTAACATATACTGGCAGTAAATGATTGCTGCAGTTTGAATATGAGTGACTTCGAAGTGTTTTACTGCTTATTGGATTATAATGGACAACCAGTGTTGCAAAAACAGATCCCATTACCTGATAAAACAAAGATACAGGTGAAGTAATGTAGATCATCCATCCATTTCCAAGAAAAATTGAACTAAATCCCAAACCACAATAGAATTATTATTTTGTGATAATGACAGCTGTTCGTCAAAGTGTGCAGACAGCTGGAGTTTGGCCAAATCAAGAGCTGAGGACAGATTTGACAGCCTGTCCGTCATTATTTTAATAACTTTGGTTTACAGGTCTAAATAACAACAAGATGAAAGTTTAACTGCGGTTTGCACTTTGTCTTGATGCTGGTGCAGCCAGACTGAAGACGATTATTTAAAAGCAGCCAACTTCATCAAACTTCCGAGTTAGGCACAAAACTTTAAATATAATGTCATTCGTTCCAAACCACGCGAATTAGCCTTCAAAGCTTAACCAACAGTGAAAACATTAAGTGAAGTGTATTTACATTACCTGAATCCCCGGCAGCCCACTCTGAATAGGGGAGTGAGCCATGGCGTCAGGTCAGCAAAGATGACGCCTTTCCACTTCTTTTTCAGCTTTCCTTCTGATGTAGTCGCTTTACCGACCCCTGGTTTTGGATGACTTGCTTCGTGCTGCAAACTCGCCAATGCTGGTTACAGTTTTCAAAAGAATTACGGCTCGATCTAGCAAAATCTACTCGACTAGTCAGCGTGTACTTCGGGCTGTCTGCCTGCCTTCCGCAGTCAGCTAACATTAGCTACGCTAGCTACTTAGCGGCTAGTTAGCAAACAGTTCAGCTAGTTAAATATTTGTATCCCAGTGGACCAATGTGGTCTCTCGGTGCGTGTTTGCAGTCTTTCCGAGGATAAGGTAGAGGTCTGATTTGAAATACTCGCAAACGTCAAATAAATGCAAACTGTTACACAGTTGTATCGCTTGTTGTTGTTCTATTCTCTCAGTACTTTTCTCCGTCGCCCGGCGCCATCTTGGTTAATGTCATTTTCGCAATCCGGAGGACCAATGAGAGCAAAGAAAAGTGGACAGCGCTAATGTCGTCATACGTGTGACAAACGCGTCACGGACGAGCATAGAAGATTGTCCACAGCCAAATTTGTCTGACAATTATGTATCTATCATTGTTTTTGATATGATATTAATATAAATTATTAAAGGTAAACAAATGTGTTTTATAAAGTTCAAATACACATCCAAAGGCAAAAACATGTGACAGATATTGAGGCAATTAACTTAAAAAAAAGGTTTAATAATCAGAAAAAAACTCCAATTCAACAGAGCGACAGGTGAATTAAAGAACATTTTTCTGGAATATGGCCACTCACATAAAGACGGCCAAATGTTCCCAACATACAAAAGTGTGGTACAAAAGTGTTACTAAAGCACATCATTTATCAGAGAAGCTTTCTTCGCTGAGATGTCTGCCAGTAGGCTGCTTGAACGTACAAGTCAATGTTGATTTTGTCAGCTGTCATCAAATATTTCAGAATACCTGCTCTGGGGGTTATCTCTGATGTTAAACAGGTGTAAGAGCAGTAGGCTATGTTTCTCAAATGTTTGAGTAGTCAGCTCAAATTAAGTCAGTTTATTTGTATGGCGCCAAATCACAACAACAGTTATCTTATGACACTTTACAGGTAGAACAGGTCCAGTATACCAAACGCTTTCAATGAATTTACATGTAAAAAGTCTCCATAAGCAAGCAAATCCTGCAACCTTCCTTTTAACAGGCAGGAATGTCAAGCAGATCCAGGCTCAATTGGAACAGCCCTCTGCTTTGACTAGTTGGGGGGAAAGAAAGCAGGAAAACGGGGCAGAGACAAAGACAGATAATGGAGAAAGACAGATATAGAGAAGGAAAGAGAGGGACAGAGATAAAGAGAGAGGGAAAGGAAGGGGAGAGTGACAAGCAGACAGGGACGTGAACAGGCAGGAAGGAGAAAAATGAGCAGAGAGTAAGGCGGGGCATGGCAAACTAACAACAACTAGTTACCAATAATAACTTCTACAGGTTGCTCAAGAAATCAGTTTCAGCATATGAGTAATTATGTGCTAGCAAATACAATATAAACACAATACTAATGTTTATGCTAGTAAAATATTGAGAATAATAAGATGAATACTACTAGTACTAATACTAATATTCAGGATGGCAGCTTGAGCCTCTTCAGGTCTGTAGCTCTTCCGGCTGCAGCATCAATCAAGGATCTGGTAAGTGGGGAAGTTGAAAGGCTTCTCAGAAGAGGACGAGTTAGTGACAAGTATAAGTACAGGAGGACAGAGAAGACAGAAGAGAGAGAAAAGCCCAGTACATCATGGGACATCCCCCAGCAATCTAAGCCTATAGCAGCATATCTAAAGGCTAGCCTAAACCAGATCTAACTATAAGCTTGATCAAAAACTCTTAAGTCTGCTCTTGAATGTAGAGACAGTGTCTGCATTCCGGACTGAAACCAGGAGACGGTCAATAGTCCTATGGTGGTGGTGCTGCGACAACATTAAAACTTTAAAAAAATTTGAAAAATTATCCACAATTTTTCATCACATACACAGCAGACTCTGATTCAATCCCTGGCCAGAGGGTCACTGTGCAGCATGTCACCCCCCCCCCCCCCCCTTTGTTTCCTGTCTGTCTACTGTTACATAAAGGCATCTATGCCTGAAAAAAATACCCAAACATTTCCATGAATGCTATTCACAGAAAGAGTGGTGTCAACAAGATTACACAAATTTCATTGTAACAATTAATAACCTGGAATACACATGGATTTTTTAACTCTCTGTGTTCTAAGACAGAGTGAATAAAGCTAATTAATGCCTGCAGTTAATTATTCTGGCTGCTGTGACTTGTCCATCAGGTTTCTATATTTGCTGTATATTTGAATGATAAAACTAGAGGAAAACTGTGTGAGAGAGTTTCTTTCTGTCTTGGATATGTGTCATAGTTGAGAATGGTAGAGTGTCTCTGATATTGGCTCTTAGTTGCTGGTCACTGGATTAACACTGACCCTGTATCGATCATGATAGATGGGAACATAAAATATGTGGAAAATATGAACTCCTCAAGTGTGAATATGAATATGACAGACACCTCATCGATGTGCACACTTCCTGAAAACTTGATCAAACGGGAGAATTAGAAAAAAAGACAAGAAAAATCATAAAAAGATAAATAATAAATGTGGTACTGATGAATGTAGTAGCAGCAGTGTAGTTTAAACTCAGTTTGCAGAGTAAGTCTGGAACAGAAATGTGGACTCCAGTTACAATAGTTTCCTGTTCTATAGTGAAATATCAAACTTTCTGACAAAAGCTTCAGATAGGAAGAGAACATCTTAGTGTAAAAAAGAAGTATGATGAT
Organism: Aulostomus chinensis; assembly: GCF_037954235.1. Taxonomy (NCBI): domain Eukaryota; kingdom Metazoa; phylum Chordata; class Actinopteri; order Syngnathiformes; family Aulostomidae; genus Aulostomus; species Aulostomus chinensis. Next base: position 17,973,197 of record NC_141331.1, on the reverse strand, counting down.
AATTTCCTGCTGCCCCAAGATGGTGCTCTGACGAATCTTTCCACAAATCTAAAGGGTTGTTCATTGGCTCATGCTACAGCCCTCCACCATTTGGTGAAAACTCAACTTTTAGATTTTGTGTAATCCCCCTGACTGCAAACAGAGAAAATGGCTTCAGCAGTGTCAGACAGAAGCAACAGGAACTCTCATTTATTTTTCATTTATTTTATCTAATTTAATTGCTTGTAAACAGTAAAGCTGATACCTCATCACTTCTTAGTACAGATGGATGTATTTCATGAATACATTCCCGATGGACTTCTCCATCCATCCATCCATTTTCTTCCACTTATCCTGTTAAGGGTTGGGGGGGGGGGGGGGCTGGAGCCTATCCCAGCAGCCTTCAGGTTCAGGTGAGAGGCAGGACAGGTCCCCAGTCCATCACAGGGCCAACACATAGAGAAAGACAACCATTCACACTCACACAGTCACACCTACGGTCAATTTAGAGTATCAATCAGCCTCGTCCTCTCTTGATGTCTTTGGACTGTGGGAGGAAGCTGGAGTACCAGAGAGAACCCACACAGGAACAGGGAGAACATGGAGACTCACACAGAAAGATCCTGTGCTGGGGCGCCTGAAACCCAGAACCTTCTTGCTGTGAGGCGACAGCGCTGACCACTGCACCACCGGCCACAATGTTCTTTCACAATGCACTTCCATTACATCAATAAAAATCTACCTCTATGACACCTATATTATATCCAGTTTCTTTTGACATTGACAAAGAGGGATCAGTTAAATCTTTAGCAATTGTTATTGATAGTTGTGTAAAATTAAATTATCACCTAAAACTGGACATATTTTGCTACTGTTGTGCACAAGCCTCCTCCTCTCAATCCTGGCCCTCGCAGAGTCACCGACTCCTTCATCTTCTACCAGTCACATCCCTCACAGTCCCATCTGGACCGTGCCAAGTTCTGGTACGGACTTTTAGTTTGTGTACCTGTTTTAGTCTACTTGTTGCGTCATCAGTAGAGTGTATTTTAGTTTGGGTGTCAGCCTCATGGGTTGTTGGGTCCTTGTGTGTGTCACTTTACATGCACTGTGTCACTTCGACTTTCGTTGTAAAATGACCCAACTTAGTTTCATCAAGTCCACCCCTCTGTTCTCTGGGTTTACATCCTGCTACAACTCCCTCTCATGACAACATCCACAGTCCCCTTTCACTGCCAACACCGCCACTGTCTGGAGTCCATGGGGGGATCCATCTTTCAGCTGCTCTGAGAGGATGTCTTTGTGGGGTCCAAGTGGCAAAGACTCATACTATCATTTTCATATGAAATAAACATAATCTTTTCTAAAAATGTCTCTCCTGAATGAAAGAGTGCTGGTGGTACAAAACATAAACTTGAACTGTCTTCTCCCCCGCATCAAACAAACAGTAAAAGCCTTTATTGCCAAAAATGAAAACTCTATTGATTTGGTCACGGCTCAAGTTTGAAGATTGTTTCAAGATCTTACCAAGCATTGGTTCTTAATTGTATGATACACACACAAACACACACGTGCAGAATGACATGACTGCAGTGTATCCAACACTCTACTGTGCATTAAGAAGTTAAATTTTAGTGTAAACCTAGATTTGGTATCCCAGCAACCATTTGACTTCACATTTTAGTTTGTTTAGCTGCATTATTTTCTTCATCACATTTTACTGGGTCTTTCTTGACCATCTCAATCGCTGGTTCCTTTTTGTCATCATCATCATCATCATCATCACTGGCATCCTTCTTGAACTGGGCCTCAATCTCAGCAGGGTCAATGTAGGTGTAGAAATACGCCATGATGGAGAAGATGATACACACTGCCATCAAGAGAGAGGCAAAGAGCACGTACTCCGCCCACTTTGAAAAAGACAGGGGAACAAACGTGGCATTAATGCACCATCATGAATCACTTGTGTTAACTACAAACATCCATTATCCTTTTGACACACTTTTCAGTTTAATTTTGTGAGTAAATCTGTTTTTAACCTGTTTGGGGAGTTTGGCGATCTCAGCCACAATCAGAACGATGAAGTTGCCAACAGCAACAGTGAACAACCAGCCTGCTTGTAGTACTGCTTTCATGTTACTGGGTGCCTTACAGACACAGAATAATGACATAAAATAAACACAGAGTACATATTATGATGGACTTATTTCTGTATAGTCTTTCCCTTTTACCTGTGAGTATGAAAACTCCAGACCTGTGACAGAAAACATCACTTCACCAGCCGTTATAAAGAAGTACTGTGGGATCTGGAGGGCCATGTGGGCCGAGTTGGGCTTGATGTCCTCAGCTGCAGTAACAGAGTCCTGACACTGAAAGATGACACAAATAACAAAATAATAATTTGGTTCATGACACTTTTACTCTGTAGTCACTAAATCTTAGATTATGTTGCATCCGACAAGCATGTGGCCCTCAGGAGGAGGCAGGACCCTCTCTAAATATTCCTCAAGCCCCTTGTCATTTGTATTTTGTAAGAAGAAGAGGAGGAACAAGCAGCAACAGTGGGAAAAAACAGCAAGGATGAAGAGGAGGGGAAGAGAAGGAGAAAATGAAAACAAAAAAAACTAAATGAACAAATAAGTGACTGTGCCAGACTGTAAACTCATTTTGGTTCATGACTAAGTTGCTCTCTTTCACTTCTTCTTCTTCTTCTTCTTCTTCTTCTTCTTCTTCTTCTTCTTCTTCTTCTTCTTCTTCTTCTTCTTCTTCCTCTTCCTCTTCTTCGTCTTCGTCTTCTATCTTAATCGACAAAGTAATCCATCCTGAAAAACTGATGATACTTGAAATCATCAGTTTACTGACTTACAGCTGGTCCAAAGGTTAAAGTGCTGGGAATAAAGAAAGTGTAGGAACTTCCAAATCCAAACTCCTTGCTGTATTCACACGACTGTGAATCTGTCCGTATGGTGAATGTGGCCCTGATCATGAGAAAATAAAATCTGTTAACCATGTAAATGTTCAGAAAAATCCATTTTTATTTATAAATTAAGGTCTTAATTTAGATAGGTTTACAAAAACTTACTTTCCATTTTCTATCTGGGAATAGTTGGAATAATCATGCGACTCAATTAATCCAAAGTCTGCTCCAGAAGTAGAAACGTTCACTCCTGATGACATTCCATTTACAAATCTGAAATTAATGCATGATTAGCAACAACATTACAACAAGAAAGTACGACAAACAATATAAACAACAATCAACAGTGGGAATCCGTTTAAATCAATGTGACTACACCCAGAACAGACTCGATCCTGATGAGTAGAACAGCACCATACATGCCAGCCCCCTCCATCATGAGGTTTTTGTCTGTCTGTCTATAAAGCATTTTAAGCAAGGTAGACAAAGTATGATGTCCATCAATCCATCCATCTATTCTCTACCGTTTATCCTGTTAAGGGTCATGGGGGGCTGGAGCCTATCCCAGCGGCTACAGGTGAGAGGCAGGTTCACCCTGGACAGGTCACCAGTCCATCACAGGGCCAACACATAGAGACAGACAACCATTCTACAATTCTACAATTCTACAATTTCATTTAGCAGACGCTTTTGTCCAAAGCGACGTACAACACAAGCAAGAATTCAGACTTAATTAAGGAAAAACCCATAGGAAGCACAAAAGTGCTTCAGTTGTGATTTGGTCACAGGTATTGCCATCTAGTGGCAGAAGAAGTGTCGCCCCCCCCCCCTCCTTTTTTTTTTTTTTTGACAAACATACAACATCACATGACACAGTTAGTGCTACATAATCACTAGGTGCTGGGTCTTGGACCCTCTGACTTATTCTACCCCACAGGACAAAGAGGAAAAGAGTCAGGTTCAGTGCCTCGGTGCTCTCTGAACAATTGAGTCTTCAATTGTCTCTTAAAAGTAGAAATGGACTCAGCAGAACGCACAGAGTTCGGTAGTTCGTTCCACCATTTGGGAACAACAGAAGAGAAGAGTCTGGTTAGAGATTTGGAGCAGCGCTGGGCTGGAAGCACCAGGCGTCTTTGGCATGCAGAGCGTAGTGGGCGAGAAGGAGAGTAGACCTGGATCAGGGATTCCAGGTAGGCTGGAGCCGTTCTTGTGATTGTTTTGTAAGCCAAGAGAAGTGCCTTGAATTTGATCCTGGCTGCCACTGGAAGCCAGTGAAGAGAAACCAGCAGCGGGGTGACATGTGCCCTTTTGGGCTGGTTGAAGACCAGACGTGCTGCTGCATTCTGGATCATCTGCAGAGGCTTGAATGAGCATGCAGGGAGGCCTGCCAGAAGAGAGTTGCAGTAGTTAATACGTGAGATGACAAGAGCCTGAACCAGAATCTGTGTGGTCTTTTGGGTCAGGAAGGGTCTGATCTTCCTGATGTTGAAGAGGGCATAACGGCAAGACCGAGAAACTGAGGCCACATGAACCTAAAGGTCAGCTGGTCATCAATCATGACACCCAGGTTTCTGGCTGAGTTTGTGGGCACAAGTAGACTCGAGTCAAGTTGGACACTGACCTGAGGCTGAACAGATGGACAAGCTGGAAAGACCATAAGTTTCACACCATTCACACTCACAGTCACACCTACGGTCAATTTAGAGTATCAATCAGCCTCTTGATGTCTTTGGACTGTGGGAGGAAGCTGGAGTACCAGAGAGAACCCAGACAGGAACAGGGAGAACATGCAGACTCCACACAGGAGGATCCCGTGCTGGAGCTGGGGCTCAAATCTGGAACCTTCTAGTGGCAGTACTGCTTTTAAAGATAAATCCTTTCATGTGTACCAATTTTCATTTAAATAAGGCTGCAACTTACAAATTACTTTCAGAGCTGTGTTTTTCCTGGGTATATGCCAGAATAATCAATTCAAACAAAATAAATTTCTTCTATTGATCAGACGACCTTGAACTTGACCTGATTGCGTTGTTTCCTTGCTGTGGTTTGGTCGTCAAATCCTGCATCTGAGGGAACAGAACAGTAGATGTTTATGAAGGTAAAGATTAAATGGCTTATATTTTTTAATTCTTATATGTGCACTTCCAACCAACCAAGTGCCACTGATGACTTAAGTTTGCAGGAATAAGAAGCGTCTGTCGTTCTCCTTTGGCCAAGTCAATAGATCTCTCTGCTCCGTCGACTGAAACGCTGATTACTTCTTCTCTAAATGTGAAGTATTTATCACTGGCCTAAAGACAAAAACATGGACGAGAGCAAAAATGGAGGTTCAAATATGGAGCACTTGAAACTCCAACTTTGGTCAAAGTTTAGACTGATGTTTATGCACATAAAGACACACCTGAGCAGCAGGAAGATCCAGGAGCTCATCGTTTGACAGAGTGACTTTGACTGGATTCCTGCCCATGTTGAGTATTTTCAGCTGACTCTGGGAGGCTGATGGGAATGTGGGCAGTGTTTTCTGAAAATTAGCAGAAAGTAGAAATTAAGCCTTTTTTTTTTCGAGGAACTTCAAGAGTAACTGAACGAAATCGCACACAATTTTCAACTCCATTCTATAACTGTACAGTTGGGGGGGGGGGGGGGGGTTCAGTCTCCCCCAACCAATCAACACATCTAACAAAGGTGTAAGTCGCTCTGGTGGTGCTGCTTGGCTCATTGTTAATGCCTGAGGTGCGCGTAGAATCACATCAAGGACTTTTCCTACAAAGATACTTCTGTTGATGGAGTTAATGGTCCGACCCGCAGGCAACAGCAGTGATATTGGATAAATTTGTTCACATTGCTTTGTAAACTGAATGTTAAGCTCACATTGTCATTATAATTTTCGTATTTCCTGTCAAAATAATCTCATTAATTAATATAAGACAGACCCACTTAAAAATACCAGCACAGTCAAATAGAGGGGTTATTTGAAAACCAATATAGAAAAATAATATTACTTTATCGTGTAAAGATATTGTAGTATTAAAAATATTCAAAAAAGCTCAGCACTTCAATGATTTTGCACTTTTATCAATCTTTTTTTTGTATGAAATATAGCGGCTGTATCAATCAATCCATGTAATCCTGAGCATTTTTTTAAAATGTCAGACCAGAGCAGTATTTTTTGTGTCCACTCACGTCAATTTTAATCTGAACCAGAGCAGCGCAGATAAACGCCGCCACCACCAGAAGCATCCCCACTGTCATTCTTTTCAGAGGACTGTTGAATCAAAGTTGAGTTGCGTTACTGATTTGACTGAAAGTGAGACCAAACATTTTTTAAACCTAGTGTCACATGTTTGAGCTCTTCCTCTCAAATGCTATGCGTACTGAGAGGTATGTCTCCATGGCAAATGATTTAGCTTTTTAATATTTATCTCACAGATTGATATCAGAGTAATATCAAAACTAGCCTTCATCGAAAGTGGAAAAAAATAAACTCTTTTCCTAATGCTTCCACATCACTTACGTGAAGTTCAGGCCACATTTGTGGATCAGGGGGTAGATCACCCTGTCCATGACAGGCACCAGAGTCAAGATCAGGATGGCGTTGGCAGTCTTTCAAATACATAAATCAGTAAATGAGAATTATTTGCAATAGAGTTCACTCCAGTACATCAGTCCATGTGATAATGATAAATATACCTGCATCTGATCAGGCTGGATAACAAGTGGCCCCTGCAGACAGAGAGAGCTTATTAGAATATGAACACATTGTTTGCTTTGTAAATTTATTCAAATTGGTGCATCAGTAAACTCCCGCCTTTCACCCGAAGGCAGCTGGGATGGACTCCAGCCCCCCCCCCCCTTTAACAGGATAAGAGGTAGAAAAGGATGAATGGATGGATGGATGGAGGGATGGATGGATGGATGGATGGATGGATGGATGAATGGATGGATGGATGGATGGATGGATGGATCAGTAAACTTACAAAGTTCCCATCCATGGTGGTGGCCTGCAGAGTCCATCTAGAACCCTGAAACACAGGTGGAGGATTTAGAATGTGGGTTCCATGGTGCAACACTGGAGAAGCTTTGCAAGAATACTGCAAAAACCTTAAAAATACCTTTTGGTCAAAAAGAGCCCAGAACATTGGAAGTGGGATGTATAAAAATAGGACCCTCAACACCATTTTTATTTGAGCGATGAGGAGTTTCTACAGAGCAGAGAGAGAATAACTGTTATTGCATTGTTCTTATGAAACTTGCAGTAATCACAAACAGTAAAACTTACGTCATATTTTTCCTCTGCCCAGTCCGTCCAGTGCTGCTTCTTTGGGAATCGTTTGCTTCTGTGTCCATAGCGGTTTTTAAGGGCAAACTGTTTCACCGATTAGCAAAATGAAAGAGACTTTCAGAAACACCAGGAGACACTGAATCACTGAATGTGTTCATGCAAACAGTGTAAACCTGACTTACCCCAATACATTTACACACATCCAGCATGATATTTCCTTGAGGCTCAGCTCTGTAATACAAGCCACTCCTGATGCTGAACACCACTGTTTGAGAATCACAGGAAAAACAAAACAAAACATTAATGTCATGATGCAATGTACTACACTGTACCAGTCTTTTTCTTCATATATAAAATCAGAATTGCTCGGACCCACCGAGGGCAACCCCCATTAGAGCTGCAGGGACACCGAAGGCCAGAGGGTAACAGCTCTGCTTACTGTGGATGCCACACTCTTGAGCTGCAGGTGGAGACAAACACATCATTTAAAATTCTCTCATATTTGAAGATATATTCAAAGCACATATTTGAATATCCCAGCCCCACTGGACTCTTAAAATAGATCAAATCTCTCAGCACGGAATACAGATGTTCTGCCATTATGACTTCAAGTTAGAAAAAGAACAAAGAATCATAAAACCCAAAAGAAGGCAAAGCCCCAAACACTGCTCAGTCACAGCTTTGATGGTCCATCCACAAGTGAAATAAAACTCTATGAAAAATCACAACAGCAGAGAATAGACAGGAGGACACTGGACAAGAATTATAGTGTGTCATATTAACATGGAAGTCAAAGAGATCTTTATATCTTCATACAAAAAACTTGATGACATATTATGATGACAGATGAAGAAGCATACATGTAAATATTTAAATCTCTGCTGGATGTACATAAAATCACATGGATCTTGTTTCAAAATATATAACATTCATTTTCAGGAAGATAAAGTCACAAGCGAAGACAAAAACATCTGAGATGGTTATTTTATCAATGTGTTATAAAGTTTATGGCCTCTTGTATTGAAAACAACTTGGGACACAAATTGATAGCAACACTTGATGGAGCTATGCATATCTTTTTATTGATATATTAACATTTTCTTGTATGTCTCATGAACTTTGTCATAGTTACCTCTGAGAGTTGGAGTGATAATAGTTGACAAGAAACTCCCAGCATTGTTGCACAGGTAGAGGAAAGAGAAGAATGTTCTCCTTTGACTCTCCTGTACAGAGAAATGTCAATTTGCAAAAGAAAAGAAAATTTTAACCCTATAAAGTAAATGTTACTGCTATATATACATGAACTGTTCAATGTAAATTTTAAATATTAAATCTTAATATTAAATTTAAATGTTTAATGTTAAATTTAAGGTGGCACGGTGGTGCAGTGGTCAGCACTGTCGCCTCACACCAAGAAGGTTCTGGGATTGAGTCCCTGCTCCAGCACAGGATCTCTCTGTGTGGAGTCTCCATGTTCTCCCTGTGCCTGTGTGGGTTCTCTCTGGTACTCCAGCTTCCTCCCACAGTCCAAAGACATCAAGAGGGGACGAGGCTGATTGATACTCTAAATTGACTGTAGGTGTGACTGTGAGTGTGAATGGTTGTCTGTCTCTATGTGTTGGTCCTGAGATGAACTGGTGACCTGTCCAGGGTGAACCCCGCCTCTCGCCCGTTGATGCTGGGAAAGGCTCCAGCCTTTGTGTAGGAATAAGCGGAAGACAATGGATGGATGGATCTAAATGTTTGCCAAATGTCAAGCTAAATATTTAAGAAATGTGCTAAATTACCACATAACCGGCTCAGCAGAATGTTCTGTGTGATGTCACAAAGAATCTGTGCATAATTACAGATATCATCCATGTCAGGGAAGTTTCATGGTGATGCTAGGTTTGCACATTTGCTCGATATTTAGCCTGACATTCTGCAAACCATTTGGATTTAACATTTAGTGTGGTTTTGCTGTACCTTCACGGTGAAACGATAATAAAAGGCTCTTCCGTTCTATTCTATTCAAGATTTAGATTTAACATTTTGATTTAGATTTAGCAGTCACATTTAGATTTAACAATTAGATGTAATATTTAGAGATAAGATTTGACTATCTTTTAGTCATGTTTCCCTCAGTCAGCTTTATTTTATTTGTTTATTTAAATAATATTTGATATTCAATTTAATTTCACTTTCATGAATTTGCGTCATGTTCTTCAGAGCATAGTAGCACATTTTAGTTGCTTTTTTGGAGTGGACACTTAAAGAAAATGGGGCAGCGTGGTTAAAAGAGATATTGAAAGTTGATGCAATTTCACCTGATACTCATTAAACTGGTCTCCACCAAAGGCAGGCACACAGGGTTTCATGCCACCAGTTCCCAGAGCGATGAAGAGGAGACCCACCATCGTCATCACACTGGATGAGAGGAAAAACGTGTACACATGGAGAAGACATGTGGTGAAAATTCCTTGCAAAAATGCCAGATTTGGACTTTTAACCCAATCACTTCAATAGTAGAATACAAACTCACACATGAAAGGTCATGTTGTTTGGTGTCCCGTCTTTGTCTAAGTCAGTGATGTCATGAACTGCACTGACAGTCATTGCAACATAGCCCATAGCAGAGACAACGGCACAGGAGATGATCGTCCTGACAGAGGAAGAGGTAGCGCCAATGTTACACTAAGAGTTAAAAGTTTTGCCCTGGAAAGCGACTGGAATAAAAATCAATCATGGAATCTATAATGGCATTATCAGGTTGTTAGAAGAGGGTTTGTAAATTCCTAATTGTTCTCCTCTAATACTGATGTGTCCAAATATTTTGAATTAGTAGGACTGTGGCTTTACTTTTTATAACTTTTCAAAGCAAGTCCAGTGGTTCCACACCATTTTCAGAGGGTAACAAAATAATGATTTGAAGTTTATCAGAGGATATGTTAAGAAACCAAAAATACTATCATACGTATTCGATTTTTCCTGGATTGTAATCTTTATCTTCGAAATGAAATACTGTTTAATTTGAACTCTTATGCCTCTCACATAGAAGAAAAGTCAATGATGTTGGCACTATTTTTTTGGGGGGGTAGGGCCAAAAAGGCAATTTTGTTTGTTCAAATTCAGTACTTCTGCGACTACAGATTTCTGGAGTTGTAATCTGCTAAACTGCTTATGCAAGTCATCTCATATCCAATCAGTTGGACTTTCATGAACTCACTTCAACTTTCCCAGCCAGGAGTCTGCCAAAATAGCCCCAAGAATAGGTGTCAGGTAGCACAGAGCCGCAAACGTATGATAAATGGAGGTGGCCAAGTCATCATCCCAGTGTAAGAAGTATTTAAAGTACAGCACCAGGACAGCTGGGGACAAGCACAGCAAACATCTTCATATTTTAGTATTTCAACATCAATCTGACACTCCACAGCTCTAAAATGTTTATCTTATTGATGTGTGGAAAATTCTCACCACGAGTGCCATAGAAGGAGAAACTCTCACAGAGCTCATTCACCAGGATGAAAAAAATGCTGAGTGGATATCCACAAACCACTTTGTCCTGATGGATGAAACACACAGCATTTATTTGGACCTGTTTCATCATCACATGTGGGTCTTTCTAATGAACAGACATGACTGTAAAATAAACGCAGTACAGTAAATTTAGAGAACTTCAACCTTAAGTTTCATGTTAGGCCTTCCTCAAACTGGTATTTAGTGTATCACCAACACAACAAATGGCATATTGTTGCTCGTTTGCGCTTTCATACGGATTAATAAATTGCTTACCGTCCCTTTTGCTTCCATCCTGTCCTGAGGATCCTTGATGTCTGTCCTCAATGACACAAGTTTAAATATCCAGTTTCTTACACAGGAAGTCCTCCTTTATGGCTAATGGCTGTTCTTTCGACTTGTCTAACAGGTTTCTGCTGCATCTGGAATGTTAAATGGGAATTTGATTAAATAAACACACCAGAGGAGAATAATTACCTTTTTGAAAGGGTCAGAGAAGCTACTGCCATCTTTCTATTTGGACAGTACTTCTCACTTCCTACTTTGGGTACTGGTTTTCAGGAAGGAAGACAGGACCAAGGAAAAGAAACAGCAGTGCCTCATGTGATGGTGCAAAATTGTGCATTCTTTTTAATCCATGAAGTTTCCAAGAGTACTATTGTGTATAAGGTCAAACTTACAAGACCCCTTCAGAAGTCACTCAAGGGTACAGAGCTTCCATCGTTCTTTGACCAGGAATCTGCTTTGTTCCACCTGAATTTCAGCTGGAACCTCTATAACTTTACCCAGGCTCTGTTTGGGTTGCATGTAAACTTTTTGGGTCCTCTGATTAGATGCATATACACAAATATATATACACTTGTGTGTTGTGTGTGTGTGTGTGTGTTTGCATACAGGGCATGTGTGTATCAGTGCAGAAGTACTGAGTACTAGTACTCATAGTCACTGTATGCTGCGTCCAACTGCGTCTGGCTAGCAGGGGGCCCCCGGGAGAAGGCGTGCAGGCCCATTGGTGTTTGAACCATTACCCCTGCTATGGGCAAATAGTCACCAAGTCCCTAAAGGTAGAGCAGATAGAATATTATGACTGTGTAGAGCAACACAATGGCTGCAAGTGTGGAAGAAGGCTGTAACAGAGAAAGGTCCCCAGTTTTCTTGGTCCCTGGGGCACTGGATCCTGGCCCACTTTATGCAGGGGACTGTGCGTAGGTTGCCTATGCACCATTCTCCCCACATGAATGATTCCACACATAGTTGTACTACCGAATGAGAATCCAACAATACGGCTCCAGGATTGCCTCCTGGAACACTTGATGACCCACAAGGACTAAGGAGGATATTCCTGCTTGACCAAGAGGGACCACTGACGATGAGGCAGAGAATTCCAACGCACAGCTGGGAAGAGAAGATTACCAGACAGTTGCCACTGGTTGCTCCATGGTAGTTTTAAATGTTTCACTCTTAGTCTCAAACAAGGCTGGTGCTAGCTGGTGCAACAAGCTACCATACTGATGCAACCTGGTCAGCTCCCCTGATCTCTTCATTTACAGGTTTCTGCTCAAAATACCTTCACGAGTCTTTATATGCGCCTGGATTACTGAGTATCCTCTGATCTGAGGTCAGTATTACAGGCTTGTTATAACAAAACAAAAAATGGCTTCTTTTTGCTTGCTTTCTTCAACGTAACTAACGCATTACAGCGTGATTGCACTGAGTGATGTCAATGGGAATTCAGTTTATGTTGTTTCTATGTATGTTTAATTTACTTCCAACAGTACAGATCATTTCTGTCCAAACAACCCCACGTTTAGCAATCATTTTCTTACAGACAGTAAAAATTTAAGTTTCTTTATTGATGAATGGTTCCTGTTTTGTCACATAATTTCAATGCATTTAGATTGAGTGTACTCTGTATTTACCAATTTATATTTAAGTTTTTGTAAAAAAAAAAAAAAAAAAGCTCAATTTCGAAGACAAAAGCGATAACATTAGTCGACCTCTATGGATGTTTTCTATTTTTTTCCTTGTTATATATTGTTTGTATTACTATTTTTGAGATTGTTTTTTCATTTCTATCTATCTTATTTTATCGATATCTTAGATAGTTTACTTCCTTCTTTTTCTTTACTGTGAAATGGAGCACTGCAATCCAACAATTCCCCGCAAGAGATTAATAAAGGTTTTCTGATTCTGATTTAGGTATCTCATTGTACCAACTTTCAGTCAAGAGTTGAGGATTCAAACTTTTTTTTTTAAGTGAGAATACAAATCACAATTTTTCCTTTGGTTTCTAATAATTTAATTAACCATAGTAACAGTCACAATCCTGCAGACACCTGCTCCACATTCTCTGTGGTGTTACCTGCCCATACCACCCAAGATCATACACATCTATCTGACCGTGGATTTTAATCTGCCTACTTAGATGAGCCAAACCTCAGACCCTCAGGCTTCAGGTGTTGATGCTTCAATATAAAACCTCCTTTATTGGCATCTGCTATCATTTATGATGGATTTCAGATTTTTGTTGATTTAACTGCATTATTTTCTTCATCACATTTTCCGGAGACTTTCTTGATCATCTTGATCCCTTGTGTCATCATCATCATCATCATCAACTTCACCAGCGTCCTTCTTGAACTGGGCCTCAATCTCAGCAGGGTCAATGTAGGTGTAGAAATACACCATGATGGAGAAGATGATACACACTGCCATCAAGAGAGAGGCAAAGAGCACGTACTCCGCCCACTTTGAAAGAGACAGGGGAACAAACGTGGCATTAATGCACCATCATGAGTCACTTGTGTGAACTACAAACATCCATTATCCTTTTGAGACACTTTTTCAGTTTAATTTTGTGAGTAAATCTGTTTTTACCTGTTGGGGAAGTTTGGCAAGCTTAGCCACAATCAGAACGATGACGCTGCCAACAGCAACAGTGAACAACCAGCCTGCTTGTAGTACTGCTTTCATGTTACTGGGTGCCTTACAGACACAGAATAATGACATAAAATAAACACAGAGTACTGGCATGGTCCCATCAAGACGGTGTTTAGTTTGGTTTAGTGACAGTTAAGTTCTGTCATTCATGTGTTGCTCTTCACCAGTGTTTCTACCTGTGTTTTAGTTCACTCTGTTCATTTCCCGTTTGATTTTTTTCAGCTCTTCCCTTCTCTGTCTTTGTGTGTTCGTCACTTCCTGCCTTTGTTAATTCACAGCCTTTTTGAAGTGCCTCACCTGGGCCTATTTTCAGGGACTGAGCCTGAAGGTACTGAAGGCTCCTTCCCTGGCCTTGCGCTCTCCCACGCATTTCCTGTTGCTGAGAATATTTGAGTTTGGCATCTTAGTCAGTTTTTGTCGGATCCAGTATTTTGTTTTTTTTTTGTTTAGTTTCTTTGTGAAGCTCTAACTTCTCCTTGTTTTTCTTTTTTTTGCAAACAAGCTGAGTCAAGTCCTGCCTGCCCTCCGTTCTCTGCATTTGGGTCCTGTCATCACCACCTCCACAGGACAAGTACATGTTATGATGTATTGTGTTTTGTAGAATCTTTTTTTTTTTTACCTGTGAGTATGAAAACTCCAGACTTGTGACAGAAAACATCACTTCACCAGCTGTTATAAAGAAGTACTGTGGGATCTGGAGGGCCATGTGGGCCGAGTTGGGCTTGATGTCCTCAGCTGCAGTAACAGAGTCCTGACACTGAAAAGAAGAATCAGTCTGTATTTGTGAATAGAAGTTATTTGGGAACATGTTACCTAAAACAAAGGTAACATTTAGGAAACACAACAGAATCACATTTATTGATTTTTAAAAACTAGATGCTTGTCTGGTCGGCAAACTGTAACTTACCTAAGACCAGTTAGGACAACAAAAAAAAAATAGTTACACTATGAATTTGAGTGATTTCTTTGAATGGTATACTTCAGGATACAATCTATCTTTTCGCTCTCAAGAGGAGGAACTCACATGAACTAAAACACACGTGTGGAGCTTAACTGTATTACGGGCGATTTAATTATTCATTCTCCAAAATGTGTATCAAGATCAAAGTTGCAAAAGTAGTATCTTTATCATACCGTTTATGACGTTGTGTCTTGATTCAGTCTTTCTGAAGCTGTTCTTGCAGCACTACATCATTTAGTGCATACCTGCTAGTCTTATTATTTTTTTTAATTAAAAAAAATACTTAAAGCTCCACATGGATTTGCATTATTTATGTTGAGAAGATTTACTGTTCCTATGGCCACGTTATCATTTAAAGGAAAATGCGGGCTTTAGGTAAGGATCCTAACGCCACGGAACTGAAATATTACTATTTTTGGTTTGTTTTTGTTTCCGTCTTTTTGTGCGTGACCAAACCAGAAACCTAAAGTTTTAGAGGAGGGCTATTATTGTGGTGTAAATCTGCCATTCATCTATATCACCTGTTTTATTCACTTTTTGTGAATTTACTCATGTTAAATTTTATGTTAGTTTCTGTGGTTGTTTCCATGCTCCACTTTTTTAACTCATGTTTTACAGTCTGTATAGTTTATCTTGGTCTGTGTAGCATTTCTTAACTCTGTTTTGATAAGAACCAAACACAAAATATCATGCTGTGTTTAAAACTTACAGCTGGTCCAAAGGTTAAAGTGCTGGGAATAAAGAAAGTGTAGGAACTTCCAAATCCAAACTCCTTGCTGTATTCACACGACTGTGAATCTGTCCGTATGGTGAATGTGGCCCTGATCATGACAAAATAAAATCTGTTAACTGTAAAATTTTCTCAGAGAATCCACTTCTTCAAAATACTAAACTGATTGAAATAAAAAAATTAACACTTACTTTCCATTTTTTATCTGGGAATAGGTGGAATAATCATGCGACTCAATTAATCCAAAGTCTGTTCCGGAAGCAGAAACGTTCACTCCTGTGGCCAGTCCATTTACAAATCTGAAATCAATGCATGATTAGCAACAACATTAAAATCAGAGAGATGAACACAGTCCATGTATAAATTTATATGAACATTATCAACATAGCTAGGATCTTGGTAGAGTGGCCATCTGGTACTGGGTGCATTACTGCTTTGATTCGTCCTCCAGACACTTTGTCCAGGTGTCCTCTTGCAGGACACTGGACTGCTAATTGTCCCAATGAGCAGGTTGGCACCTTAAATGGTGGCCTCGCTCCACATTTCTCTTTATGTTATCTTCTGGGCTGCTACTTACAAATGATTTTCAGTGCTATATTTTCCTGCTGTATGCCAAAGCAGTCATGGCATAATTATTAATTTTAATCAACATGGTGAACTTGACCTGATTGCGTTGTTTCCTTGCTGTGGTTTGGTCGTCAAATCCTGCATCTGAGGGAACAGAACAGTAGATGTTTATGAAGGTAAAGATTAAATGGCTTATATTTTTAAATTCTTATATGTGCACTTCCAACCAACCAAGTGCCACTGATGACTTAAGTTTGCAGGAATAAGAAGCGTCTGTCGTTCTCCTTTGGCCAAGTCAATAGATCTCTCTGCTCCGTCGACTGAAACGCTGATTACTTCTTCTCTAAATGTGAAGTATTTATCACTGGCCTAAAGACAAAAACATGGACGAGAGCAAAAATGGAGGTTCAAATATGGAGCACTTGAAACTCCAACTTTGGTCAAAGTTGAGTCTGATGTTTATGCACATAAAGACACACCTGAGCAGCAGGAAGATCCAGGAGCTCATCGTTTGACAGTGTGACTTTGACTGGATTCCTGCCCATGTTGAGTATTTTCAGCTGACTCTGGGAGGCTGATGGGAATGTGGGCAGTGTTTTCTGAATATTAGCAGAAAGTAGAAAGTTAATGTGTTTGCTGTCAACTCCAATCACTGAACAAATAAGCATTTTAGTTGAGATATGATAGAGTAAAAAAAAAAAAGAATTGTCCACTCACATCAATTTCAATCTGAACCAGAGCAGCACAGATAAACGCCACTGCTGCTAGAAGCATCCCCACTGTCATTCTTTTCAGAGGACTGTTGAGTCAAAATTGAGTAGTGTTACTCATTTGCTCTTTTTTTCCTGAAGTCCATATGAATATTTTCAAATGTACGATGTTTGAGCTCTTCCTCTGCAAAAGCCTGCTTTCAGAAAAACACTTGAACTCATAGCATAGCTAGCCTGCATGTAAAACATGAGGCTTTTAATTTTATTTATACCAATACTAACATGAATGGAAAGCACAGAAGCATGTTTTGCCAAACTGCTGTTACTTACGTGAAGTTAAAACCACACTTTTTGATCAGAGGGTAGATCAGACTGTCCATGATAGGCACCAGAGTCAAAATCAGTATGGGGTTGACGGTCTGTCAAAGACAACCATGAAACAAAAAGATTTTTTCAAATCCAGTGCAGTTCAGAACATCAGTCCATGTGACAATGATTAATGTACCTGCATCTGATCAGGCTGGATAACAAGTGCCCCCTGCAGACAGAAAGAGATCATTAGAATATGAACACATTGCTTAGCAAATATATCTCCAATTGATGTATCAATAAACTTACAAAGTTCCCATCCATGGTGGTGGCCTGCAGAGTCCATCTAGAACCCTGAAACACAGGTGGAGGATTTAGAATGTGGGTTCCATGGTGCAACACTGGAGAAGCTTTGCAAGAATACAGTAAAAACCTTAAAAATACCTTTTGGGTAAAAAGAGCCCAGAACATTGGAAGTGGGATGTATAAAAATAGGACCCTCAACACCATTTTTATTTGAGCGATGAGGAGTTTCTACAGAGCAGAGAGAGAATAACTGTTATTGTGTTGCTAAAAAAACAAAACAAAACTTGCAATAATTACATACAGTAATATGTGCAACACAGATAGAATGGGACATGTATTTGTGCCCCACAGAGCAGACACCAAACACAGACAAAAAAACTAAACAAAACTCCCCATCTGAGAGGACAGAATGAGCCACCAAAGGGGCTGTCACATCTAAATGATAACACTGCAGCGGTGACCAGTGATATCACTCACAGATACCCCACGCTGCTACCATTACCTTTGTGGAATGGGACCTCACCCCTTAGGGCAAAGGGTGCCATCTGCTGCCATAAACTGGGGAGACTGCCTCCAAAATTGAGCAGGAAAGCCACTGCTTCAACAGGACCTTGCCTCTTACTGGACTAGCTGACAGAAAGCATGCAGAACTTGCACAGGGCAAAGGTAATGCAACTTTGCTCCTCCAATGCAAAAGGAGGTGGGCAGAAGCCCAAGAGCTCAAACATCGTATGTATAACCTCAGATGAATATGCCACATTCGCTCAGAAGAGGTACACAGACAAAGCAAGAAGTGCAATCCTGTATGAAAGGAATTTCATATCCACAGACTCGATCGGCTCAAACAGGGGGCCACAGAGAGCATCAAGCACCAAAACAAAGTCCAATGAGGGAAGGATAATTTTACGCACAGGTTTAATTGAAACTGTTCTGTGTTGAAACTGAGTAAATTCCCCCAGGCTGCTACAGTTGGTGTCCACAACGGTAGCTACCATTGTGTTAGTATCTCAAACTTTTAGATCGCAGACATCTACTATAACTCGCAAGTTGAGGATTAGGGAGAGACCTCCCCCTTTTTCCAGAAAAATGAAATAACAGCTTTAACAACCCTTGGTCTCCTCCAAAGATGGAGCCACTGGTAAGTCATTCTCACTCAGCAGAGGGTTTATATTATCCCTCAGAGACTAGACTCAGAGACTAGACCATGACATTGGGATTAAAGGAACTGCCCTAAAATGATTTAAGTCCTACTTATCTGACAGGTTTCAGTTTGTTAATGTTAATAATGACCATTCAGAGTATAGCAGAGTTACATATGGTGGACCACAGGGTTCAGTTTTAGGACCGATTCTCTTCACTCTTTACATGCTCCCATTAGGTGACATAATCCGGAAGCACTCGATCAATTTCCACTGTTATGCAGATGACACACAACTTTACTTGTCGATGGAGCCAGACGACACAAGCCAGCTTACTCATCTGCAAGACTGCCTGAAAGACATTAAATCCTGGATGTCTTCTAACTTCTTAATGCTCAATTCAGATAAAACTGAGGTAATCATTTTTGGACCTAAACACCACAGGGACACACTCTTGAATCGGATCTCTACTCTAGATGGCATCACCCTAACTTCGAGTACAACTGCAAGGAACCTTGGGGTCATTTTTGACCAGGACCTTTCCTTCAGCTCCCACATAAAGCATGTGACTAGGACCGCCTTCTTCCATCTGCAAAGTATCGCTAAGATTAGGAATATCCTTTCCCAGAGTGATGCTGAAAAACTGGTGCATGCATTTATCACTTCTCGGCTGGACTACTGCAACTCTCTCTTGTCAGGATGTCCTAAATACTCTCTCAAGAGTCTCCAGCTGGTCCAGAACGCTGCAGCGAGGGTTTTGACGGGAGTTAAGAAGAGAGAACACATCTCTCCCACTTTAGCTTCTCTCCACTGGCTTCCTGTAGGATCTAGAATCGACTTCAAAGTCCTTCTGCTAACTTATAAGGCTCTCAATGATAAAGCTCCATCCTATTTGAAAGAGCTCATTAGTCCCTACTGTCCGACCAGAGCACTCCGCTCCCAGAATCCAGGTCTTTTAGTGATTCCCAGTATCAATAAAAACAGACTGGGAGGTAGAGCCTTTAGTTACCGGGCTCCTTTACTGTGGAACCAGCTCTCTCCATGGGTAAGAGAGGCAGACACTCTAACTACGTTTAAGTCCAGGCTTAAGACCTTCCTCTATGACAGAGCCTTCAGTTAGGACTGGTTCAGGTAGCTCTGAACCATTGATAGCTATGCTGCTACAGGCTTAGACTGCTGGGGGACACATCAGGTTACATGGAGCCCTTCCCTCCTCTCCTCTCCTCTCCTCCTCTCTCCTCCTCTCCTTCTCCTTCTACTTGTTGCACTTTGTAGTTTGGCCTTGGTGTCTCGCAGTCTCTCTGTGTTTCCACAGATCCACCAGAGCTCCAACCGCCGCCTGCATCGCCCCCCCCCCTCTTATTCCCTACTGTTACACCGGCCTGCGCTCCCCTTCCATGAACCAGTCTGCCATCCAGTCCCCCATCAAGCTGGCTTGCTCTCCCTGCCTCCCCTACCAGAAGCTTCCTTCTTCAGCTGTTATTAACATTTCCGTGTTTCCCACATTTTGTATTGTCAACTGTTTTCTTGTCTGTAACAACATCTACTGCACGTCTGTCCGTCCTGGGTGAGGGATCCCTCCTCTGTTGCTCACCCTGAGGTTTCTCAGATTTTTCCCTGTTAAAAGGGTTTTCTATGGAGTTTTTCCTCAGTCGATGTGAGGGTCTAAGGGCAGAGGATGTTGTTATGATGCCATGTGAAGCCCTTTGAGACAAACTGTTTGTGAAAACGGGCTCTACAAATAGAATTGCCTTGCCTTGCCTTGCCTCAGCACCACTGTCGCTTCGCTCCCTGCAACCGTGTTTACAACAGAGTGAAAATGCATTGAGGTTTTTAACACATCTGAATTGGGGCAACAACTTGAGAAAGTGGAGAGTTATTTGTGTGTATAGGGGATGAGTGCTTGGGAGACTGTTAGGGGAAGAAAATCCCTTTTGCAACCGGACCCCTGAACAGAACACGGTAGACGGCTCTTGAGGTGGCAAGAAATGAGGGAGGCAGTGTCTCCCTGCTGTAATGGCCCCTTGCATTTCCAGGGCTAGGAGTTGTGAGGCCTGGTGGCGGACCCTTGCTCCAAGCTGATGGGCATTGGGTTTGACTGGGCTTTTGCAGCTTCAACAGTTGGGAGCCAACACTCTCCTTCTTTAGAGGAGGCAGTAGTGCTGCAGGCTTACGAATGCTATAGAACAGTTTGAGCTTCATGTCACGTTTGGGGAAGATGTTGCACGGAGCTTAAGTTCGCTTCATCTTCGCCTCCAACATAGCCTGAATGGTAACAAGAGCTTGTCCAATCAAACCCTCATCAATCTCCAGTTTATTCAAATAGAAAGCCCTGTTCTGCTCTGGAACGTTGCTTCGGAGAGATGAAGTGAAGAGCAAAAGAACTGAGGAATGACTGAGCAAAAGTGTGTCCATGCATGGGCGCAGCCTCACATATGTCTACACAGGTCATTCGCCTTTTA
Organism: Aulostomus chinensis; assembly: GCF_037954235.1. NCBI lineage: Eukaryota > Metazoa > Chordata > Actinopteri > Syngnathiformes > Aulostomidae > Aulostomus > Aulostomus chinensis. The sequence goes on along the minus strand of NC_141331.1, from coordinate 17,952,403 downwards.
AGGAGTGAATAGAGGTGTAACCACAAGAGTGATATCCCTTACTATGTGTTGTACTGAGTGAACTGATTGAAAGGAAACTTACGTCATATTTTTCATCTGCCCAGTCCATCCAGTGCTGCCTCTTTGGGAATCGTTTGCTTCTGTGCCTGTAGCGGTTTTTAAGGGCAAACTGAATCAGAAGTGAGCAAAAAGAAAGAGAGAGAAACTTTCAGAAACACCAGGAGACACTGAGTCACTGAATGTGTTCATGCAAACAGTGTAAACCTGACTTACCCCAATACATTTACACACGTCCAGCATGATATTTCCTTGAGGCTCAGCTTTGTAATACAAACCACTACCAGAAATGAAGACCACTGTTTGGAGCATCACAGACAAAACATTACTTTCATTAAGCAGTGCATTTTTACATTTTTGCTTCATTTGCGGAACCAGAATCTCATAATTGCTCGGACCCACCGAGGGCAACGACCATTAGAGCTGCAGGGACACCGAAGGCCAGAGGGTAACAGCTCTGCTTACTGTGGATGCCACACTCTTGAGCTGCAGGTGGAGACAAACACATCATTTAAAATTCTCATATGTGAAGACTTCCAGCGACATCTTTGCCGAAGCACATATTTGAATATTCAGCTCCCTGAAGTTGAAAAGTTGGAACAATGTACAAGCACTGAATACAGATGTTTGAATTAGAAAATCAACTGAAGGACGCAATGGAAGGTTGGGCCCAAAACCCATCAATTATTATCCATGAGTAAAAACAGTTCCAGATTAAAAATAACAAAAGCAGAGAACAGACCTGATGGACTGTTAACAAGGTGTATGGGGCTTCGAAATATGTGTCAGACAACTTTATGTCTTGAACGAGAAAAAGTACTTCTTCTAAGGTAGAACTGGATGATATACCACCAATGAAGGAGCACGTGTCAATATTTAAATTGGTGATGAATTTAAGTAAAATCACGCAAAACTTGGTTAAAAAAAATCTGCTTTACTTCTCAGATATACAGTATGATGTTGAATGACTAGCTGATGGAGCTGGACCTGAGGACAGAGACAGAGAGCAGGCAGGACTTAAGGAAACTTGGACCTTTTCTAACAACACAAATAAAAGCTCAACTGGTAAAATCAAACAAAACTTCAATCTAAAACCTCGAGGGGATGAACAGGCTGGGTGACGAAGCAGTACAAGCAGAGAGGAACACAAAAAAGACAAACTGACAAAGACTGATGTGTGAAACTGCACTTAAAAACAAACTACTAAAAACTACTACAAGGGCAGGGAGGGAGCTGATTGGGCCAGAAAACACTGAGTGAAGATGATGCAAGGGAAGTGAACTTCAAAATAAAACAGGAACTGACAAAGCCTAAGGTCACAACACAATGCAAAGATCTAAAATAAGGAGTCCAAGGTATTATATTTGAATAAACTCAAAAATGGCCACAGTTCAGACTGAACCGTAACAGATAAAGTGACAAACAAAACATCTGAGATAGTTTTTGATCAATATGGGATCTTGTATTTGAAATCACTTGGTATGTTTGTTGATAGTGGGTCTGAGCAGGTCCTGCAGTGCAATATTTGATAGAGCAATGCCTTTGTTTTATTGATGTATCAACATTTTTTCTTCTTTGCCATAAATGTTACCATAATTACCTCTGATTGTTGGAGTGATGATAGTTGAAAAGAAATTCCCAGTTTTGTTGCACAGGTAGAGGATCGAGAAGAATATTCTCCTTTGGCTTTTCTGTACAGAGAAATGCCCGTCATTTACTGAGACATTAAACATCACAATTTGTTATTGTGCCAGTGTTGGTTGTTCCATCTCTCACTTTGGTTCAGCCTCAAATGTCTCAATTCCTTATGAATGTTCTCATAAATGTTACTCAACATCAGTATGTTTGCACTGCATGGTGAGCTTGCATCATCAAAACACAATCACCTCCAGTTAAACAAATACAGTCAGATGATGTTACTCTCTATGCTTCCTATTTTTCTCTCAAGTTGCAAACATTAACAAGGATGTGTTCGTGTAACATCCAGTAGTGTTACATTATTAATTTCACATATCAAAGAGTATGAGTCAGTGTACATTGTTGTAGTACATTGTAATACAATTTGTTTGAATAAATGTCGGTGACAGCCTGTTGAGGATAATATGTCTCATGAGGAAGTAATATCATTCATCATTCAATTTACAATCCAAGGGTATCACCAGATGGATAATTGTCCCCACCCCTACATATTAGGCATGTAACGATACACTGATCTGCACTGATGCATTTATGCAGTGGTCAATGATACAAAGTGTTGAGGGGATCCCGTTTGATGGCTGCAGGACTGGGTCTCTGCTTTTTGTGTACTACGAGCCAAAAGGCAAAGCAGTTTACAGGTCGATTTATGTTCCAACGCTCACCTATGGTCATGAGCTTTGGGTAATGACCGAAAGGACAAGATCGCAGGTACAAGCAGCCGAAATGAGTTTCCTCTGGAGGGTGGCTGGGCTCTCCCTCGAGACGGTAAGGAGCTTTGCCATCTGTGAGGACCTTGAAGTAGAGCTGCTCCTCCTCCACATAGAGGGGAGTCAGATGAGGTGGCTCAGGCATCTAGTCAGGATGCCTCCCAGACACCTCCCTGGGGGTCGGGGGGGGGGGGGGGGTGTTCAGGGCACGTCCAAGTGGTCAGAGGCCTCAGGGAAGACCCAGGACATGTTTGAGAAATCATGTCTCTAAACTGGCCTGGGAACTCCTCGGGATTCCCCCGAAGAGCTGGATGAAGTTGCTGGTGAGAGGGAAGTCTGGGTTTCTCTGCGAAGGCTGCTGCCCCCACGACCCAACCCCAGATAAACGGAAGAAGATGGATGGATGGATGGATGGATGGATGGATAGATCAATGATGCAACATAATACAAATATGCTAGGAATTACATATATCCATCCATATTGTCATCAGCCATCATCAGTGTATTCCTGTATCATGTCCAATCCACATGACGGTAAGCTTTATTTGAATTTTTTTTATTTAAAAGAGATGTCTTTTTTATGTTATTTTCTGTTCATGAGTTCAGATCATGTTTTGCAGAACATAACAATACATTTCAGTTGCTTATTTTGAGTGGATACTAAAAATGTCATTAATTGGGCTGATGAGCATACATCATTTAATGCATCACTGTAGACTTTTTGGTTTGGGATTTACGTTCCTACCAACTCATCATGAGCAAACTGGGATTTTGTTGAAGTGCAATTACACATTTTTACACATTCCAACCTGATACTCATTAAACTGGTCTCCACCAAAGGCAGGCACACAAGGTTGCATGCCACCAGTTCCCAGAGCGATGAGGAAGAGACCCACCATCGCCATCACGCTGAATAAGAGGAAAAACATGGACATGAGGAGGAAGGACAGAGACATGTGGTGAAAATTCCTTGCAAAAATGCCAGATTTGGACTTTTAACCCAATCATTTCAATGGTAGAATACAAACTCACACATGAAAGGTCATGTTGTTTGGTGTCCCGTCTTTGTCTAAGTCAGTGATGTCATGAACTGCACTGACAGTCATTGCAACATAGCCCATAGCAGAGACAACGGCACAGGAGATGATCGTCCTGACAGAGGAAGAGGAGGTAGCAATGTGAAGGTTTGCAAGCACATCTTGTATTTATAAACAGGAGCAGGAGGGATATACTGAAGCTGTTGGAGGGTAAGCAGGCCTGGGAGGAGGATGGCAGCCAATGTTTCCATGTTTTTGGGCATCAACAGACCATATTGCAATGCTGCACATCGGCTTGTCTGGTTGATGCTCCATTTAAATAGCACTTCACACACAATGCCACTGACTAAGGACCAGCATCTTCTTAGTCTATGGCACAAACACTTTCTGGTGCTCTTAAATAGAAAGGCACCATGGCTGTGCCACACCATTCCTCATAAACATACTTAAGTACCTGACAGAGCACAAGTTCATTTGCAAGTTGAAGCATGAGGGCATCAACAGCTTGAATTGGCCCTAAATTGGTAAAAGTTGTGTGAACTCACTTCAACCTTCCCAGCCAGGAATCAGCCACAATGGCTCCAAGAATAGGTAACAGGTAGGAAAGAGCTAAAAAGGTGTGATACATGGAGGTGGCCAAGTCATCATCCCAGTGTAAGAAGTATTTAAAGTACAGCACCAGGACAGCTGGGGACAAGCACAGCAAACATCTTCATATTTTAGTATTTCAACATCAATCTGACACTCCACAGCTCTAAAATGTTTAATCTTATTGATGTGTGGAAAATTCTCACCACGAGTGCCATAGCAGGAGAAACTCTCAAAGAGCTCATTCACCAGGATGAAAAAAATGCTGAGTGGATATCCACAAACCACTTTGTCCTGATGGATGAAACACACAGCGTTTATTTGGACAATTATTTGACCCAACAGAATGTTAAAACAGGTACAGCTGTGAAATTGTTCAGTTTCACTTTATTAGAAGATGAGTCATTTTAAATGAACGGACACAACTGTTCAATAAACACAGTAGAGTAAATTCAGAGTACTTCAGTCTTAAGTTTAATGTTAGTGTATCACCAATACAACAAATGGCAAATTGTTGCTTGTTTGCTTTTTCATACCGATAATTAAATTGCTTACCGTCCCTTTTCCTTCCATCCTGTCCTGAGGATCCTTGATCTCTGTACTCTATCACTCTAAAAAAATGTTGGGTTAAAAACAAAGCAATATGGGTTATTTTTTAACCCAACACTGGTTAAATATTGTACAGAACACATGCTTCGTTATTTTGACCCAACAAGTTGGTTTGGTTTCCTTAAACCAACAGTTGGGTTGTTCATATTACCCAACCACAGGCTCAATTTGACTATACTGCTGGGTTCTTTCTACTCAATCACTTGGGTTGCTAATTTCTAATTATTAATATTTTATTATAATTTTATAATATTGTTATGGTCATTATTTATTGATTAAATATATTCTGACACAAAAAATTAAGACAAAATATTTATTAAAAGTCAAAATTCACAAAATACAAAATATTTTAAAGAACAAACTTTCAAAAATAGGGAACAGTAAACATGAACTATTTTGAAACATTTTTTAAAATTTACAATACAAAAACATTTTAGTCAACAAACTTTCTTTAATTGTATTTTTAAAAAAAAGGTGATAGTGACTTAATCTTTTAACAAAAAACATTAAAAGTATCTAAAAACAATATCTTAAAACAATTGTAGGAACTGTAACTTAACTGGAGGCCAGTGATTGCTGCTGGCTCCCAAGAAAGCCAACCGGTGGTGTAACAATTCCCTCCATTTCAAAAATTACACTCTGCAGAAATTGCCATGTTGGCGTGCACTCTTTTGGATAGTGCAAGTCAAATACATAAAAACTTTTAAAACATGTATCGACCGCTGCAACTGCTGTTTCGGCCTCAATCGTCCTCCCTGAGATGACCGAAAACGCTTGAGAATACTGGGTCCCACTCTCCAGCAGGAGGACATAGGGGCCGGATCTCAATGTTTTTACCTGCTCAAGGTATTCCACCATGTTGGTTCCAACCTATGATGAGAAATAAAAGAAATAAGGCAAGTATCTCTACTGGGGCAAAGCAAGTATCATTACCTCACAACTCAAGCTCTTTCAACCCATTCCTACCCCAACTTTGTTGAACCCCCTTCCACTGCAGTTACATCTAAAGTCTTCTGGGGTGTGTCTCCAGCTTTGCAAATCTACACACTGCATTTTTGTCTGATCACAAATTCAAATATTTTCCATTGGGGTTTTCAGTGATTGACAAACACAAGGTAACACACATTTGAGAAGTGAAACAGAAATTATACATGATACTCAGTCATCTGATACAGAGGGGGCTAAATACTTTGAACCACATTTCACTGCAGTTACATCTAAAAGTATTCTGGGGTGTGTCTCTACCAGCTTTGCACATCTACTCACTGCATTTTTTGACAATTCTTCTTTGCAAAACAGCTCCAGTTGGGTCAGATTGGAGAGCATCTGTGAACAGCAGTTTTCAAATCTTGCTAAAGATACTCAGTAGGATTCAGGATTCATATTTAGCTCCATCCATCCTCCCATCAACTCTGAGCAGCTTCCCTGTCCCTGCTGAAGAAGCCCCCCGCAACACGATGCTGCCGCCACCATGAACCTGGACCCACCATCCACAGTGTGAAACATGGTGGTGGCAGCATCTGCTGTTTACAGATGTTTTGTTTTGCAAAGAAGAATGGACAAAAAATGCAGTGTGTATACATGCAAAGCTGGTAGAGACGCACCCCAGAATACTTTTAGATGTAACTGCAGTGAAATGTGATTCAACAAAGTATTTAGCCCCCTCTGTATCAGAGGACTGAGTATCATGTCATTTTTGTTTCACTTCTCAAATGTGTGTTACCTTGTGTTTATCACTGAAAACCTCATCCCACTCCTCAACTTCCTCTGCTGGCTGGTCTTCAGCATTCATGAATTCTGGCTGGACTGGATCTTGAGCGAGTACAGGAGGCACCTCCTCAACATTTTCATGCTGCTGTAAGTGTCTTCTAAATGATCGCATGTAGCTAAATGTTCTACCACAGCCAAGTTCACAACACTGAAAGTAGTTTGCAGCATGATTAACATGATGTACTGCACGTAAATGAATAAAAAGTCTTTTCACACCCCCAGGAATTTGAGCTTTACATCTAAAGCAAACGTATCCCATTACTTGTATATACTCTAAAAAAGACAAGCACTCAAAAGAAGAAAGCTGTATGTTGATCGCTTTGTCTTGATTATAATTTAGGATGTGGTGACTATGTGTGCAACTGCATAACTTACAAATTCATTGTATTTCTTAATGAACTTGAGCCTGTCACCTATTCTTGGGATCAAGGTAGTGATGGTTGGGGGGTCGAGGAAGCTGAAGCTCTCTTCATCAATTGCCTCTTCTGGAACACAGAAAAAAAAAAACATTAAAATCACCACACCAAAATTTTTATAGTGCTTGTGTGTTCCTTGCTATTCATGACTTGCACCTGGTTTCATTATATAATCTGAACCTGTTATGATATGGCCACGTGTTACAGAAATTCAGTTTTATTGTACACAATTCACTGCAGTAGAACTATTGTAAAATGTTCAAATTAATGAGACAAGGATGTTGTAAACATCCCAGATTTAGCTTTAAGATATTTTTTTAAAGATATTTTTTAAAAGTTGTGTGAACTCACTTCAACCCTCCCAGCCAGGAATCAGCCACAATGGCTCCAAGAATAGGTAACAGGTAGGAAAGAGCTAAAAAGGTGTGATACATGGAGGTGGCCAAGTCATCATCCCAGTGTAAGAAGTATTTAAAGTACAGCACCAGGACAGCTGGGGACAAGCACAGCAAACATCTTCATATTTTAGTATTTCAACATCAATCTGACACTCCACAGCTCTAAAATGTTTAATCTTATTGATGTGTGGAAAATTCTCACCACGAGTGCCATAGAAGGAGAAACTCTCAAAGAGCTCATTCACCAGGATGAAAAAAATGCTGAGTGGATATCCACAAACCACTTTGTCCTGATGGATGAAACACACAGCATTTATTTGGACAATTATTTGACCCAACAGAATGTTAAAACAGGTACAGCTGTGAAATTGTTCAGTTTCACTTTATTAGAAGATGAGTCATTTTTAATGAACGGACACAACTGTTCAATAAACACAGTAGAGTAAATTCAGAGTACTTCAGTCTTAAGTTTAATGTTAGTGTATCACCAATACAACAAATGGCAAATTGTTGCTTGTTTGCTTTTTCATACCGATAATTAAATTGCTTACCGTCCCTTTTCCTTCCATCCTGTCCGCAGGATCCTTGATGTCTGTGCTCTATGAAACAAGTTTCAAAGAGTACATGAATTTCAATAAATAAACACACCAGAAGAGAATAATTACCTGCTATAATGTATCAGAGAAGTCACTGCCATCTTTCTATTTGGACAGTGCTTCAGATCTCTCTCTCTTCCTACTTTGGGTAGTGGTTGTCAGGAAGGAAGACAAGAAACAGCAGCACTTTTCTATCTCACTCAAAAGGTCAAGTGAAAGTTATTTAGTGATTGGGAGTTGTAATGTGTGCTTTCATGTAATGAAAAAACAAAATTGTGCAATAATATGTTTGATTCAAAAAAGTTTCCAAGAGCATATCATGCTTTTTGAGCCCTTCAGATTCGACTTTAATTTCAGGCAGAGCCTCAATAGCTTTTCCCAGGCTCTGCCTCCTCCACAGAGGAATGGTTGGTCACGTATGTGTTCTTCAAATTGTTCCTTCTACTTCCCAGCAAGGTTCTCTGGCCGGGTCAGCAGTTGACTTCCCTTCCATTCGCACCCTGAGCCAAGAAACCTCTGCCAAACCTTGGATTTTGCTTCAGTGACAACCGAAATTTCGAAATGTTTAGGAGATCCCTGGGTCAGAAAAGCTTCTTACTTCTGCCGAACAGCCTGTTGTCCGCCTGCAGGTTGCTGCCATGATGCGCACAGATGTGTGTCTGACTACAGCTTAGAACAACCGCCTCTACAGTCCATGGTTAGAACATAAACGATGGATTATCAGTTTCCCCAACCCCCCACAATGAGGAGAAAACACTTGCGGAGGTGAGAGTTATCAGACCGTCCCCCAGACATCAGCTCACATACACAATCAGTTACAATTGAGCATGTTTGTGCAGCAGACCTCCTTCCCCTCTCTTAAGCAAAGAGTAATCTTGCACCCACTGATGGTGAGACTATGAAGTCAATAAAAGAAAGGTCTTTGAATACCAGCCAGGACTCCAAGCAGGATGTGTGTGTGTGTGTGTGTGTGCGTGCGTGCGTGTGTGTTTACATACAGGGCTTGTGATGTATCAGCATAGGAGTACTGAGTACAAGTACTCATAGTTACCACATGCTGCCTCTGCCTGCCACTGTCTTCTTTGAGCAGCTCGCCCCACTTGTAGGGTGAAAAGAGGAGGCGAGCGCACAAGTCTCCTCCTGCTGGTCCATAGTCTCTCCAACGCCAAGACTCCTGCAGAGCCTCCTTGTCTTCACCGATGGTCCCTGGGGCCTTGCAGTTGCAGGCCAAACTGTAGGGGATCTTGGAGAGGCATGAGGCACCAGACAGAATGCTCGCAGGCCCACTGGTGTTTGGACCATCACCCAAGCTATGGGTGAAGAGTAACCAAGTGGCCAAAGGTGGAGCAGATGGAAGATGATGGGCCCTATTTTGAGCATTTTGCAAACTAGTGCTCATTGCTAGTTTCAAGCCAGTGCAAATGACATTGTCACGCTGAGCACCCTTGCCCTTTAGCTGGCACACAAATTTGATCTCCACCTGCTCTGGCAGGTGCTTCATTATGTTAACGAGGAACTGTCTGGCACAACCATGGTGCATTGCTATTCAGAACGCCCAGTTTTGACGTGTTACTATTTAAGTGGCACAAGCATTTAAACTCAGGAAAAGAGAGCACTTCTCATCTGAAGAAACAAGTGCACCAGGTGAAGACGCATGTCCTATGTTCACATAAAGAAGCAGCAAGATTCCACCGAGGTAATCATAGGTGCGACAGGCCTGGGAGGAGCTGGCAGCAAATGTTTCCACTTTACTGGGCACCAATAGAACCACACTGAAATGCTGGGGATCTGCTTTACTCCTTGAGGCGCCGTATAAATATCACTTCTTACACAATGCCATTGACCAAAGATCTGCCTCTTCATGGTGTATGGCGCAAACATTGGTCCTCCTGGCACCATCCTCCAAACCTTGGCACAATAAATCACTTAAATTGGGCCTGATGGCTGTGAAGAAAACAATAATGTCTGCAAAGGTGAAGAAGGCTGCATCAAGGAAGGGTTCCAGGTTGTCTTGGTCTGCATGGCAATGGATTCTGACCCAATTTAAGTCAAGGACTGTGTGGAGGCTATCTGTGCACCAATGTGAAGTCTCAAACAAGGCCGGTGCTAGCAAGTGCTACAAGCTAACATTCTGATGCTACCTGGTCAGCTCCCTCAGTCGCCCACCACTGGTTCTTACATGCTAATCAACCTGATTATTCTCTGGCGTGGGGTCAGCATTGCATGCTTGTTAATGATGAGACAAAGAAATATAGCTTCTTCTTATTTATTTCCTCATCACAACTGACACATAACAGCATCATTGCACATGTAAAAGTGAAATCAGTTTCTTTGTTTGTACTGCACATGTTCACTGACATCTTTTATACTCATTGTAATGGTGGAGGACTTGATCCCTCACTAAAAAAACAATCAAGCACACACATACGCACTTTTATTTCAATCAGGTTTTGTGTTTTTATGGTTGCACTTGAGTTCTAGAGACTTACCTTAACATCTACCTGCCTAGTGGCAGGATTAGATTACACAAATTCAGCCAAATTTGGACACATTTCTTCTGTCATGCATGATTATGAACACGGGACTGATGAACAGCATCTTTACCCTGTGGTCCCTTCAATGTCACGATTAATTACCTCTGAAAGTATCATCCAATTCAGTACAGTGGTTTCTAAAAGATGGTGTTTTAGTGATAACAAATGTCCTAACTGTTGTTTTTTGTCGAAATAACATTTGTTTAGCAATCCATCCATCCATCGTCATCTTCCGCTTATTCCTGCACATTAAGGGTCGCGGGGGGGCTGGAGCCTATCCCAGCGTCAACGGGCGAGAGGTGGGGTACACCCTGGACAGGTCGCCAGTCCATCGCAGGGCCAACATAGAGAGACGAACAACCATTCACACTCACATTCATACCTACGGTCAATTTTAGAGTATTCAATCAGCCTAGTCCCCAATTGCATGTTTTTGGACTGTGGGAGGAAGCCGGAGTACCCGGAGAGAACCCACGCAGACACGGGGAGAACATGCAAACTCCACACAGAAAGCTGTGAGGCCACAGTGCTAACCACTGCACCACCGTGCAGCCCTTGTTTAGCAATCATTTCTTGATATTCATTCAAAAATAATATTAACAGTTTTTTGATTGATACGTTTTCAACGTTGTATCATTTTGCAGTCATCATACTATGTGTACATTATATATTTCATATTCAGTTTTTTAAAATTACTGCTCAATTTCAAGACGAAATGATAAAACTGAGTAGACTTTGCTGTTGCTTTATCCTGTGTACAGTGTTATAATCTGATGATAAAAAGCCGCCTGGGATAAAAATCAATTGTATAAGTACAGTCAGATTCACTTGTAAGACATAAAATAACTCATTTAGCACACTTGAGCTATCCCAATGTACCATGTCAAGGAATTGATCATTCAGATTTTTTTAGGCAAGAGTAAAAATATACAATTTTTCCTTTGGTTTCTAATAATTTAATTAACCATAGTAACAGTCACAATCCTGCAGACACCTGCTCCACATTCTCTGTGGTGTTACCTGCCCATACCACCCAAGATCATACACATCTATCTGACCGTGGAATTTAATCCGGGTATGTGTACTTAGATGAGCCAAACCTCAGACCCTCAGGCTTCGGGTGGACAAGTTTCAATATAAAGCCCCCCCCCCACCCACCCACCGACCCATTGGTGTCTATTACCATTTAGAATGGATTTCACATTTTAGTTTGTTTAGCTGCAATATTTTCATCATCACATTTTACTGGGTCTTTCTTGACCATATCAATCGCTGGTTTCTTTTTGTCATCATCATCATCATCATCATCACTGGCATCCTTCTTGAACTGGGCCTCAATCTCAGCAGGGTCAATGTAGGTGTAGAAATACGCCATGATGGAGAAGATGATACACACTGCCATCAAGAGAGAGGCAAAGAGCACGTACTCCGCCCACTTTGAAAGAGACAGAGGAACAAACGTGGCATTAATGCACCATCATGAGTCACTTGTGTTAACTACAAACATCCATTATCCTTTTGACACACTTTTTCAGTTTAATTTTTGTGAGTAAATCTGTTTTTAACCTGTTTGGGGAGTTTAGCGATCTCAGCCACAATCAGAACGATGAAGTTGCCAACAGCAACAGTGAACAACCAGCCTGCTTGCAGTACTGCTTTCATGTTACTGGGTGCCTTACAGACACAGAATAATGACATAAAATAAACACAGAGTACATATTATGATGGACTGATTTCTGTATAGTCTTTCCCTTTTACCTGTGAGTATGAAAACTCCAGACCTGTGACAGAAAACATCACTTCACCAGCCGTTATAAAGAAGTACTGTGGGATCTGGAGGGCCATGTGGGCCGAGTGGGGCTTGATGTCCTCAGCTGCAGTAACAGAGTCCTGACACTGAAAAGAAGAATCAGTCTGTATTTGTGAATAGAAGTTATTTCGGAACATGTTACCTAAAACAAAGGTAACATTTGGAAAACATTATTTTGTAGACCCTGCAGAGGGATAGGCCCACGAATCCTCAGCATCCCATTTCGATGGGTTGACATCTTATCCGCAAACCATTGCTCCGGCACACCTTCACTAGCTCGGAGTACTTTGCCCTCTTTCTCTCATTGGCTCTCTCCATTCGGTCCTCCCAAGGCACTGTGAGCTCCAAAAGAATTACATGCTTGGAGGCTCCTGAGATAAGAACGATGTCAGGCCTTAACATTGTCTTGCCGATGTGGTCCTTTATCTGATGGGGTTCAGCTTTCCACAGCTGAGTCCATTTGACCTTGCACTCTACAGTTCGCTCTCATTTCATTCAGGCTACCCTGCTGCCAAATTCGGACCATCTGACCAGCTCACTTCTCTTCAACTCCTGCTTGCACATCCTCAAGGATCGCTTATCTCCTCTCCTTCCCCTGTGCCTTATTGGAGTGAGGACTCTTTTATGAAAATAAGTAAACATAAAAGAGTGGGTGGCATGGCTCAGAGGTAGAGTGGCTGTCCAGCAACAGAAGGGTCCCTGGTTTGATCCTCACTTCCCCCAGTGACCGAGTCCAAGTATCCTTGAGCAAGATACTGAGACCCTAATTGCTCCTGATGGCCCTGCGACGGACTGGCAACCCATCCAGGGTGAACCCCGCCTCTCGCTCAATGTCAACTGGGATAGGCTCCAGCCCCCCCCCATGGCACTTAATGGATAAGCGGTACAGAAAATGAAAGGATGGACGGATAAACATAAAAGATTTAATTATCATAATTATAAATCTAAAACTTACAGCTGGTCCAAAGATTAAAGTGCTGGGAATAAAGAAAGTGTAGGAACTTCCAAATCCAAACTCCTTGCTGTATTCACACGACTGTGAATCTGTCCGTATGGTGAATGTGGCCCTGATCATGACAAAATAAAATCTGTTAACTGTTCACAAAAAAACCACACTTTTTTTTTAGTATAAAAACAGTGAACAGGAGTATGTAAAAAGATCAAAACTTACTTTCCATTTTCTATCTGGGAATAGTTGGAATAATCATGCGACTTAATTAATCCAAAGTCTGCTCCGGAAGCAGAAACGTTCACTCCTGTGGCCAGTCCATTTACAAATCTGAAATCAATGCATGATTAGCAACAACATTAAAATCAGAGAGATGAACACAGTCCATGTATAAATTTATATGAACGTTATCAACATAGCTAGGATCTTGGTAGAGTGGCCATCTGGTACTGGGTGCATTACTGCTTTGATTCGTCCTCCAGACACTTTGTCCAGGTGTCCTCTTGCAGGACACTGGACTGCTAATTGTCCCAATGAGCAGGTTGGCACCTTAAATGGTGGCCTCGCTCCACATTTCTCTTTATGTTATCTTCTGGGCTGCTACTTACAAATGATTTTCAGTGCTATATTTTCCTGCTATATGCCAAAGCAGTCATGGCATAATTATTAACTTTAATCAACATGGTGAACTTTACCTGATTGCGTTGTTTCCTTGCTGTGGTTTGGTCATCAAATCCTGCATCTGAGGGAACGGAACAGTCGATGTTTATGAAGGTAATGATTAAATGGCTTATATTTTTAAATTCTTATATGTGCACTTCCAACCAACCAAGTGCCACTGATGACTTAAGTTTGCAGGAATAAGAAGTGTCTGTCGTTCTCCTTTGGCCAAGTCAATAGATCTCTCTGCTCCGTCGACTGAAACGCTGATTACTTCTTCTCTAAATGTGAAGTATTTATCACTGGCCTAAAGACAAAAACATGGACGAGAGCAAAAATGGAGGTTCAAATATGGAGCACTTGAAACTCCAACTTTGGTCAAAGTTGAGTCTGATGTTTATGCACACAAAGACACACCTGAGCAGCAGGAAGATCCAGGAGCTCATCGTTTGACAGTGTGACTTTGACTGGATTCCTGCCCATGTTGAGTATTTTCAGCTGACTCTGGGAGGCTGATGGGAATGTGGGCAGTGTTTTCTGAAAATTAGCAGAAAGTAGAAATTAAGCGTTTTTTTTCTAGGACCTTCAAGAGTAACTGAACGAAATCACACACAATTTTCAACTCCATTCAATAACTGATCTCAGTGGGGGGGGGGGTTCAGTCTCTCCCAACCAATCAACACATCTAACAAAAGTGTAAGTCGCTCTAGTGGTGCTGCTTGGCTCATTGTTAATGCCTGAGGTGCTCGTAAAGAAATAAAACAGTTCAATCAATCCTGACATCAAAAGCATTTTATTTGAAATAGAAACTCAAATCGATATTTTTTGTGTCCACTCACATCAATTTCAATCTGAACCACAGCAGCACAGATAAACGCCACCACCGCCAGAAGCATCCCCACTGTCATTCTTTTCAGAGGACTGTTGAATTAAAATTGAGTGTTGTTATTAATTTCACCAAATGTGTCGCAAGTTTGAGCTCTTCCTCTCCAAGAGTCTGTCTCCTGAAAAAACTTTACATTTGCTGCTTATTCACTTGTAGTACTGAGAGGTATGTCTCCATGTCAAATAATTTAGCTCATTATTATTCATTTCACAGATTGATATCAGAGTAATATCAATACTAGCCTTCATCGAAAGTGGAAAAAAATAAACTCTTTTCCTAATGCTTCCACATCACTTACGTGAAGTTCAGGCCACATTTGTGGATCAGGGGGTAGATCACCCTGTCCATGACAGGCACCAGAGTCAAGATCAGGATGGCGTTGGCAGTCTTTCAAATACATAAATCAGTAAATGAGAATTATTTGCAATAGAGTTCACTCCAGTAGATCAGTCCATGTGACAATAATAAATGTACCTGCATCTGATCAGGCTGGATAACAAGTGGCCCCTGCAGACAGAGAGAGCTTATTAGAATATGAACACATTGTTTTACTTAGCCAATATTTCTCCAGTGATCAATAAACTTACAAAGTTCCCATCCATGGTGGTGGCCTGCACTGTCCATATAGAACCCTGAAACACAGGTGGAGGAGTTAGCATGCAGTTTCCATGGTGCAACACTGGAGAAGCTTTAAATCAACAAGAAACTTTAAAATACCCTTTGATTCGAAAGAGTCCAGAACATAGGAAGAGGGATGTAAAGAAATAGGACCTTCAACACCATTTTTATTTGAGCAATCAGGAGTTTCTACAGAGCAGAGAGAATAATACTGTATTGAAAACTTGCAGTCATAACGTACAGTAAAATTAAATGTCATGCAGATTTGTTATATCATGATACTGAAGACATCACTATTCACTCCTTACAAGGCGAGGACTGCCTGCACATAAAAAAACACATCCCCACATTACTCAGCTTGATAGCCATCTTCTCCTAGCATAGCTATGAGGCAGGTCAACCAGGTGTTGTACCACTTTCCTATTCTTCAGGGAACAGCAGTTACATGCATATCATTTCATTCTGTGTCAGTCAGTTCACACAGTATGCCCAGCAGATCAGACACTGAAGCAGGGACAAAAAAAACCCCTCTGCATTCTTGTGGAAGTTTCCCTCACCTTACGGTGTACAGGGAAATCTTTGCTGCCATGTACAAGGCAAACACGCCACATTTGGACATCATGTGACATGGAGCCATCCAAAGAGAGCTGGGTACAAGATGAATGCACAAATAAAGCATTAAGGTTACTTGGTAGAGTGTCAGCGCCTGACATCACATCCCCAGAGCTATCACGACAGGCATTAAAAAAATTGTGGAAAAGGACAGCTCCTTATCCAACAGCTTCTGAGGGAATCCTAAAATGTCCACAACAGAACTCTAAAACAGGAGTGCATTCCTGTCCTCACACCACCCTTCAAATGCCTGCCATTTATAGGCATATTGACCTCTGGTGGACGATGCCCTCTCGCTTTGGATTGTTCCCACAACACTAGTGGACAGACCATCAGCCATCAAACTGGTCCTATCAACAGGTAAGCAAGAAGTCACCACAAGTCAGGTAAGGAACAATCCTTGATTGGTCCTTTTTTAGAGGAGCCACCACAGCCCCTCTGCTAGCAGACTGATCATCTCAGCATACCACAACCTTGTATGCCATTGTGGTGCAGGTCCCTTCCTGCAGGTTCATATGAGAAGCCACCATTATTTTGTCCATCCTGATCAGAGCATGCTGGCCAGTCAGGACCAGAGCAAAAAACACTGCAAGAAGCTCCAAGTGGTTGATGTGAAGCCAGTGTTGCACTGGTGCCCAGACGCCTCCCACTGCCAGAATGTCAGAATCCCCTCAGAGAGGCATTCATGGACACCATCCTGTGAAAAGACACCCTCTCTATTGTGGAGCACTGACTCAGAAGTCCATAATCTTTCCATGGGACGAGAGCCATCGTACACGATGAGGTTATTGACAGCCCCCTTCTTAGGTGAAATAGTGCACACAGCTTTTAGAGACTGTGCTAAGCATTGATGTTCACATGTTTACCAATCCTAACAGCACCACAGTAATTGTAGGCATTATAATTCCCAACAGCTATAAAACTGTCCGAAACTCAATCTGTATCCCAACTGAAATTGAGCAAGGCAGCCATTACACAGCCAGTCTGTGTTCTGAAAGATGTACTCAGCCATAAATGGAGCATATGAGTCTGAGAAAAGGGAACTGCTGAGTCTGCAATAATGAACTTTTCTTCACTGAAAAGCCTGGTGGCTGAACATGTGGCAGAGCTGTTCACTGCAACTCCCCCTTGGTGCTCACCACCAGAGCCCAATCTTCCAGTTAAGCCAGGATTCAAACACCTTTCACAGGAGAGGAGCTATCGCTGCCTTGACATGCGCTGTTCATACCAGGTATTTGTACGCTCTACCCTTGGAGGCAAACTTGAAAAACTGTCTGAGGTCTAGATGAATTGCTACATTTAAGTAAGCCTCTCTGAGATCAATCATTGCAAACCATTCTTCCTGACTGACGTTCAGAAGCTGCCATTGTGTTAGCATCTTGAACTTTTAAGTTCACAGGTATCAGTTAAGAGTCCCAAATTGAGGATTGGACAGAGACCTCCCCTTTTTTCAGGATAATGAAATAACAGCTTTACCAATCTTTGCTCTCCTCCAAAAATGGAGCAGCTAGTAAGGCATTCTTGCTCAGCCAAGTGTTTATTTTGTCCTCCAGCACCACTACCATTTCAATCCCTGCTACAGTGTTTACAACAGAGTGGAAATGCAGTGAGGTTTTTAACACACCTGAACTGGAGTAACAACTTGAGGAAGTGTAAAGTTATTTGTGTTGAGAGGGGATGAGTGCTTGGGAGACTGTTAGGGGGGGGAAAAAATCACTTTTGGGACCGTACCCCTGAACAGAACACGGTAAACGCCTCTTGAATGGCAAGAAATGAGGGCAGCAGTGTCTTCCTGCTGTAGAGGCCCCAGTACTTCCAAAGCTAGGGGTTGTGCGGTGCCCTTGGTTGCAACACTTCGTTGTTATCAAGGCCTGGTGGTGGACCCTTGCATCAATCAGACAGACATGAGGATTCTCTGCACTGTTGCGAGTTCAGCGATTGGGAGCCAAAACTCAGGGATAGTGCAGC
This sequence comes from Aulostomus chinensis, assembly GCF_037954235.1. Lineage (NCBI taxonomy): Eukaryota > Metazoa > Chordata > Actinopteri > Syngnathiformes > Aulostomidae > Aulostomus > Aulostomus chinensis. The sequence goes on along the minus strand of NC_141331.1, from coordinate 17,934,490 downwards.
CTTCTTTGGGGGAGGCAGCAGTACTAGAGACTTACAAACACTGGAGAAAAGCCTGACCTTCGTTTCACATCAGGGGATAATGCGACACAGCTTCAGTTTGCCTCTTCTTCATCTCAAACTTAGCCTGAATGGTGTCAAGAATTGCTCAAACAAACCCTCAGTAGACACTAGTTCATTCAAAAACACAGCCCTATCCCTCTCTCAAACATCAAAGATTGGCCCACATGTCTGCAGAGCCAAACACAGGCCGTCGATCTCAAGTTTTTTTAACCACAAAATGGCAAAGTGATAAGAAAGACATGTATTCTGGGCTACCGCGCATAGGCAAGGCAAGGCAAGGCAATTCTATTTGTAGAGCCCGTTTTCACAAACAGTTTGTCTCAAAGGGCTTCACATGGCATCATAACAACATCCTCTGCCCTTAGACCCTCACATCGACTGAGGAAAAACTCCATAGAAAACCCTTTTAACAGGGAAAAATCTGAGAAACCTCAGGGTGAGCAACAGAGGAGGGATCCCTCACCCAGGACGGACAGACGTGCAGTAGATGTTGTTACAGACAAGAAAACAGTTTACAATGCAAAATGTGGGAAACATGGAAATGTTAATAACAGTTGAAGAAGGAAGCTTCTGGAAGGGGAGGCAGGGAGAGCAAGCCAGCTTGATGGGGGACTGGATGGCAGACTGTTTCATGGGAGGGGAGTGCAGGCCGGTTTGACAGTAGGGAATAAAAAAGGGGGGTGGGGGGCGATGCAGGGGGTGGTTGGAGGAGAGAGATGGAGCTTCGGTGGATCTGTGGAAACACAGAGAGACTGCGAGACACCAAGGCCAAACTACAAAGTGCAACAAGTAATGGTAATGGAGGAGGGGAGAGGAGAGGAGAGGAGGAGAGGAGAGGAGAGGAGGAGAGAGGAGAGGGCTCCATGTAACCAGATGTGTCCCCCAGCAGTCTAAGCCTATAGCAGCATAGCTATCAATAGTTCAGAGCTACCTGAACCAGTCCTAACTGAACGCTCTATCATGAAGGAAAGTCTTAAGCCTGGACTTAAACGTAGTTAGAGTGTCTGCCTCTCTTACCCATGGAGAGAGCTGGTTCCACAGTAGAGGAGCCCAGTAACTGAAGGCTGTACCTCCCAGTCTGTTTTTGGAGATACTGGGAGTCACTAAAAGACCTGCATTCTGGGAGCGGAGTGCTCTGGTAGGACAGTAGGGACTAATGAGCTCTTTCAAGTAGGATGGGGCTTTAACATTGAGAGCCTTATAAGTCAGCAGAAGGATTTTGAAGTCCATTCTAGATCCTACAGGAAGCCAGTGGAGAGAAGCTAAAATGGGAGAGATGTGTTCTCTCTTCTTAACTCCCGTCAAAACCCTCGCTGCAGCGTTCTGGACCAGCTGGAGACTCTTTAGAGAGTTTTTAGGACATCCTGGCAGGAGAGAGTTGCAGTTGTCCAGCCTAGAAGTGATAAATGCATGCACCAGTTTCTCAGCATCACTCTGGGAAAGGATATTCCTAATCTTAGCGATACTTCGCAGATGGAAGAAGGTGGTCCTCGTCACATGCTTTATGTGGGAGCTGAAGGAAAGGTCCTGGTCAAAAATGACTCCAAGGTTCCTTGCTGTTGTACTCGGGGTCAAGGTGATGCCATCTAGAGTAGTGATCCGATTAGAGAGTGTGTCCCTGAGGTGTTTAGGTCCAAACACGATGACCTCAGTTTTATCTGAATTTAGCAGTAAGAAGTTAGAGGACATCCAGGATTTAATGTCTTTTAGGCAGTCTTGCAGATTAGTAAACTTGCTTGTATCGTCTGGCTCCATCGACAAGTAAAGTTGTGTGTCGTCCACATAACAGTGGAAGTTGATTGAGTGCTTCCGTATTATGTCCCCTAATGGGAGCATGTAAAGAGTGAAGAGAATCGGTCCTAAAACTGAACCCTGTGGTACTCCATATGTAACTCTGCTATACTCTGAATAGTCATTATTAACATTAACAAACTGAAACCTATCTGATAAGTAGGACTTAAACCATTTTAGGGCAGGTCCTTTAATCCCAATTTCATGGTCTCGTCAAGGGGTCGGCAACCCGCGGCTCTTCAGCCTCCTTGTTGCGGCTCCCTTTGGCATCGACAAAAAAAAATCATGAAAATATTTTTTTTTTAAATGAAAATGAATAATGGTTATTTCTTAATTTAATTTTTATTTATACATTATTATTTTTGCATTTTATTTACTACTACTACGGTTATATAGCCTATTTTAACATCTAATTTGTAAACTTTTTTTAAAAAAATTTGTAAACTAAAATATGCTTCACATCGACGTCTATAGCCCTCGCCTTTGCCTGCAGGCGGCTTCTTGCGTGTGCGAACCATTCTGTCACCGTGAGTAAAAAACTAAAAAACTCAGACGAAAAAAGAGACTTTAACTCTGCGTGGACAGATGAATTTACCTTCACTGCTTACGATGCTGGATTACTGAGTGCTTGATATGTGGAAAACAATTATCGAACAACAAAAAATGTAATGTTGAAAGACATTTTCAAAACAAGCACTCAGCATTCGCTGAAAAATACCCAAGCGAAGATGAGCGAAAGAAAGCAATTTCAGGACTGCAACGGAAATATGAACAGAGCAAACATACTATTCTTGTCTATTAAGGATGTGTAGTAAGCGCTTCTTGCATTACGGAGTTCTTTTTTATATATTAATAAACTATCCTTCCAGGCTTGGCGGTCTTCCTCATGCTGGCTGGAATGTGTCTTCCTTTCCAGTTGTATGGTCTTCTGTTTTAAGGCACGCAGCTCTGGGCTGTACCAGGGAACTATTCTTTTTTGGTTGATAACCTTCTTTTTCAGGGGAGCTACGGCATCAAGTGTCCCAAGGAGTGCTGCTGCAGTGCTATCCACAAGATAGTCTACCTGCAGGGGGGTGAAATCAGCATAACTGCCCATTATATCACTACAAAATGTGGCAGCAAGTTCTGCTGGAATAAGCTCCTTAAATCTAGAAACAGCAGTGTCAGATAGATATCTACTGAAGCGGGATTTTTCCCCAGGTAGGATATAATTTGTTAGGGTAAATTCAAATGTAATTAAGGAGTGATCAGACAAGACGAAGTTTTGAGGAAGAACTGTGATGAGGTCAGCTTCTATTCCATAAGTGAGTACTAAATGAAGGATGTGATTAAAAGTGTGAGTGGGTTTGTTTACCCTCTGACAGAAGCCAACAGAATCAAGAAACGACTTAAACGCAGTGGCCAGACAATCATCAGCGACGTCCACGTGGATGTTAAAGTCACCCACTATCATGACTTTGTCTGAATTCAATGCCAAGTTTGACAGAAAGTCAGGGAATTAGTCTAAGAACTCAGAATAAGGTGCACCACAGCAAGTAAGAGTGGTTTCTCTGCTTTCCAGTCTGGGTGGGAAAAGCTGACAGTAAGGCTCTCAAATGAATTAAATGAACAGTTAGGTCGAGGGTTAATAAGTAAATTTGACTGATAAATTGCAGCTACTCCTCCTCCTCTGCCAGTGGTACGAGGAAGGCATAGCAGTGCCCACATACTGACCTGATGGTAACATATCCTGTTCATCCTCCAACAGACTAGGCTGGGTGCTCATCTGGAAGTACAAAGCTCTTTGAGGAGGCAAACTCAAAATTTGTGCACCGTGGGCAGCTACACTGATAGCCAACATCATGTTGGGCAGTTAAGCTAATTTCGAGGAGGCAGTGGCCTGAGGTGAAAAACAAAACAGAGCTGCCTAACAGCAAGCTGGCTTGTCTTATTAGAGGTTTTCTCAGTGAGTTAAAAGGCGTACGAAACAGAAGAATGACTGTAATGACTTATGTGTGTATGTGTGGGCGCAGCCTCACACACATATGTTTCCACAGGTCATTTACCTTATAAGGAGTGAATAGAGGTGTCTACAGTTACCACGGAAGGGCCTAATATCCCTTGCTATGTGCCGTACTGAGTGAATTGACTGAAGGAAACTTACATCATATTTTTCCTCTGCCCAGTCCATCCAGTGCTGCCTTTTTGGGAACCCTTTGCTTCCAGGCCTGTAGCGGTTTTTAAGGGCAAACTGTTTCACAGATTGGCAAAAAGTAAGGTAGAAACTTTCAGAAACACCAGGAGACACTAAATCACTGAATGTGTTCATGCAAACAGTGTAAACCTGACTTACCCCAATACATTTACACACATCCAGCATGATATTTCCTTGAGGCTCAGCCTTGTAATACAAACCACTACCAACAATGAAGACCACTGTTTGAGCATCACAGACAAAACATTACTGTCGTTATGGAGTGCATTTTTAAAGTTTTGCTTGATATGCGGAACCAGAATCTCATAATTGCTCGGACCCACCGAGGGCAACCACCATTAGAGCTGCAGGGACACCGAAGGCCAGAGGGTAACAGCTCTGTTTACTGTGGATGCCACACTCTTGAGCTGCAGGTGGAGACAAACACATCACTTAAATTCAACTCATGTTTGAAGACTTCCAGCGACATCTTAACCAAAGCACATATTTTAATATTCAGCTGAAGTCAAAAAAGAAACCATCTACAAGCACTGAATACAGATGTTCTACCACGATGACTATAAGAACAGACAAGATGCTCTATGGACAAGGTGTTTAGTGCATCATATGAAAGGAAAAAGAGTTGCTCTTCGATGTCAGACATCTTTGTGTCCTGAACAAGAAAAATATTTGAAGATCAAACTGGATGACATATTACCAGTGAAGAAGCACACAGATTAATATTTAAATTGCTGATGAATGTCAGTAAAATCACACAAAACTTGGATCAAAACATCTTGCATTTCTTTTCAGAATGATAAAGTGACAAAAACATCTGAGTTATTTGATAAATATGGCCAGCACATGGTGTGGATTTTGAAAGCATGTCTGAACAGGTCCTGCAGTGCAATTCATGATGTAGTTATGCATGTTTTTATCGATGTATAAACATTTTTTCTTATTTGTCATTAAAGTTATAATAATTACCTCTGAGTGTCGGAGTGATGATAGTTGACAAGAAATTCCCAGCGTTGCTGCACAGGTAGAATATCGAGAAGAATGTTGTCCTTTGGCTTTTCTGTGCAAATAAATCTCTGTCATTTATTGGGGCATTAAATATCACAATTTTTTTTATCATGCCAGTGTTGGTTTGTTCATCAATCACTTTGTTTCAGCTACAAATGTTTCAATTCCAAGTGAATGCTCTCATAAATGTGACTGAATAAAGTCAACATCATAATGTTTGCACTGCATGGTGGGCTTGTCCTCATTTATTTCATTCTCCTTGCTCACAGTTTCTCAATTCAGTAAAACAAATACAATGAGGTGATATTATTCTTTATGCTTCCTATTTTTGTGTCAAGCTATGTGTGTTAGTTATGTTACACAAAGAAATGTTTAATAGCTTAAAATTTCAAAGACAGTTTGGGGGCAACATTTTTTAACAGAGAAGTAATATCATTAATCATTCATTCAATATAGAATCCAAGGGTATCACAAAAGGGTGGCACAGTGGTGCAGTGGTCAGCACTGTCGCCTCACAGCAAGAAGGTTCTGGGTTCAAGTCCAAGCTCCAGCACAGGATCTTTCTGTGTGAGTCTCCATGTTCTCCCTGTTCCTGTGTGGGTTCTCTCTGGTACTCCAGCTTCCTCCCACCGTCCAAAGACATCAAGAGAGGATGAGGCTGATTGATACTCTAAATTGACCGTAGGTGTGACTGTGAGTGTGAATGGTTGTCTGTCTCTATGTGTTGGTTCTGTGATGGACTGGTGACCTGTCCAAGGTGAACCCCGCCTCTTGCCCAAAGGCTGCTGGGATAGGCTCCACCCCCCCACGACCCCTTACAGGATAAGCGGAAGAAAATGGATGGATGGATGAATGGAGGGTATCACCAGATAAGTAATTGTTCCCACCCCTAAATATTTGGTATGGAAGGATACACTGATCTGCATAGATGTATTTATGCAATGATCAATGATGCAACATAATACAAATATGATAGGAATTACATATATCCATCCGTATTGTCATCAGCCATCATCAGTGTATTCCTGTATCATGTCCAATCCACATGAGAGTAAGCTGTATTTGAATTTTTTTATTTAGTTTGTTTTTGATGTTTTACAATGGTTTCTAAAAGATTTAATGTCCATCCATCATCGTCTTCTGCTTATTCCTTACTAGTTAGGGTAGTGGGGGGGGTGGAGCCTATCCCAGCATCCACGGGCGAGAGGCGGGGTACAACCTTGACAGGTCGCCAGTCCACCGCAGGGCCAACATACAGAGATGAACAACCACTCACACTCACATTCATACCCACGGCCAATCCAGAGAGAACCCACGCAGGCATGGGAGAACATGCAAACTCCACACAGAAAGATCCCGCGCCCGAGCCGGGACTCGAACCCGGAACCTTCTTGCTGTGAGGCCACAGTGCTGACCACTGCACCACCATGCAGCCCGCTTTAATGTCCATAAATTAAAATCATATTTTTCAGAACATAACAATACATTTCAGTTGCTTATTTTGAGTGGATACTAAAAATGTCATTAATTGGGCTGATGAGCATACATCATTTAATGCATCACTGTAGACTTTTTGGTTTGGGATTTACGTTCCTACCAACTCATCATGAGCAAACTGGGATTTTGTTGAAGTGCAATTACACATTTTTACACATTCCAACCTGATACTCATTAAACTGGTCTCCACCAAAGGCAGGCACACAAGGTTGCATGCCACCAGATCCCAGAGCGATGAGGAAGAGACCCACCATCGCCATCACGCTGAATAAGAGGAAAAACATGGACATGAGGAGGAAGGACAGAGACATGTGGTGAAAATTCCTTGCAAAAATGCCAAATTTGGATTTTTAACTCAATCATTTCAATGGTAGAATACAAACTCACACATGAAAGGTCATGTTGTTTGGTGTCCCGTCTTTGTCTAAGTCAGTGATGTCATGAACTGCACTGACAGTCATTGCAACATAGCCCATAGCAGAGACAACGGCACAGGAGATGATCATCCTGAGAGAGGAAGAGGTAGAGCCAATGTGACAGAATTAAAAGTTCTTGAACCTAAAATCTACTGAAATAAAAATCAACAGCAGTATCTATTATGTCATTATTGGTTTGTTTATAGAGTGCTTCATTGGTTTCTTATCAACATTCTTTGAACGTAAGGTAACACACTTGATGTCACAGAGACACTGTCACCAGAGATATTGTCTTGTAACGCAATGGATTCTTCTCTTGTGAGAACTACATTTTGTTTTTTGCCAATGAAGCAACTGATCTTAATTCAGTTCTCCTTCACTGATGCATCCATGTCATTTCATTTTAGAGCCTATACAGGTAAAGTAGTGTAGTCTAGTGCTTCTTAACCTTTAGGGAGTAACAAATATTTGAAGGTTATCAGATAAAAAGCTAAGAAAAGAGAAAAACTACCATTTGTATTATAGTTTTTCCTGGACTCTAGTCTTTTTTTCTAATTAAATACTGTCTAATTTTACCCTTTAGCTCTCTCAGTCTAGAAAGAAAGTAAGTGTAGTGCAGGCAATGCTTTTTATGTGAGCGGCAATCAACCAAAGGCTAATTCTTTTTGTTTGTTCACATTATCACAAAGTTTTTTTTAAATAAACCTCGAAAAATATAAAGGAATTTTAAATATATGAGAGTATATAATGTTCAATTTCAGTACTTGGGAATGTTGCTTGTTGTTTTCCACCACTAGAAATGACAAGAGTAGTAATCCTCTCCACTACTTATGAAAGCTGTCTCACTGTCAGGGCCCTATTTAAGGGCTTCATGGCAGTTGGCAAGTTGGGGCGCGTTCAGCCTCATTTTGGTATTTAGGAAGCAAGGAATCAGAGCACAAAGGGGCAGTCATTTCACACCTAATTGTTCATAGGTGTCTTTCAGCACCAATCTAATCAATCAAAACCAATCACAAGGTCTTGTGTCATTCCCTTTAAAGTCCAGGTTGAGCCAGGACTGGGTGTGTTGCTATTTCAGTGGCAGATGCACTTCAAATCAGCAGATGTGAGCACTTCTCCTGTGAAGAAATGGACTGCCTTGTGCACCATTTGAAGGTGTGCAAATACATCTTATATTTATATACGGGAGCAGCAGGCATCTTCTGCAGCCATCAGAGGTGAAGCAGGACTGGGAGGTGGTGGCAACTAATGTTTCCACATTTTGGGTATCAACAGAACCACATTGCTATTTTGTTTCTACTTGTCTGACTGATGCGTCCTTTAAAGAGCACTTCTCACATAATGAAGCTGACCAAAGATCAGTTAATATTTTCTGATGTCCAAAAATATCAATGCTCCACGGTTGTACCAGACCACGTGTCTTTAACATACTTCAGTGCTGGGCACAGACAAAGCACAAGTTCAATCGCTAGTTAAAGCACAAGGGTGCTTGGGGTAAAATGTAATTTGCACCAGTTTGACACAAGCAATGGCACTTGCACTTGACAGATCACCAGCCAGCGCTGTGCTTAAAACAGGGTCCTAAGTCAGTAAAACTTATATGAACTCACTTAAACTTTCCCAGCCAGGAGTCTGCCAAAATAGCCCCAAGAATAGGTGTCAGGTAGCACAGAGCCGCAAACGTATGATAAATGGAGGTGGCCAAGTCATCATCCCAGTGTAAGAAGTATTTAAAGTACAGCACCAGGACAGCTGGGGACAAGCACAGCAAACATCTTCATATTTTAGTATTTAAACATCAGTCTGACACTCCACAACTCTAAAACGTTTAATCTTATTGATGTGTGGAAAATTCTCACCACACATTCCAAAGAAAGAGAAACTCTCAAAGAGCTCATTCACCAGGATGAAAAAAATGCTGAGTGGATATCCACAAACCACTTTGTCCTGATGGATGAAACACACAGCGTTTATTTGGACAATTATTTGACCCAACAGAATGTTAAAACAGGTACAGCTGTGAAATTGTTCAGTTTCACTTTATTAGAAGATGAGTCATTTTTAATGAACGGACACAACTGTTCAATAAACACAGTAGAGTAAATTCAGAGTACTTCAATCTTAAGTTTAATGTTAGTGTATCACCAATACAACAAATGGCAAATTGTTGCTTGTTTGCTTTTTCATACCGATAATTAAATTGCTTACCGTCCCTTTTCCTTCCATCCTGTCCGCAGGATCCTTGATGTCTGTACTCTATGAAACAAGTTTCAAAGAGTACATGAATTTCAATAAATAAACACACCAGAAGAGAATAATTACCTGCTATAATGTATCAGAGAAGTCACTGCCATCTTTCTATTTGGACAGTACTTCAGATCTCTCTCTCTTCCTACTTTGGGTAGTGGTTGTCAGGAAGGAAGACAAGAAACAGCAGCACTTTTCTATCTCACTCAAAAGGTCAAGTGAAAGTTATTTAGTGATTGGGAGTTGTAATGTGTGCTATCATGTAATGAAAAAAAAAAGTTGTGCAATTTATGTTTAATTTAAATAGATCCCAAGAGCACAAACTGTAAATATGTTGTATTTTCATGAGCCCTTCAGATTCCCCTGGAGGGTAGAGAGCTTGTCCATTGATCTCTGAACAGGAATTTGCTATTCATCCATCCATCCATCTTCTTCCGCTTATCCTTTTTAGGGTCACGTGGGGGTGGGGTGGGGGGGTTGGATACTGGAAATTCCTTGTCAAGTGGTTCAAGCATTTCAACTCAGGAAAAGAGAGCACTTCTCATCTGAAGAAACAAGTGCACCAGGTGAAGACGCATGTCCTATGTTCACATAAAGAAGCAGCAAGAATCCATCGAGGTAATCATAGGTGAGTCAGGCCTGGGAGGAGCTGGCAGCAAATGTTTCCACTTTACTGGGCACCAATAGAACCACACTGAAATGCTGGGGATCTGCTTTACTCCTTGAGGCGCCGTATAAATATCACTTCTTCCACAATGCCATTGACCAAAGATCTGCCTCTTCATGGTGTATGGCGCAAACATTGGTCCTCCTGGCACCATCCTCCAAACCTTGGCACAATAAATCACTTAAATTGGGCCTGATGGCTGTGAAGAAAACAATAATGTCTGCAAAGGTGAAGAAGGCTGCATCAAGGAAGGGTTCCAGGTTGTCTTGGTCTGCATGGCAATGGATTCTGACCCAATTTATGTCAAGGACTGTGTGGAGGCTATCTGTGCACCAATGTGAAGTCTCAAACAAGGCCGGTGCTAGCAAGTGCTACAAGCTAACATTCTGATGCTACCTGGTCAGCTCCCTCAGTCACCCACCACTGGTTCTTACATGCTAATCAACCTGATTATTCTCTGGCGTGGGGTCAGCATTGCATGCTTGTTAATGATGAGACAAAGAAATATAGCTTCTTCTTATTTATTTCCTCATCACAACTGACACATAACAGCATCATTGCACATGTAAAAGTGAAATCAGTTTCTTTGTTTGTACTGCACATGTTCACTGACATCTTTTATACTCATTGTAATGGTGGAGGACTTGATCCCTCACTAAAAAAAACAATCAAGCACACACATACGCACTTTTATTTCAATCAGGTTTTGTGTTTTTATGGTTGCACTTGAGTTCTAGAGACTTACCTTAACATCTACCTGCCTAGTGGCAGGATTAGATTACACAAATTCAGCCAAATTTGGACACATTTCTTCTGTCATGCATGATTATGAACACGGGACTGATGAACAGCATCTTTACCCTGTGGTCCCTTCAATGTCACGATTAATTTCCCCGTGAAAGCATCATCCAATTCAGTACAGTGGGTTCTAAAAGATGGTGTTTTAGTGATAACAAATGTCCTAACTGTTGTTTTTTGTCGAAATAACATTTGTTTAGCAATCATTTCTTGATATTCATTCAAAAATAATATTAACAGTTTTTTGATTGATACGTTTTCAACGTTGTATCATTTTGCAGTCATCATACTGAGTGTACATTAATATTAGCATTTCATATTCAGTTTTTTGAAATTACTGCTCAATTTCAAGACTAAATGATAAAACTGAGTAGACTTTGCTGTTGCTTTATCCTGTGTACAGTGTTATAATCTGATGATAAAAAGCCGCCTGGGATAAAAAATCAATTGTATAAGTACAGTCAGATTCACTTGTAAGACATAAAATAACTCATTTAGAACACTTGAGCTATCCCAATGTACCATGTCAAGGAATTGATCATTCAGATTTTTTTAGGCAAGAGTAAAAATATACATTTTTTTCCTTTGGTTTCTAATAATTTAATTATGCATAGTAACAGTCACAATCCTGCAGACACCTGCTCCACATTCTCTGTGGTGTTACCTGCCCATACCACCCAAGATCATACACATATATCTGACCGTGGATTTTAATCCGGGTATGTGTACTTAGATGAGCCAAACCTCAGACCCTCAGGCTTCGGGTGGACAAGTTTCAATATAAAGCCCCCCCCCCCCACCCACCCACCGACCCATTGGTGTCTATTACCATTTAGAATGGATTTCACATTTTAGTTTGTTTAGCTGCAATATTTTCATCATCACATTTTACTGGGTCTTTCTTGACCATCTCAATCGCTGGTTTCTTTTTGTCATCATCATCATCATCATCAACTTCACCAGCGTCCTTCTTGAACTGGGCCTCAATCTCAGCAGGGTCAATGTAGGTGTAGAAATACGCCATGATGGAGAAGATGATACACACTGCCATCAAGAGAGAGGCAAAGAGCACGTACTCCGCCCACTTTGAAAAAGACAGGGGAACAAACGTGGCATTAATGCACCATCATGAGTCACTTGTGTTAACTACAAACATCCATTATCCTTTTGACACACTTTTTCAGGAAAATTTTTGTGAGTAAATCTGTTTTTAACCTGTTTGGGGAGTTTAGCGATCTCAGCCACAATCAGAACGATGAAGTTGCCAACAGCAACAGTGAACAACCAGCCTGCTTGTAGTACTGCTTTCATGTTACTGGGTGCCTTACAGACACAGAATAATGACATAAAATAAACACAGAGTACATATTATGATGGACTGATTTCTGTATAGTCTTTCCTTTTTACCTGTGAGTATGAAAACTCCAGACCTGTGACAGAAAACATCACTTCACCAGCCGTTATAAAGAAGTACTGTGGGATCTGGAGGGCCATGTGGGCCGAGTTGGGCTTGATGTCCTCAGCTGCAGTAACAGAGTCCTGACACTGAAAAGAAGAATCAGTCTGTATTTGTGAATAGAAGTTATTTGGGAACATGTTGCCTAAAACAAAGGTAACATTTAGGAAACACAACAGAATCACTTTTATTGATTTTTAAAACTGGATGCTTCTGCCAATACAACTGACCTAACAACAGATTTTAACTTATTATTATTACTATTACTGTGCGTGATTTAATTGAATTGTATGCTACGTATTGCAATCTGCCTTTTCAGTCTCAAGGGGAGGAACTCACATATAGAACACATTTACAATTCAACTGTTTTTAAGGTGTGATTTTTTTTTATTCTGAAATGTGTTTCGCAACCAAAGTTGAGAAGGAAGTATAATATTTATTCCTCAAATAGTTTGAGTGCCCTCAGGACCCTAGGAGCTATGCTGTGGGGGCATTTTGCCCCTGGTTGGGTCACCAAAGGCAGACTGGTCCTCGGTGAAGGATCAAACAAAGAACAGTTCAAAAGACCCTTCATGGGAAGAAGACAAAAGAGTTCGTGTACCTAGCCTGGAGGGTTACCGGGGCCTGTGGGTGAGCGCCTGGTGGCCAGGCCATCGCCCATGGGGTCTGGCCAGGCCCAGCTCGAAAAGGTTTCATGGACTCATCACCCTATGGGCCCACCGCCCGCAGGAGGAACCAATAGGTTCCGGTGCATTGCGGTTTGGGCAGCAGACCAAGGCAGGGGCCTTGGCTGTCTGATCCCGAGACACATGCCGTGACTTTTGGGACATTGAATGTCACCTCTCTGGCGGGGAAGGAGCCAGAGCTGGTGGAAGAGGTTGAGCGTTACCGGCTAGATATAGTCAACCTCACCTCAACACATAGCTGCTGCTTCAGAACCCAAGTTCTTGAGAGTTGGTTGGGTTGGGTTCTCTCCTTTGGTGGAGTTTCTGCGGGTGAGAGGCAGAGGGCTGGGATGGGCTTTTTGATAGCCCCCAGACTCTCTGCCTGTACGTTGGGGTTTAACCCAGTGGACAAAAGGGTAACTTCCCTGTGCCTTTGGGTTGGGGAACGGGTCCTGACTGCTGTCTGTGCTTATGCCCTGAACAGCAGTCCAGAGTACCCACCCTTTTTGGAGTCCCTGGGAAGGGTGCTGGATGGCGCCCCGACTGGGGACTTCATTGTCCGACCGGGGGACAAAAAAGGGGACTGGAGGGTGTGTTCCAACTATCACACTCCTCAGCCTCCCCAGAGAGGTCTACGCCAGGGTACTGGAGAGGATGGTCAGGTTGAACCTCAGATTGAGGAGTAGTAATGTGGTTTTTGTCCCGGCTGTGGACCCGTGGATCAGCTCCTTACTCTCGATAGGGTGCTGGAAGGGGCATGGGAGTTTGCCCAACCAGTCCACATCTGTTTTGTGGATTTGGAGAGGGCGTTTGACTTCGTTTCAAGGAGCACCTTGGGGGGGGGACTCCGGGAGTATGGGCTCGCTGGCCCCTTACAAAGGGTTAGCATTCCTGGCAGTAAGTAAAACTTGTTCCCTGTGAGGTTTGGACTCTGCCCAGGCTGCCCTTTGTCACCGTTTCTGTTCATAACTTTTATGGACAGAATTTTTAGGCGCAGCCAGGGGGTAGAAGGGGTCGAGTTTGGTGGTGGGAGGATGTCGTCTCTGCTCTTTGCAGATGTTGCAGTCCTCTTAGCTCCATCAAACCATGACCTCCAGCTCTTGCTGGGGCAGTTTGCAGCAAAATGTGAAGCAGCTGGGATGAGAATCAGCACCTCCAAGTCTCAGGCCATGGTCCTCAGACGGAAAAGGGTGGCCTGCCCACTCCTTGTCAGGAGGGAGGTCCTGCCTCAGGTGGAGGAGTTTAAGCATCTCAGGATCTTGTTCATGAGAGAGGGTAGGATGGAAGTGGAGATTGACAGCCGGATTGGAGTGGCATCTGCAGTGATGTGGGCACTAAACCCATCCATTGTGGTAAAGAGGGAGCTTAGCCAAAAGGCAAAGCTCTCATTTTGCTTTGGGTAATGACCAAAAGAACAAGATCACAAATACAGTTTCCTCCGCAGGGTGGCTGGGCTCTTTGTTAGAAATAGGGTGAGGACCTCGGACATTTAGGAAAGACTCAGAGTAGCTGCTCCTCCATGTCGAGAGGAGTCAGTTGAGGTGGCTCGGGCATCTGGTGAGGATACCTCCTGGACACTTTCCCGGCATGTCCAACCGGGAGGAGGCCTCTGGGCTGAGCAGGACACACTGGAGGGATTATATGTCTTGGCGGACGACCCGGATAAGCGGAGGACAATGAATGAACAAATGAAAAACCCTTCACAGATTTCAACCACGCCCTCAAACATACTTGTATATTCTCTTTAGGTTTTTTATTTGTTTGTCATTTCTTTTTATGTGTGAAATAAACTTAACTAAAAACAACATTTTTAGAGAAAGGCTATTATTTTAATGTAAATCTGCTATTTATCTATATTACCTTCTTAATGCACTTTATGTGAATCTTATGTTGTATGATTTTATTTTTCTCTTTGTGGTTATTGTTCCCATGCTCCATGTTTTTACTCATAGTTGATCTTGGTCTGTGAAGCATTTCATAACTCGGTTTGAAAAGAAGTAATCATGTCGAAAACTTACAGCTGGTCCAAAGATTAAAGTGCTGGGAATAAAGAAAGTGTAGGAACTTCCAAATCCAAACTCCTTGCTGTATTCACACGACTGTGAATCTGTCCGTATGGTGAATGTGGCCCTGATCATGAGAAAATAAAATCTGTTAACTGTTCACAAAAAAAACACACTTTTTTTTTAGGATAAAAACAGTGAACTGGTTTATGTAAAAAGATCAAAACTTACTTTCCATTTTCTATCTGGGAATAGTTGGAATAATCATGCGACTCAATTAATCCAAAGTCTGCTCCGGAAGCAGAAACGTTCACTCCTGTGGCCAGTCCATTTACAAATCTGAAATCAATGCATGATTAGCAACAACATTAAAATCAGAGAGATGAACACAGTCCATGTATAAATTCATAAGAACATTATCAACATAGCTAGGATCTTGGTAGAGTGGCCATCTGGTACTGGGTGCATTACTGCTTTGATTCGTCCTCCAGACACTTTGTCCAGGTGTCCTCTCGCAGGACACTGGACTGCTAATTGTCCCAATGAGCAGGTTGGCACCTTAAATGGTGGCCTCACTCCACATTTCTCTTTATGTTATCTTCTGGGCTGCTATTTACAAATGATTTTCAGTGCTATATTTTCCTGCTATATGCCAAAGCAGTCATGGCATAATTATTAACTTTAATCAACATGGTGAACTTTACCTGATTGCGTTGTTTCCTTGCTGTGGTTTGGTCGTCAAATCCTGCATCTGAGGGAACAGAACAGTAGATGTTTATGAAGGTAATGATTAAATGGCTTATATTTTTAAATTCTTATATGTGCACTTCCAACCAACCAAGTGCCACTGATGACTTAAGTTTGCAGGAATAAGAAGCGTCTGTCGTTCTCCTTTGGCCAAGTCAATAGATCTCTCTGCTCCGTCGACTGAAACGCTGATTACTTCTTCTCTAAATGTGAAGTATTTATCACTGGCCTAAAGACAAAAACATGGACGAGAGCAAAAATGGAGGTTCAAATATGGAGCACTTGAAACTCCAACTTTGGTCAAAGTTGAGTCTGATGTTTATGCACATAAAGACACACCTGAGCAGCAGGAAGATCCAGGAGCTCATCGTTTGACAGTGTGACTTTGACTGGATTCCTGCCCATGTTGAGTATTTTCAGCTGACTCTGGGAGGCTGATGGGAATGTGGGCAGTGTTTTCTGAATATTAGCAGAAAGTAGAAAGTTAATGTGTTTGCTGTCAACTCCAATCACTGAACAAATAAGCATTTTAGTTGAGATATGATAGAGTAAAAAAAAAAAAAGAATTGTCCACTCACATCAATTTCAATCTGAACCAGAGCAGCACAGATAAACGCCACTGCTGCTAGAAGCATCCCCACTGTCATTCTTTTCAGAGGACTGTTGAGTCAAAATTGAGTAGTGTTACTCATTTGCTCTTTTTTTCCTGAAGTCCATATGAATATTTTCAAATGTACGATGTTTGAGCTCTTCCTCTGCAAAAGCCTGCTTTCAGAAAAACACTTTAACTCATAGCATAGCTAGCCTGCATGTAAAACATGAGGCTTTTAATTTTATTTATACCAATACTAACATGAATGGAAAGCACAGAAGCATGTTTTGCCAAACTGCTGTTACTTACGTGAAGTTAAAACCACACTTTTTGATCAGAGGGTAGATCAGACTGTCCATGATAGGCACCAGAGTCAAAATCAGTATGGGGTTGACGGTCTGTCAAAGACAACCATGAAACAAACAGATTTTTTCAAATCCAGTGCAGTTCAGAACATCGGTCCATGTGACAATGATAAATGTACCTGCATCTGATCAGGCTGGATAACAAGTGCCCCCTGCAGACAGAAAGAGATCATTAGAATATGAACACATTGCTTAGCAAATATATCTCCAATTGATGTATCAATAAACTTACAAAGTTCCCATCCATGGTGGTGGCCTGCAGAGTCCATCTAGAACCCTGAAACACAGGTGGAGGATTTAGAATGTGGGTTCCATGGTGCAACACTGGAGAAGCTTTGAACTAACAAGAAACTTTAAAATACCTTTTGATCAAAAAGAGTCCAGAACATTGGAAGTGGGATGTAAAGAAATAGGACCCTCAACACCATTTTTATTTGAGCAATCAGGAGTTTCTACAGAGCAGAGAGAATATATATTATTGCATCGCCCATAAGGAACTTTTGCCAATCACAAACAGTAAAACTTACGTCATATTTTTCCTCTGCCCAGTCCATCCAGTGCTGCCTCTTTGGGAATCGTTTGCTTCTGTGCCTGTAGCGGTTTTTAAGGGCAAACTGAATCAGAAGTGAGCAAAAAGAAAGAGTGAGAAACTTTCAGAAACACCAGGAGACACTGAATCACTGAATGTGTTCATGCAAACAGTGTAAACCTGACTTACCCCAATACATTTACACACATCCAGCATGATATTTCCTTGAGGCTCAGCTTTGTAATACAAACCACTACCAACAATGAAGACCACTGTTTGGAGCATCACAGACAAAACATTACTTTCATTAAGCAGTGCATTTTTACATTTTTGCTTCATTTGCGGAACCAGAATCTCATAATTGCTCGGACCCACCGAGGGCAACGACCATTAGAGCTGCAGGGACACCGAAGGCCAGAGGGTAACAGCTCTGCTTACTGTGGATGCCACACTCTTGAGCTGCAGGTGGAGACAAACACATCATTTAAAATTGTCATATGTGAAGACTTCCAGCGACATCTTTGCCGAAGCACATATTTGAATCCAGCCTGGAAAAACAGAAGTATGACTCTTTTAAAAGCGTTCCACACCTATTCAAGTGACCTATGGCACCAGGAGGTTGAAACAAGCAAAAGCGCCATTGCTAGTTTCAACCTCCTGGTGCCATAGGTCACTTGAATAGGGCCCATAGTCTACAAACACTTGACTGCATGCTAAATGAACAGAAAGGATCACAATAAAACAACACAATCAAAGGCAGCTGACACTAACAGTGACAACACGGTGAAGTGATGAAATTCAAGAAGAGAAAAGTGATTGTTTGTGGGACACAAAATTATTGTTAACATCTGAAGATTAGAAGCAAGACTATTGGTTAAGGGTGAGGACACAGACAGAGAAGACTGTCCTCCCCTAGGAGGCTACTGAGATAAAGAATATAATACGGTATCATCAAAATCCATTCATAATTTTTTCTTTCTATCTGCAAATGAATAAATAAATTCATGAAAGGTCTCCTGGATCGTTCATTCAGAACACAATCAAGATTAAATCTACAATCCTAAAGTTCTTCATCCTTCACATGGATTTAAGGGGCCTGACTGAAATTCATCGATGACATATCATCAGAAAATGCCCCCATTAGATGTATCCTGCCAATGGCCTGACAGTCTAAAGGAACCAGGGTCTAGAATTTGATCCAGATCACGTCCAGGGGTGTGTAGACGGCTATTTACCTCTGAGGATTGGAGTGATAATAGTAGACAGGAGACTCCCACCATTGATGCACAGGTAGAATATAGAGAAAAATGTTCTCCTCTGATTTTCCTGGGCAGAGAAAAAATAATCACGCATTAGTGTTGCCATCATCCTATTCTGAGTGTGTTAAATTGATTGCATTGTGCTAAGATTACTAGTATAAGAGGCCTTGAGATTATATTTCCTACTGCAAATCGGCATGACCAACCAGCATATGGCTGTATTATTATTATTATTGTATACTATTTAGCATTTTCGCATGTGCTCAAGCATAAAAATCATGTTCCAACCTGGTGGTCTTTAAACTGGTCACCACCGAAAGCAGCCACGCAAGGTTTGATGCCGCCAGTTCCCAGAGCGATGAGGAAGAGACCCACCATCGCCATCACACTGAACGTGGGGAAACACGAGGAGGTCATAATGAAGGAACACATGGTGAAAACTCAAATTTTTTTTGGGGGGGGGGGGGTGGGTGGGATGATAGTAGTAGAATAGAAACCCACACATGAAAGGTCATGTCGTCTGGCTTCCCATCTTTGTTGGTGTCAGTGATGTCATGGACCGCACTGACAGCCATCGCTACCTGGCCAATAGCATAGACGATGGACAAGTAGATGATGGTTCTGAGGGAGGGAGGAAGAAAGATGTGAAAAATTCGGTTACAAGTGAAAGTCGCACTATCAAATTTCTTCACATGAAAAAAAAAGGGGAAAAAAATCCCACTTTAACTGTATAACGGGGTTGCTGAAAGAGTATTTCACTGGTCTGGCATCGCAGTTATTTTACATTTTCAAAAGTAAAGATGATCGAGCAGAACCACCTCACATATGTACACAGTACTACTTTGTGAAGTACTCCTGAGATACTGAGCGTTCGTGTAAGTAGAATTTTATTGTTGCTCATTTTAGAAGAGCAATAAGTAGTTGAGTCCAGTTGTTCCCCGCTTAAGGATTCAACTCCTTGTTGTGGTTCATAAAAATCGATCTCTGAGGGTCATCAGGCAGATAATGAAAGAGGTGGTGGTTAAAAAAAACAAAAAAAGGATTGGATAGTTTAAGGCCTTGGAGTCTCTTTCGATTTCATTTTAGATAAAGTTTAGTACTGAAATATAACATGTAGTAAATGAAGAATCAAGGACATAGAGGTACTCCCAAAGTATACAATCTTTGCACGGGAGTCTTAACCTCAAACAGGTGGTGTGTGTTGAATGACAAAATAATTCAAGCAGGCAACTCTGTTGATGATGGATCAATTTCAGTCGCCTTCCTAGTAAGAATAACATTTGCTGGTTCCACTCTTACGATCATAAGGTTTTTTTTGATCGCTATTTTAGGTTATATGAAAGAAAAGGAAAAGTCTTTGGGTCGCTGGATGAACAGAGGAAACATTTGGAGTTATGGGAAATTGCCGACGACCATTTCTCAAAAATTCTTTGACAGATTTAACAAGTAAGCGAGTCATGGATGACGCAGATAAATCGAACTTGCAGCTCTAGCTGTCACACGTTCAATTAGCGGCACTTGTGTGAACTCACTTAAACTTTCCCAGCCAGGAATCAGCCACAATGGCCCCTAAAATAGGGGTCAGGTAGCACAGAGCCACAAAGGTGTGGTAGATGGAGGTGGCCAAGTCATCGCTCCAGCTCAAGAAGTATTTAAAGTACAGCACCAGGACAGCTGGGGACAAGCACAGCAAACATCTTCGTATTTTCATATCCATCTTAGATCTTACAGCTCTGAAATGTTCGGTCATATGTGAAATATTCTCACCGCGCATGCCATAGTAGGAGAACCTTTCACAGAACTCATTCACCACGATGAAAAAAATGCTGATGGGGTATCCACAAACTGTTTTGTCCTGAACAACATTCAGCAGGGTAAAATTATTCGATCAAACATATTTTTTAAACAGATATAACATTTACTACAGGTAGGTCTACTTCAGAATAATAAGTTATCAGTGGATCATACAGAAAAATGCATATTGATCTCTTTATTAAAAAAAAATCTGGCATGAACATCCAGCTTATTAAAGACCTTACCGTCCCTTTACTCTTCTTCTCTTTCTCTGGATCCTTGTAATCTGTGCAGGATATTAAACTGGTTTAACTACACATAAGTGATCGTTCTAACCTGCATGTTATCTCCAGGGATTTCGGCAGATTTTGATCTTCAAGACACACCAAAAGAAAAATCTCACCTGCCATGATGGATGAGAGAGGCTGCTGTTCTACAGGGATAATCCTTCAGTTCAAGAGTGAGGGAGCGTTTGCATAATATTGCTTCTTATTAATAATCCTTGAGCTGTCTTGCACCCTGCTGACTGTGTCGCTTTTATGATGGGTGGGAACAAGAGAAACAGGAGATAGGGAGTCAGCTATATATGGTCCTTGACAACTCATAAAAGTGACTTGATCAAATGGGAGATTAAAACGCAACCCGTTGCAGAGAAATTAGTGTATTTTATTACAAGAAAAGCATTGGAGAGCATCCTTTTACAGCAGAACAGTGACTTTGTGTTAAATAAAAATAAAAATAAAAAAACCATTGCTGCCCAAATATAAAACAATTCCTTAAACATCTCAATGAACACTAAAATGGTAAAAGCTTCAAATTTCTTCCACAGTAGGTGCAGTGTTTGGTTCCACACCTCTTTGCTTTGGCAAGAAGGTGAACCTCATCTTTACAGTGTATGAGCTCCACACAGCAAGATATTTAGCAAATATTGCACACAATCCTTTTTTAACAAACATTAATAAACAACTTGGAATATATTTTGTATGCAATGGCTTTAAATATTTTAAAACTCTCCCCGTTCTAAGACATTAAAGTGATTCAAGCTAAGATAAATCAAAGGAGGCCATTTTTGTAAATGTTTGTAGAAATATTACTTCATGTACAGGTTGGTGAGCGTATGCAGCATATACAGTTCATCTAGATATCAATACATTGGCTTATAAAAGTGGACTATACAAAAACACAATGTGAAACATTACCAAAATAAACAAAAAAACTGGGACGGGTGGTGGGTGTAATGTAATAAGGGCATGCATATGAAAGTTTCCAACAGGAATGGATCCATGAAAACCCTGCTTAGTCTTGTCAGGTGGACGTGAGGATGAAGACAGGTTACATAATCACTATCTGAAGCAGTGACAAAGTCCGTGTCCTGCCGTCTCTCTCCCCTCTTGTTGCTCACGTCTGACCTTTGTGCTCTCGCAGGGAATTGCGATTGGCTACATCCAACTGTGCTGTGTAGTTATGTATCAAACACAGTGCCTCGGTCCTAATCCGCAGAGGAAGCCAGCAGCAAAAATTTGGACGAAAATTGGCCAAAGCTGTCTGTGCTTTTGTCCCTCACGGGCATGCCAGGCTAGCGACGGTGTGCCGAGGCTAGCATCATACCACGGAGGAGGAGCTGGGGATGCCCTGGATGGTGGTACTCGTCGGCGTGCCACTGATGGCATTAAAGATGTGAAGAGAGTCAGGGAGAACGCTTTTGATGCCGTCTTCCACGGTGCTGATCTGGAAACAGGAATGAGATATTAACACAAACATCGAACGTTTGTAGCTAGCAAAGTTCATCGTAATATAAAGACTGCAAAAGCAAGCGACGACTAACAACATCCATCCACCACTTTTCTACAAACAGAAATCTGAATCTCACGAGTAGTAAATTCTTGTTTGTGATACCACTGGGATCATTTCCAGAGCAAGACTTCTGGCCAAACTATAGTCACAGACACTCGAGGCAATTATTTTGAGTTGAAAAGACAGGATCCTATGAAATAAAATGGGGGAGATTCATACCTGCATATTTATGGTCACTGGGACACAAATACCACATAGAAAATGACAGTTTGAGTTTAGTTTTTCTGCTCAGAATTCCGTAAGTGGTTTGTCTCTTTCTAAATGGTCTTTTGATGATTCCTTTACTTCTTTGCTGTTGCCCGGCAACAACACAGCATGTATGGCTTTAACCACCATTTGTTTTGTGTTACCTTTAAAGGTGCTGAGAGGTGGATTTTCATATCTTTGGACAAAAGCAGAAGTACCTCTCACGTTTTCAGACTTTACGGCGTGATAAGCCAGTCAGCTGGCCGTGGCTGTTCATTATAAAGACATGTGAGCAGAGGAAATCTTCACATCCGTCTGCAATCGCATAAATACATACGCGTCTCGATATGCCTTTATGGGGGGAGTCAAAACATCCATTACTTGAAGGGCAATCGATAACGAAAACAACAATAAATCCAAAATAAATTCAAAGCGTATTTGTGTATGGATGCAGATATCAGCAAAAGGTGCAACATAATGCTTCCATGGTTCACTCACGAAGAAAAAAAAAGTTTATGCACACACTGAAACACACACAGTGTAGGAACTGTACACACATGCAAACAGATTCCTATTAACATGTCAGAGACTGATCCAGCCAGCTGCTGCATCAGTCGTGCTGATTGCAAAGGTAAGATGTCAGTTGGTTTGATTCCTCAGATATCAAGAGAAGATCCACATATTAAGATAAGCCTGTGCGTGTATCGTGCGTGTTAAGGTCTGTAATAGATTGAATTCATGTAGGGATCAAATGAAGGTATACAAATCCAGTTGTTGTTGTTTTTAAGGTGTATAATAATGTCAGTGATCAGATGCTGTAGTCTGGCTGGACCACCAATCCACAACGTGTCTGACTGTTGTATTACCATCCAATCTGCTTGTGTCAGCATCAGGGAGAAACAGAGAAGGGAGTTATCAAAGAGCACCTTATCACATAGTCAGACGTCTCATGAACGGCTCTCACTCAGAAGCAGATTACACTGGGACCATTATTTAGGCAGATGATGACTGCCAATATTCCCGATGATGCAATCATGTACTCACCTGCTCATGCATGATGATGGACAGCTCTCTGGCAAGGTCCCTGTAGTTGGCCTTCATCTCATCGTGATACTCCTGCTGGTCCTCTTTGATTAGCCGCTCATTAATACTTAAGCCATGACCACAGGCCTCCACAAAATGCCTGTTCAGAGAAAGAGAGTTGAAGTGATTCTTCACCCTGAAAGTTTACGTGGCCCATCGAGTAAAGTATTTTCCTTCCCGCGTCACTTCTCTGTGACTCCAGAGTGCAGAAGGAGTAGCTTGAAGCTAACAACATCAGTTTACAAACTCTCCATCACATCATCTGGTATAATCCACGTCTTCTTTATCCAGCTGTAAATTCACTACTCTGAAAACATTTGGCAAACTTAAAAACAAACCCAACAATGACCCTACTGGTTCTGTGCTTCCCTGAATGAGCACAAGCGAGGTCACCTGAGTGCTCCAGCTGGTCATACTCAGCGCTACCGTGAACCTGATGTGATACGGTTTGTTTGTAACTCAAATCAGAGTAGTCGTGGATTACTGAGCATACAACTGGATTATACCAGACGATGTGATGGAGAGATTCTAAATGGATGTTTCTGGACAGTTTTGCTGTTTTTTTGTTGCTGTAAAGGTTAGCTGTCAGCAGCCCCTTAGCTTTAAGCTAAATATTAGTGACTGGCTCTTCCTGACTTCTGGCTTCACAGAAACTTCTAAGTGAGCAGTAGCTACCAGTTTTTGAGTACCCGAAAGGTAAAGTATACTTGTTAAGATGCGTCCAAGGAAGGTTATAGAGCAGTAAATGCATATAAAGCTTTTCAAATCTCACCTGAAGACCTCTTTCAGCTGCTTCACCTTGTTATCAGGATACTTCTTGGCACTAGCGTCATCCAGAAAAGCGCGGGCGTATGCGAGTGGTCCTGCATTTACCTAGGGGTACATGTATGAGTCATAACCATTATAGTTTTTATTTTTACATGTCATCAGGCATGGTCTGTGCGTGCATGATATAAATTCAAAGCTGGCACCTGAACACTGATGCTGCCCTGTAGTTTGAGCTGCAGGCGAATCATGTCCACCTCGCTGGAGGAGCAGAGCTGCTTTATCTCAGCCACCTTCTTGCTCATCTCATCGATGGCCACCTCAATGGGGCTGAGGTCAGTGTGGTGCTGGTACATCACAGCAATACGCTTCTTCACGTAAGGGAAACAATGTGTGGCTGGAGAACAGAAACACAGTGTCACTCCTTTTTTTTCTTCCTGCATGTGCCACTCTGACTTTTACAGCTTCTACTCGTATATGTAGTAATACTCCATTGATAATAAAGATTAGACGATAAAGCTGAACTTTTGAATCCTTTGCACCATAAAACAATAACTGTGGATAAGGAAAGGTCCTTCACAAACGGCTGACATGCTCATAATCGAATCAAGATCTTCCCATCATGCGCAGCGACATTCTGCTGAGTCATGAAAATGTGAGAAACACCTGGCTGAAGAATGTACCTCATTTGTGACATTGATAACTACGCACTACTATGGAATACTTTGATCTGCATGTTTGCAATTGAGACACAGCAGTTTCCCCTGTGGTGAATAACAGTTTACTCGTCATGAGAACTATGATGCTGAGAGAACATTTGCACGACGTCCTCGCTGGCACGAGATGACCTTTCTAGCATCTGAAAAAAAATGGTATCGGGAAGTTATCACATCTCGGTAATAAATGATTTATTTTAGAACTTAGAGTAATATCACAGGATATATATTAATCCCAATAAAACAGTCAACTAGTATATTATTTGAAAATATGGACTATGAATTCATACATGAACAATGAAATATACAAATTCAGAATGTAGATTTCAACATGATTAACATTTTAATCCACAGCTTCAATTCAATTAATTTATGTAGTACATTGATTTTTTTCAAACGAGCAAATTTTCAAAATGGTTTCCATTATTATTCATTATGTATTTATGAACTCTTTTATGAATTTTGACACAATGTGAGAGTTTTGAAATTTTTAAAAATACCCGATTTATATTCTTTTTATCATTCCTATATTTACTGAATATCAAAAATAGTTAAATAATGACTTATACACACACAAATGTATATACATGTATAAATATATACATACATACACACGGGTACACATATCTATATCTATATGTATTTGTTTATTTTATTTATTTATTTTTAAATGTTCTAAATAGCTTTTGATGTTTGTCTGTTTGCAGGAAAATTTGTAAGGTCTACAGGGTTTATGGGATAATAGAACCTGGATCTGTATTTCGTATTGTCTTCATTGTCTTTGGTTAATAAATTGAATTAATACTGAATTACTGGAACTGGAGGTGAGAAGTTTAAACAGAGGAAGATTTAGAAGAAAGGAATTCAGACGTTTTTGTTTTTTTGTGTGTGTTCCCGTGAAAGTTTGCTTACTTTCACAGCCCTCCTTTCAGAGTGTATCTTAAGAGGTACTACTACCTTTACACTGTGGGAGTACTTACTGGTTAGTATAGTCCTGCGTTTACACTGCTCCTCCACTCCACCTTGCTTTTTGCCTGATATGGTGAACGGCATCTCAAACACAAAACGACGAATATTGTGGCTTTTTTCAAAGTCAGTCTTTCTGTCCACCAGCTCCTTCTCCTCCATGTACGGGGTCACGTGGGTCACTTGTATATATGCGTACTTGGAGTCCAGGTCTTTGGGGTTAATCTGCACAACACACATTAAATTATAAGTGATCAGTTATACATCAGAAAGGGAAAAACAGGCTCTAATCACAATAAATAAAACCGCAGTTGTCTCACCCTTCCAGAGTCTTGAATCATCTTCACATTTTCTTGCCCAAACTTGTCAGAATACAACTTGAGGAGCCTCTGGGATATTTCTGACAGGGGAGTGAATTTGGGTTCTTTGTAGATGTACTCCTTACCATCCTCATCCTCAAAGAAGCCCTGAAAAGATGAAAAACCCACATTTCAATCGCAATACGTGGTAGGGGATATTTGTAATATACAGAAGCAAACAACCACGTGAAACCACAGATGGGCCATGAGTGGAGTCATTCCAAGAGTAAATGAATGGTAATGTCCTCCACATATACATGAACCTCTATCTAATGTCCAGGCACAAAAACAATAAAAAAAAAGAATAAATGCAGCACTGTGAGACAGGGGGGTACAGACGGTAAATATTCTTGTATCTACTTGTGTATTTTAAATGTTTGTGAGATATTCAAAGGTTTCCTGTAATTATTAATACAACACTGGAGTAAAAGGGAGTTAAAGGATAATCTAGCACTGACTGCATTAGCAAAGGAGCACAACACAACCTACGACACCACTGCGGGCCAACCGCAACGTCGGCTCACGTGTTGATTTACCTCAGACTCTGAGTCAGTAAACTGGTACTGCTACAAGGGTTTGGACAACAGAGAATACAATCATTATTCCATGATAGCTACCTTAAACACTACAGAGAAATTTAACACACTCAGATGAAGAAAGACACACAGATTTGTCATTGCTACTGAAGCACACAGGCAGAAGTAACAACACTCAGAAGATAATCTAGAAAACGTCACAAACTTGGACAGGAATGGAGGTCAGTGGGAAGGGTAGGAGAATAAACCATTCACTTCAGTATTGCTAATTGATTTTCTTTTCATTCCTGAATTAAAACAAGAATGCTTATCATAGTGTCTGGAGTAAAGAGTTGCTTTTTGCAGCTTGAATATCAGCAGCTAGCAGCCTAATATTGCTGTTCAATTAATTTCAAAGTACTTTCTCTTAATTTTGTGTACAAAATTTATTTACCGGTACAAACTTTGAGATGTAGTCTGGTGTTTATAAGAAAAGTCTCCAAATTCAGGTGGGTTTTAAAGGTGTTAGGTGCAATTTAACATTTTGGAAAAACATTCAAAAACCCTGTAAAATGATTCAGGGTATGATTTGACTTGGAAGAATAGTCAAATGTCCAGAAAACCAAAATTGTAGTCTGAAGTTCAACATTCTTGTAAAATTGCAATAATAATCATAAAAATTCACACTGCATCAAAGTATTTTGATAGTATCAAATCAGGACATAAGTTCATCATCCAAGCCTTAGCCGGTGGTAAATTCTTAGAAACCTACATCTGTACCACAAATGGTGAACACTGATATGAGCGCAGAGGAGGATGAGCGCCATGCAACATAGTCCTAAATACAGGAAGCAGTAATGAAGACTGTTACTGTGACGTCAAGCAGCAAATTAGGTGTGACGAGTGCGATGGATTATAGCAGCACCAACACCACCACTGCTCAGACAAGCTAGTACAGTTTACCGTACAACTTACCGCTGCCTTAAAAGAGGATAAAAAGCAGAAAAGGCTGTTAGACACTGGCAGCCCCCATGCAACACCAGCAACCAAATTAATACTTGTGTGTGTGTGTGTGTGTGTGTGTGTGTGCGCGCGTGTATGTGTGTGTGTGTGTGTGCGTGTGTGTGTTTGTGAAATCAAAAAAACAAGGATTCTAGCTAGAACTGTCTAGGATATGCTGTTGCTCAAGTGTTTGACTCACCTGGCCAAAGAAGGCCACTCTGAAGTAGGTGCCCAGTAACCTCTTGCCTGTGTGCATGACCTCCGTCACTTTGCTGTACGCTCGGTGCAGTGTGTCATAGAGGTGCGCCAGTTTCTGTGCAGTCAGAGAACATGATTAGGATTTAATTTCAAGACCTGTAGCGGAATTAGCAGAAACTATGAGGTTTATTTGCTCGGTTCAGTGTATAATTCCACAAACCAACAGGAGCACGTACGACCTGCCCCCCTCTCAATAATGACCTCAATTACAGCCAACCCTCCTGTATTTACCATCTTTTCACATTTACATTGAAGTCAACAGTACATAATGACCAAATTACTGCTTTTGCACCATTAATATGACTCAATTTCTTCATTTTCCGTCTACATTCTTTTGAATTCAAAAGCATTAAAAAAATCATTATCCAAATAATTCCACAGTTTAACTCCACAGAGACTCCCATCGGCTTTCCCCTGTATGTGCATCTCGATATGGCTTGTGAAATTAAATTACCCTCTACGATCGTCACCAGTTCATCTTAGTTCAAACATCCTCTGTAGATTAACAGGTACTAATCTACAGTATTTCTGGCTTTAAATGTGACTAATAATGTTTTCAAATCAATGAAATCTTTAATTTCAACTCATGTGACTTGGAAAGGAGTCTGCTGTGTTCTTTTGCAGCCCCCTTGTTTATTAACGACGTTGCTTTTTACTGAAACACAAACAAAGGTTTGCTATTTGTCACAGCAGTGGCGCCCCACACCTCTGGGCGGTGACCAAAATACGGAAGAAGTGAACAACACAACACATGAAGAGAAGCAGAAACTAAAATGGACTCAATTTATAAAGCGCTTTTCTACTTTAGCGGCACTCAAAGCGCTTTACACTCATTTCATTCACCTATTCACACACACACTCACGGTGAAAGCCGCCATGCAAGGCGGCAACCCACTCATCAGGAGCAATGATGGGTTCAGTATCTTGTTCAAGGACACTTCGACATGGTCACCAGGGGTGAGGATCAAACCAGCGACCCTTCGGTTGCTAGACGGCCACTCTACCCCTGAGCCACGCTGCCCACACACTTTGTGAAGTTGAAATCAGTTTGAGGCCTATTAGGACTCGCTAAAATGCAGTGTTTGACTGTGTTTCTATGCTTTACCTTATATAAAACTAAAGTAACTGCCGATGAAGGAAGCTGTGTATACCTCAAAGTCCCTGCGCTTTTCATAGATGGGGATGATGAGCTTGTAGATGTCAGCGATGAGCTCATAACGCTCAGCTTTCCACAGGCCATCAGCGCACTCCTCCAAGAGCTCCATGAGCACATCCTGAGAAGAGGACATCGGTGAGGATCGATATGTGAAAAAACTGATCATATTTGAAGAGAATAACAAATAATGGTGGATCTAGAGGTAAATAACCAGCGCAGCAGCATATATATTCCTTGAGTACAACTTCTTCAACTTCATTCTTCTTACAGGTTATGATTTTGAAAGACTCCAAAAATAATCTATTACTAGAAGAATTAGACATTGCACTACATATATACACATATATATATATATATACATATACATATATATACACATATATATACATATATACATATATGTATATATATACATATATATGTATGTATATATACACACATATATATACATATATGTATGTGTATATATATATATATATATATATACACACACACACATATATGCCTGCATGTAAATTTATTTATTTATTTATTTATTAAATATAAAACATCAGTTTTATCATTTAAATAGGGATCACCTTCTGTGTAGTTTTCCAAGAATTTAAGCAAAGGTGGAACAGATGAACTACAAGGCAGTGAGAGTTGCATATCTGGACAATAGAAATCATTCCAAAGAAAATTCATTTTTTTCAGCAGTAAATCAATAAATTAGCCGGTGATTTTTCTTGTTTGCTTTAGCAATAGAAAATATATACGTACTTCATTGAAATGGACGTCCTGCATGCCAACATCCTCCATCATTGCTGCTTCTTCATCAACGTTTGGGGTCACAACCCGAAAGGCGGTGCAGCCCTGCTTGAACATGCCTGCAGGATGGCGTCAGATTTTTTAAACCAACATATTAACTATAATCTGACAGAGCTGCTGTGTGTCAAGCAGCAATATGATGATCAAAGTACCTTTTCTCCGCAGATATTCTGCCACAAGTGCTGCTACATGAACGTAGCACATGGCGGCCTGTAACACCAGGAGCAAACCAGGTCAGATGAGAAAACTCGAGTACAATGTGTAAGGAGGTTGATTCAAGTATTTTCAATCCTGTCAGTACACGACCTCGGACATATCTCCATTCTTCACGTGGATTCGAGCCATGCTGTCCAGCCAGGTTTTTCGGAGCTCCGGTGTGCTAGCGTAGGACTTGGCCAGGCTGTACTGGAGGTCCACCAGCATCTCCGGGTCTCTCTCATGTTCTTTCATCTGAGCAGTGGCCATCAAGACTGTTCTGATGCGTTTGGTCAGGTCCTTCACATCTGATGGGAAAGCTGTGTTCTGTTGAGGAGGCGGCAGAAATAAAATTCTAAACCATGAGATTACTTCATTTAAATAGTGGGAAAACTCCAGTAGTAACTAATTTCCTGACCTTTATAGTTTTGTCGCTGTTGGCACAGTTGTTGATTATTGACAGGGACTGCTGGAAGCGAGTGCTCCCAATACCAATGACATCAGCAATTAACTGGCTGACAGCAATCACCACCTGACGAAAAGGAGAGACTCATCATGAATACAGCGCTTCCTTGACGCTGGCTCCAATCCACAAACTAATATCTCACCTGTAAGTGCGTCCGTACAAAAGTTTTACGACCAGTGTAGTCGAAGTTGCTCTTCATGAGGAAATAGAGCAGATGAGCTGCATCACTTCGAATGGAGCTCAGCTTGGAGTTGCAACATTTCAAGATTTCATAGCAGAATGCAGCACACATGTCAGCACGGCCTTCAAAAAACGTGCAGGGAAACTACGGGACGAAGGAGACGACAAGGGCTTCAGCCACAGGGATTATCATGATAAACACAGTGTTGATGGACAGGGCAGCGTTTGCACCTTGTAGATGAAGGTTCGCAGTGAGGTGAAGACCTGCTTGAGGGCCGTTTCTGACTGATTGATCCGCAGGAAACAAAGGTGAACTTCAAAAACTTTCTTCATGAGAGGACTGTGGCCATGGTCGGAGCACAGCTGTGTCTATTGTGAAGACCAAGTCAGATCAGATATAGGAATCAGATACTTGGATGAAAGAATACTTAAGAATGATGTGACACTTTATAATAGTTACAGGACTGATGAGATAATAAATCCTGACATACATCACAAGTATGACATCATGTTTTACCTTGAAACCCATGATGAAGATACTGAGGGTGTCCAGGACAGTCAGGCACACTTCGGTGGCGATGTTGGCTTCTAGCAGGGATTGATTTAACACGTCGGCGTCCGAGTGACTGTAGGCTGAACAACACATAGATCAGATCAGACCTCTTTAGATATACAGTATGTAAGATACAATTAATTATGACAATTGAAGATGTTGCTTGAAGAATGAACATTTTTCTGAGGTTGACAAGTCATTTCATTTTAAACTTGACAAAAAAAACTTTCAAAAAAATCTTAAAAAACTTAAAAGAAGCAATGAATAGTAAATGAAAATGGTGAGATGTTCATTGTTTCTTAAAAGGAGCATTATGCAGTTTTTCAGAGAAGAGGTGATGGCTGCAGATAAGACGTAGCAACACGTGCTGGTGCATTCACGTCTCTTTATGTGAGAATTTGCAGATTACTGAATAAATGTAACATGATTTGAAGTGAGCAACAGATTTTCAACAAAAGTGAGACAGGAAAGAACAGAAACGTCTTTTGACGTGAGGGGACCGCATTTTTGGTTCAACTGTGAATTGCTGCATGCTACTAATCAATCTCATTATGCATTAAAATGAAGTAGCTAACAACTAACATTATACCGAATGATTAACTAGTAGCGGGAAAAGGTCTTCTTCTCCTCTGTCTCTTCATAGCTTCCTCCATAAAAGTCTTTTTTGGCCTTTTCAAGTGTGACATCGTCTCTGTGCTGAGAATTCCAAGCTAGCCTCTAGAAAGCAGCGCTATAAGCTAGCAGGAGTTTACATGCAGGTCAGCTCAAATGTCAGAGAGCAGGATCAGGCGTACGGAGCTCAGAGGAGGAATGAAGGTCAGTGCTCTCTGTAAATGGTGCTGAAACTGTTACCTTATGTTAAAAAGGCTGCATAATGCTGCTTAAGTGCAAAAAGACAATTACAACTGGAATTCCATTAATAAAAAAACGGGAGATAAAAGCAGCACAGATGCATAAACAGCAATTTTTACAACAAGCGATAATTTGAAATGAAAGCCTTCATATTTGGCAACAGTTGTTTTGATGA
Organism: Aulostomus chinensis; assembly: GCF_037954235.1. Taxonomy (NCBI): domain Eukaryota; kingdom Metazoa; phylum Chordata; class Actinopteri; order Syngnathiformes; family Aulostomidae; genus Aulostomus; species Aulostomus chinensis. Next base: position 17,902,317 of record NC_141331.1, on the reverse strand, counting down.
AATGTAAAACATGGTTAAAAGCAGATGAGCTGGTAATGTTCAGTTAAGACAGGCATGCTCTTAATTCAACCAATGAACACTGCCTGCCAACCTGATACATTCTTACCATGGTCTACTGATATTCCAAGAATACTTGAAATCTTTCTTACACTGAAAACACAAAAAACTTTATTAAATGACGCCATTTCAAAGAACTGCCACATAGTTTAAGCCCTGTAACATCAAATGAACTGGACCCGGATTTCAAAATCTTTTCTAAAGCATCTCCTGCGTCCTGCTTGATGGCGGGCTGGGTTTAACAGAGGACAGGGAAGTGTAGGGTGATGGTGATGATGATGACGACGACGATGATGATAATGATGATGAGAAGAAGCATTAAGACTACACAGGGAGAGGCGGAGGAGGGCGGGATTCCTCTGTGGGAGGATTAGAAGTACAGTATGGGACACTTACTGTGGTTAAAAGTGTATGAGTTATCCAGGCTGCTGAGCTGCTGTAAGCGGGCATGCATCATTCCCGCCCTGTTACGGGACACAGGCAGAGTCTGAGACTTCCGCTCATGTGCTACGGGTCCTGCCCCTTCCTGGTTCCTGATGAGGAAACAGGACAATGTTAGATGAATTCCAGCAGAGCCAGTGTTAGTAGAGCAGGTTAGGATGATTATTGCATCCCTCAAATGTCCTGGAAGCCAAAGCAGATTTAAGGATCTAGCTAACAGGAGAAGCCTGAATAAAGAAAATATCTTTGGAAAATACACACAAGTCAGGTTGCCTTCACACATGTAGACTGCATGTTTGGCATGCAGGTTAATCACATGAGAAAAGGCAGCAAAACAACGGTAAGTTAAAGCTGAAGCCATGCATGAGGAGGGCACTCGGTGTCATCGCAGCTGTGTAGCGATTATACGGTGAGAAGATATCATGCAGCATTAGTTTGACTTTTCTTCTTACCCAAGCAGGAGAGGGCAGGAGCCAGCTTTTATGTCATTATGTTAAACTTGCCAGCATTTAAGTGAATAGAGATAGAAAAAGTAGTGGGACGTTAGTGAGAGTGAACACCCAAAAAGCCCCTGGGAGTCGAGGCCTGACGCCCCACACAGTGGAGCAAGGACACGTTATGCATTTAAGATAAATTCTCAATTAAATAATTATGCCGAATAAACAGTTGGGACCCTCAAAATCTCTGATATCAGCATTTACTGTTCACGCTGGAACGCCTGAAATTATTTGGTAAACTTACGTTCTAAGAGACATTTTGGACTAGAAGTTTAATCCATTAACTTAATTATTGTTTCTGTTGATGTATAATTCATATGATTAACCTCGTTCAGTATTCATGTTCCATTTCTCAATTTCCACCGTGGTTAATGTATTAGATTGTTGTGACTGTAGTTTCACATACGTTGCCAAGTGTTTTGTTCCCAGATTATTCACAAATTATTTCCACTGGTTTTAGAGCCGTGTAAACCTTGTCATCACCGTGTATTGTAAAAAAAAATAAGATAAATTAAAACATGATGTTAATTAAAACCCAGTAGCATTTCTCAGTCTTATTCAGACACGAACAACGTTACCTTGCGATGTATCGCTTTCCCATGTATCTGAACTGATGGAGGCAAACTCTGTGGAAGAAAGAGAGAAATTAACTGCTATAAATGTTTCAAGAGTTACTTGTATGAAAAAAAAAAAACTTTGAAAAAAAACACAGGCACAGCACAGCACGACTCAGCACTTCAGCTGTGCCTGGTAGGGACAGAGAGACAGAGAATAGCAGCTGAGAAATATTTGTCAGGCTTGATTTTGTGGCAAGCTGCCATAAACTAGAAAAATGGACCTTCACCACCCAGCACAGCAAGAAATTAAATTGTCCAAGACATTTTCAACAACTTTATCATTCAAACTAACACCAAAAGTCGAGGTAATGGAGGTAAGGAGATATGACCTCATTAGACCTGGATCTGGTTCCTGGCTAATACTTAAATCTAAATGATTGTTTTATTACTCTAAGAAATTAAATGAAAATCTCTCCACCACTTTAGAAATTAAGTTGCTAAGTTTTTGGGCAATGAACACGGCACAAATCACCATAACAAGGTGACGTAGGTACAAAATTTCTGCTTTGTGAAAAGTTTTGCTCCAAGAAGTCTTACTCGATAAGAGTGAAGAAGTCCATCAAATCAGCAGATGAAGCCTTGTTCCAGTAAGTGAAAAGAGCATCTGGAAGTCGTAGAAATGATTATAGGTTTCAGTATTTTCGACATGTATATCTTTGAGTGAAGTGTAACGCATTGAAACAGCAGAAAAGGTGAGCTCTCACCCTCGGACATGCTTTTCAGCACATGTAAAAAGCACATGAGGAAGCTCTTGATCTCCGTCTGGTCCAGTTTATCACATCGTAGTAAAGTGCCGCCCAGGGTTGAGGCAGTCTGGTTCTGAGGGGACAAAGAGGCTGGTCAGAGACAAATATGTGATCGAGAAAACAAGCTACTACAGCCGCTGCACTATCTTTCTTTTTTACTTTCAAATTGATTCAGTGCTCATGGCTCAAAATCTGGATCTGTATCACTGATGGATCTATCATCAAGGATGCTGTCGCAGAAAATACACAGAAAAGATACTTCTAGGGGGTCAATAACAGCTTGGTTAGTCCTTCATTCAGATGTAATAGTGCTCTATGCATTGAGGCAAAGGCCGCTGTGGCCCAGCTGCGGTGGGGACAAACAGACAGTAATAGCGAGGACTTGGCAGTATACCAAGTGCATTCCTCTGCCAGCAGTTAGTCTTGACCCTGAAACTGGCTGCGGATGACTTCATGGAAAGCATGAGCAACTGAGAATGGAGCACTTGAAAAGCTGTTGGGCTCTTAGTTTTTCAAAATAGCTTTCAGCATATATAACCTTTTTAAGGTTGGCTTCCTTCTCTTCCTGTACACATGAAGGTAAAAGCTACACAGGTAAAAGCAACTCCAACTGAAGGAAAAAAAAACAAACAAATGTAATAAGGTTTGTCCTCCCTCCCTCACTGTGTACGCTGCCTCCAATCACTACCAGAAAAACTGCGTCATTTGTATCCACTGGACTTCTCAGAATCAGTCTCTTATCACAGAAAGAGTAAAAACTGACACAGCACACATGAGAGAAACAGCGAAAGCCCCCGAGGGTGCATGCTTGTCTGGTAAACCAGCAGAAAAAGCCCTGTGAGCCACTGTGCTGCGGCTGCTACTCCACAACACAAACATGCAAAAGCCGGAGGATCATCTGGAAAGCCTCGAGATTAGGAAACACACTCTCACACACTTTTACATTCCCACGTGGGACACTCTGGGAATTTCTGTGTTTTATACTTGAAGTGCATTGTTGGGCTGCACAGTGGGGGCAGAGAGCAAAGAGAAATCCACGGTGACACGCTTGGCGGTGACGGAAACCACCAACTCATCAGTCTCCGTAAAGAAACGCAGCACACTGACAGAGTGTCTCCGTGCAAACTTCTCCGTCTGCTGCAGCCAGACGCACAGGGTGGAGTTGAGGGCACAAGTTAACAATTAGTGACTGTCAGGTAAATTTTTGTCATTATAAAGAGATTTCTGAGAGACTCTGGTGGTCTACAGGTATCACTGGAACCAGCATTTGAATAAACATTGGATTAAATGTCTCCACGCGGGTCTTGTAGCCGTTTCTGAGATGTACCTTGTCTAAGGAACCGCCCTTGTCGTTGTTCCTCTCAGGCAGACTGTTACCGGAGTCTGTGCTGATGAGCGACCCGCGGGAGTCTGCGTGACGCACCGAGTTAATGTTGGGGGTCGATGACGTGTGAGGGGAAGCTGTAAGAAATTGAAGTTAGCGTTACCCTTTCATTAACAAAATTGTCTTTTTGACTTTCTCCTGTCGTTTTCAGTCTCACCGGTGCCAGAAATGACTCCAAAGACATCTTTGTGCAAGCTGGCATCCAGAAAGGTGCTGGATCTGGGCGGCGTCATCAAAGCACTGGTGAGCAGTGAGTCTTCTCTTCCATTCTGAGGGGAAACAAGAATTTGTTGGCCACAGTCAGAAATCTAGAACGCTATGATTTTAGGTGCTCGTGTAGGTCGTTTGAGTTGTTCATCTGTTTTGGCTTTATCTTTGACTGAGTGGATTCCAACTTTTCAAATGTTGCAGCGGCTCACTAAGGAATAACTCCATACCACAGCTGCAAGCCTAGCAGGCTGAAGCAAGTAGCACCTCAGAAAAGGAAAGATAGCAGTTCTTTTAGATGGTGAATGTCCTACATGGGAGCACATCCTGGAACCACTGGGAATATTTAGTATTGTTTAAAGTTTTTTAAGTAAATATACCGTACTGCCCTAAACAAACATACCAAAGGTTTTAAACATAATTGATAGTCTGACAATTGTGATTTTTTTTTTTAAATATTAGGAATTAATGTTTTACTCCTGAATGGATAAGTTGATAATGAAATTGGAATGTTATTCACCTATTTGATGTTAGTCTCTGTTAGACCAGGTGTTTTAGTCACATTTTTTACACGAACTGTAAACGGTTGTGCCGTGAAGTGAATTAATCAGGATGCCACAGTGGAACTTCTAGTTGATAACTTATCATCAAAGACTCCTGTATCCCTTTTTAGATTTATGTTTTATAGGTTTTTCTTCGGTGGCACGGTGGCGCAGTGGTTAGCACTGTTGCCTCACAGCAAGAAGGTTCCTCGTTCGAGTCCTGGCTCCAGCACAGGATCTTTCTGTGTGGAGTCTCCATGTTCTCCCTGTTCCTGTGTGGGTTCTCTCTGGTACTCCAGCTTCCTCCCACAGTCCAAAGACATCAAGAGGGGACGAGGCTGACTGATACTCTAAATTGACTGTAGGTGTGACTGTGAGTGTGAATGGTTGTCTGTCTCTATGTTGGCCCTGTGATGGATGGATGGATAGATGGATGGATGTTTTCCCTCTGTTTGTGTGACATCTATATCTGTTTTCAAAGTGTTGTGGGGGGTAAAGCTCTGAAGTTATTCTCGGTTATGATGTAACTGACCACTAGATGGCACCCTTACATTGCTGGGGAGGTTGATGGTGAACGGGGAAACTTCCTTCACATTCAACCTGTTGACGTTCTCCTGAAGCAGACCAAACAAGGGCAAGTAGAGGGTGGCCAACCTGGCCTGCTGGCTCTGGAAGACAAACGGATCTCTCAACTTTTCACAAACATAAACCCAGAGTGAGAATTGATTTAAAAACTCAGAGGTGAGAGAGACGTGATTACTTTTGAGGTGTAGCGGTCATCAAAGGTGTGTTTTATCATCAGGTTCTTCAGCACCTGGATGGCGATCTGTCGGATCTCCCTGAACTCCTGCAGGGCTGCATTGACCTCCCTGAGGAGCATCCCAACCAGGAAGTGGTTCTTACAAAAGTCATCTGTCAGCGAGTAATCCAGTTGAAGGTCTGAGAGGAGGAGGATGAAGAGATTAGGACTAGTAGATAAAAGCATGTGAGTAGAGATAGAATCACACAGCAGCAAACAATAAAAGCAATTTTCATAAATCTGACACAATGAAACCCCACTGTAGCCAGCGCTCAAATATTTGTACAGACATGGTTCTCACCCGGCCTTAAACTTATTACCTCCCAATCACTATGGAAGAAGAAAAAAGGTTCATGTTTGAGATATTCAGGTTGTGTGACTGAGCTGCAGTCCTTCATTAACTGTGATTATGGCGGACAAACAGGATTAAAGCTCATGATTGAACACAGGAGGCCGTTCACTGCCTGCTTCCAATAGCATGAAAGAAATCACACAAACAAGAGTACCTCTAAAATTCATCTTCTCAAAGCTTTTTTTTATAAGCTTTATAAAGATGATTTCTTAGGAATCACAGCAAATAAAATGCACCTGGAAATATTCACACCAAATTTCCCTTTTTTAACTTCATTAGTCACACTTGCCGAGGCCTTTTTTAATCTCATAGACATACGAGCACAAAAAAAAAATTTAGTATAAATCTTTTGGTTCTTTGTCTCGGACAGATAAATTATTCCACATCAGCAAGTTTGCAGCAAAACTTGAGGAGATTCAATGAAGATTTCGGGGGGGGAATTTCCAAATTTCTGGTCGTGGTAGAAAGACTAAATTAAAGTCTGTTCTCACAGGGAACATGCAAGCTGCATCCTCGCGCCTACCTACTGGAGCATCGAATGACTCCACTGTATCATAGGGAGATAATAAAGCTAAAAAACATGACAAAAACACCAGGAACACACAGAATGAACAAATTATATTCTTCAAACTCAGACAGCTACAACACAAATGTGTTCATATTTTTGTTTCATGTGTAATATTTTGGGTACACAGTACAATTGATCCTTTTTTGATGTTGTAACACACACACACACACACACACACACACACACACACACACACACACACACACACACACAAAATGAAATTAATTGCATTTACACCTTGAAATCTCAGTATCCTTCCTTTCCCGAAAGGCATGGGCAGGTTTAAAGGGACGTAGTGCTCGTGGTTGCACACAACACGCAGGAACTCAAACTTGAACTCAAACAGAGTCTGTGTGAGAAACAACAAAAACAATAAGCCCAGCTATGAATAAACGGTCCTGTTTCTATAAATGCCGCTAAGTTACCTTCGGGTCTCCAGGGACAAAACAGTTGATATAGTTATTGATCTGCTTGAACATAAAGCCTCTGTCCATCAGGTTGAAGCAGCGCTGCAAGGTGACCAGAAGTATTGTTATTGATGAACAGAAACAGAAAAGTTGTACATACATTCACATCTCTTGGGTCCTCACCTTGATGAAGACCGCCAGGCTGTGGTTGGCGTTCCTGGCTGCATCCAAGTTGTCTTTGTACTTCTGAGTGATGTGCGGCATCATCATGTTGACCAGAGTTTCCACCGTGTGATGGAAGGATGCTGAGAAGCGCTGGTTCCTGGACAGCTGCAGGACACGATCAGGAGGTTAGTGTTATTATACAGCACTAAACAGTTCATATCAATCATCCTCATTCTTTATTTGGTACATATCAGCTGCATTAAGTTTTTGCTGGGCTTTCTGTGGTCCATTCAAGAACAACAATCACATCAAATAAGCAATATTTTAAATTATAATGAATAGAAGAATCAGGGAGAACAAGAAAAAAAAGAATTTAAAATTCATTCCATGACAAGTTGCAGGGGTATTTCCATATTACTATTGATAAATAACAGTTTCTGACCTTGAGCCTTTCTGTCCGTAATGGGATGTTTTTAACAGCAGGACATTTCCAAGTCATTTATTGCTAACAAACACATGTATTAAAAGAATTAAATAAAAGTATATCCTAATTCTGCAAGGCAGCATTACAATATTTGCTAGAAAACTGACACAAGATGTTTTATACGAAGGAACATCGTGGTACTGGACAAGTCTTGTTGGGAATTCTATTCCCAATTACCAAAACTGACTTTTAACGACATAATATCCACAAATTTGTATTCTTCTGTGTATTTTTTAAGGGAAATGTACTTATTAAAAGAATGTTAATGTCAATTTTAGTAGTATTTTAAAGTAGGTTTCAGGAGGAATGTCTGCCACACACAAGTGCTGAGGTTGTGACGTGTTAACAGACAGAGGGTTTTGGTATTTTCATGAGATCTACTGATCTGTTTTCAGACCGCTTTGCTCTACTCCGCTGTGGCTGCCAGAATATACCAGTGGACGTTAAACACAAGGAAGTGGTTGGTTATGGGCTACGAACAAATGCAGCCAATTCAAGTGCAGAATAGTGCAGGCCAGACTGCAGATACATAATACTCTGACTGTGGTGCTGCGGCTGTCCACAAGACTTGGCATGTTGCACAACTGTAACGGAGAACTTGAGCTGTAATAAAGCAGACACTAGCCTGTGAGTCATACTTTGGGGCAAACTTACCTTCACTTTACAGCTCTCAATCAAGTACTGAGCCATGGACTTGACTAAGGCTTCAAAGAAATACCAGGAGTACTGGAGGGCAGACAAACAGCAATCAGTGGAGAACAGAGGGGGAATTATACAGCATATAGACAAAGTAAAGAAGTAGAAATATGTGTACCTTGAGCAGCTTGTTACTAGTGAGGAAGTCAGTGGAAGGCTTGAGGATAGCAGTCATGGCTTTGGCTAACTCTTCATGCACTGTTCGGGCGGTGGACGATGTGTAGGGCTCCGTCTTGAAAACAAACTGCATGACACCAACGATAATAGTGAAGAAGGCGCCATGTTAACACGCTGGATAGTGAGTTGTGAACGTGCTTTTTTTAACCTTCACGTATGATCTCAGGTAGTGCTCCAAACCCTCCTCATGGCACTGGGCGACGATGTGGATCATAACTCTAACAAATGAGGGGAGAAGAAGCATGGGTGAAGATCTGACCAGAAAAGAAGGCACCTTATTGACAGTTTTTACACACAGATGCATGCGCTATCAATACTTGATGCATGCGCTATCAATACTTGACAAGTTTATCTTTAAGTAACAAGTGTTGCTGCGATCATGCTGGATATGCAAGACATCAATAAAAAGGTCTTGTATAAAAGTAGCTCCAAGAGATGATGAAAGGCACAGAATCTTCCAGTTTGAACTCTTTTAACAAAGGTTTCCTCTTTTAATTGTGATAATTGAAACACAAAGAAGGAATTTACTATTAAAAGATCATTTCTTAGCTTCAGCTGGGCTGGATTTTCGGCTCTCATCTCTTTAGGGGGAAATTACAGACCGTTATCACACATTTTAATGTGTTTTAACTCCACTTGAAAAAAAAAAAGGAAAACTAGTTTTTTAATTGTTACAATTCCAAGAGCCCAAGACAAGCTGTGGGATTACTACACTGCCATGTTTATATCGTTGGGAAGATCCTTGTGATTGATGCTTGGTTGCAAGAACAATAAAGTAAAAAAGTATAATTAGATAAAGTCATCTTAAGGAGAATCTTTCAAATAAACATTAAGATGTAACATAATCAAATTCTTTTTCAGTGTTTTCAAACTTCATTTGTGTTTTTAGAAATCCAGTAGCATGCGGGAAAAAAAAAAACACATTTAAAAAGAGGCCCAAATCAAGCTTGTAATCCAAATAGTTCAAGAACATTGATTTCATTTGCCTCTGAGAGACATTTTAAGCAAATTCTACCAGTGTTTTTGCAAGATAAAAATAATTGTAATGTCTGAAAATCAAAAATGTTTTCAATTGGATTTCACAATAACCACCTAAAAGCTATATTCTATATAGTGCTGTTGTATAAACACAGTAAATGTGGGTTGAAGGAATTCTTGCCTGGTGACGTTGACTGCTACGTCTTCTTGAGTGGCGCTGGTCAACACCCTAAACAGCTGATTGAGGATGGTGGGCAGGAACTTGATCATCACGTGACTCTCCATGGCGTGTAGACTCTGAGCGTCAAATAGGTATTCAATTAAAACCATACATTAAAAACATAGCCTCCCTTTAACAAAGGAGAGGAATTACAGGATGAGGAACCTAATCTAGTAACAACTAGAGAACATGAGTTGACAAGTGCCGTGCTAATCACCACGGCTCACGCTTCAGTGGCTGGAACATGGCAGAGGAAAGATGGAGACTGATGCATCATTGTCTGTGTAACACAAACCTCGCCAAGTCATTTGGCGTGCAGCTGTCTGACAATCAGGCTACGTGCACTGCTGTGTTTATATGAGAGCCCAAGAGCAGCACTGGACCAAGTGTTACTCTACACATCGATGTCCAAGAGGGGAGGAGTGAACTGAGATTCCCATGGAGAAGAGTAAGACGTGTGATATCTGACGCAACACGGAAAATAACTCAGGCACTGTATAATAGGAGAGGTGCGCGTTTGACGGGTAAGATACGTATTTAAACAGAAATTCATTAATGGTCAAACTATAGCTTTGCACAGATTTGGATAAAATTACCATGTTTTAGACTTAAACACTACAGGCCTAGTGTGCTCCTTCCTCAGCCGTCATCATAAATCATCCCTTGTGACGTTAATCCCAATCCTCTATTTCTCTGCAGCAGCCTTAATTACACAGTACAATCCAACATTAATGCAGGCTACTGTATATCTCAACTCTATTGGCTAAAAGCGTTGCAGCATTAGCAGGCAATGTCAGCAGATTACCTTCAGGTATTTGACCAGTTCTCCGCCTGATGCCTGAGGTTCAGATGCCATGCTCTGACAGTGATGAAAGAAATTGTGCAAATGCTGATCCTGAAAAAAAAAAAGAGACAATAAATGAAGCTGGACATGATACTCGTAATTCAGATGGGGCAGGGACGTTGCAAAAGATGCAAATTAGTGAGTTTTAAAAAGGAAAAAAATCTAACCTGAGTGTAGATAGTGGACACTAGGTGAGTGGACACCTTAAATAAAGGCTTGCCTCCATCCACCCATCTGACATCAGGGCTTGAATGCTGAGGGAAAAAAAGACTTTACTCATCATATTAATATACCACTAATGAAGTTATGTCCAAAAGACATTCTAACGGAATTCTCATAAATCGGGTCTGCATTAACACAGATCATGAACCCTGACTGGGTGAGGTGAAGCCTAACAACCACACGATGACCTCTACCTTACTGGCGCCGCCCTCCTGGCAGCTGAGGTATCCAGCAGGCAGGTTGGCCGCCACAGAGATCTGACTCTCATTCATGATCACCCGGCCATCTTTCAGCAAGGGGAGCCAGGCATAGCCCACTGGAAGTGAAGGTAGAACATGTTAATCGCATTGCCACTTCCTGCTTCTAATAGGATATTGCGAGATTTATTTGTGTGTGTGTGTGTGTGTGTGTGTGTATGTGTGTGTGTGTGTGTGTGTGTGTGATACCTTGCATCTCAACCAGGTCTCTCTTTTTTGTGCTGGCCTTGCTGTTGCTGTCACAGCTGACATGATAGAGAGTGAAGAGCAAATGATGTTTCTCATGGAGCTGGGTTGGAAGTTCAATCTTAAACTAAAAGGAAAGGCATATAAACACAAATGAGTCATAGATTAGATTAATTCAGATTTGCCTCAAAGACTTTTAAGAAAATTGGTATCTTACCTCATCATAGAATTCCGGGTTGTGCTGGTGATGTAATACTGCAGCGAAGGCATTTTTGGTAAACAAGGGCCCTCCAGGTCGGCCATAGATGCACTGTGAAGTCATAATTACGGTTGCTTAGTCCCTGTAATGGGCTACATTTGTTCTTGGAAACAGAATCAGAACAATTTATACCTTTAGCGAAACAGCGTCCTCCTCATCTGAGTCCTTAAACTCGATGCAGACAGCTATATTCCTAGCCTGTGACACAAAGATCTAGTTAGTCACAGCGGACTGAAGACTTGGATCACAGTAAAAGGGGTCTTGTTAGAATATTTTAATTTAGTTGTAAAGTATACGTATGTAGGGCAGAGCAATCATACTTCCTATATACCTTTGCAAAAGACTTCTGGCTGTCGTACTTCAAGTGCTTGGGGTAGACATAGAGGTGATTGTTGTAGATTGTGAAAGGCTGAGAACATTTGGCTATACATGGCACGAACTCCTCCACTTCAAAGAAGATGTTGGACTTCTCACTCACATCGAACTGCTTCACAGGAATGTAGGATGAGGTAACACAATCTACGGACAGAAGCAGGAGGGACGGAGGGAGGGAGGGAAACCAAATAAACAGCGTGCAGACAACGTGAGCCATCAATGTGAGGCCGAGGAGCAGATTTAGTTTCTAGCGTTGAATGCAAGGAGGGAGTTTTACTTGTCAAGTCAGGGGCGACATTGTCGATGGTAACGTCGAGGTTTCCTAAGATTACAGGCAGTTTGGCCATCTTCTCTGGCCTGAGGACATGAAAATAAACTCTAGTTAGCCTTCTGCTATCATTTACTGAGTATAAAAACAGGCAGTCTGCTTAGAAATGAGATTAGTGGTATAATATGTCAGTTAGAAATGTGGATTAACATTTTATCTGCAATAATAATCAACATTTCCCAAACAATAGCTCCATACTTTCTTTTCCAGTGCACCTTCAATATTATAATGCTATGCAGTCTGAGGATGAACTCTCACTTTCTGAAGTCAGCCAGCAGCTTGAGCATATCATCGTTGGACAACTTGTTGCTGTCCTGTCTGTAGAGAGCCGAAAAACGAGCACTTTTGTCAAGCGTCCCTGAAGCATCTTTGAACAACGACCTGCAATAAAGAAAATCTGGGTCAGGAACAATTCATTCATCATCTCTCCACTTAAATATATAGAAGGCTTCATCTTACTCTAATGAGCTACGTGTTGTCCAATCTTTTTTATCCACTGTTTAATTCAAAAATGTGCTGAATGTGGGATATGGGGACCCCCGAGAGGACAGAGTAGAAAGTATCTTACCTTGCTGCCCAGGCAAAAGGCATTCGGTATTGGCCCAGTCGACTACATGCCAGCTTGGCGTTTTTCAGGACTTTCTGTGCAACCTGGTGGAAAACAGGAATAGAATAGTGGGTCTCAGCACTGTTAACAGATTCCGCATGCTGCCAGTTTTAAGGCAAGTCAACACGAAAGTCTTGATAAGATGGCGCCTAAGCCAAACACACACTAACAAATACATTCTTCAGCCCCATTACTGCCCAGCTCGGCCCCCTTCAGCCACAGTTGTGCAGCCAAAATCAATGCTTGTGTTGAGTCTGGTCAGCACTCTCAACAGGATTATCTGGGCATGAAGAGGAATGATTTGGTGAAAAGTGCTGAGGCTGCTGATAGGTCTGAGTCTGGGTCGGTACCTTGGTGGAATCGGAGCTCTTCATGTAGGGCTCGGCACAGTGGTTGATTCCCCCCTGGAGCACCTTCTCAATGCGAGCCACCAGGAAAATATCTGGGTGGGGGCACGTTACTGAGAAGACTCCCTGTGGAGACAATCGATATCTTACAGATTAACATGTAGTAGATTTAAGCAGTCAATTAAACTGAAAATTATATTGTACAGCTGTTTCTAAGCCTCAGTGCTGGCAACGGATTTGTATTTTCAGGTTGTTCGTCAGTCTGTAAATGCAAACCTTTCTCACTTAACACGATAGCTCTGGTGCCTCCTCAAATTTGCCCCAAACATTCACTTGGCCTCAAGGACGAAATGAGAAGATTTTTGAGGTCAAAAGTCAAGGTCACTGTCCACTCACAAGTGTGCAACAACCTCATTCTCCATAAATGGGTATCTCAGGAACTTTTTGAGGGACTGTCACAGAATTTGCCACAAACATCCACGAGAACTGAAGTAACGAGAGTTTGATTGTCAAAATTCAAAAGTCAAAGTCACTTGATTCGGAGGAGATATCTGAGGAACACCTTGAGGTAAATTCTTCAGATTTGATACAAATGTTCACTGAGACATGAGGACGAACTGAAAAATCTTTGGTGGTGAAAGGTCACAGGCCCACACCGCGGAGGTACACAACTACAATGATGCATTAGTGGTTCCTCCTATTTTGTAGTTTATTTTGCCATTTTTGGGATCCTTTCCTTTATTTCAACTAAACTTTATATTAATGTCACCTGTCTGGGATACTGCATGGCCGTCTCCGGCACGCCGTGGACCAAGCGTTGTCCCTCTGGGTGGGCATCCCCTCCCCCATTCATATACTGACTGTTGTTTGTGGGCATCATGCCCCTCACAGACAGGTGGTTGAGGTCCACATGGAAGTCTGAGGAGATCTTTCTGCCATTCTGGATGTCGAACAATGACAGGGTGACATAAAATGGCTCCACCTGGAGAAAAGAGTTCAACAGTTAGTGCTGATCTTTATTTCATTTTGCATTTTGCCGTATTTTCTCAAGCAGTCACTATAATTAGGATAAAGTGGGTGAGTTGCTATTTTGATAAAATGTCAATGAAGGGAGCTGCATGAACTGTCAGCTTCTCTGTGGAGACAGAGGGTCTGTAATTGACACTTTATGCAGGGAGGGACAGCAGGACATCAGACTCCATTATACAGATTGTTTGCCATTACTGAGCTGGTAGCCAGGTTGCTATGCCAACAGGAGTTCTTCAGGAGCTAAAATAATGAGGGGAGTCCATCCGGCCGCAACAACATCCTATGCACAGTTAGTCATGCAAATAATGATATTTCTATGATGTTTGATCCGTCTCACGTTTGTCGTTGGCCCCTCTTCGTTCTCGGCCACGCAGCTTTGCAGATTAAACGAAAGGTCGTTGCAGTTCACAAGAACACGTTTACCAAACTTCTCCTCAAACTGCTTCACATCTGGTTCTATTCCTGAGAAATCAAGTTTCTGAAGACAGCACAATTGAAGAAATTACAAACGATTAGGGGGAATAAATGAATAAGTGGGAATAAGTGAACAGAAATGTGCTTTACATTGAATTACCTGTGTATCAGGGTCCAGGGTGAACAGCTTCAATCTGGTCTCGCTCCTCATCCGAGACTCTATCTCTCTTGTGCTCTGAGGAGATGAACAGGTTTCTTAAATTGATTAAACCGCAACCTGTCTGAAATGCCAGAGGCGCTGTCTGGGAGATTTTCACTCAGTTGGTTTTATCATTAGTTATTTTTTGCCATTTGGAGCCATCTGGAAATGAGCCTCTCAGAGTCAGGTGGCACAAAAAAAAACCTGTCAAGCTGTTTTCCAGCGAACTGTTTCCACGCACATACGACTGAACTACTGCCAGCATGGAGGGTTTAATTCTAAAAACATCAAATATCCATTTAGGAAGAGAAATGATCCTGTAAGTCATCAGTCAGCATATCGTTACCATAGACAGATGTTTCTATCCTCAAAAATCTAGAACGTTCTTCAGATGTGAGTGTTTACGGGAATCATTACGTCACATTGAGTGTCCACTTTTTCCACCTCTTAACATTTTAAAATTAAGTTCATCAAAATGGCCTGTTTCTGTTCAAAGGCCTTAAATTTATTGCTTTGAAATGCTGGAGATATTTCAGATACAATTCTGAACAGTAAAGCTGGACTAAATGAATCCAGAGAAGTTCATAACATTACAAGTACTCAACTGAAGTCGAGGGGAAAAACTTGTTTTAAGGCCGAAAAGATCGTCCTCAAAAGGAAACAAAGCTTTAAAGGGACACTTCACCCCAAAACAAAAAAAGAAAAAAAAATGCTGCTTTTTGTAATTATTTTGGCTCAGGTTGCCAAATTTTAGTGATACCACCCTCAGACTTCTCTTGAAAACAGTAGAACTGGATTTGTGTTGTGCTGCTCAAGAAATACGAACTCAACAGTTCCAGAAATCATAGTTTGGTTTGCATTTTATTGTCTTTCTTCTTTTTTTCCTTCTGGCATACTAAACCTGGGTTTTGACTCTCAGAGACAGCAAAAAAAAAAAAAAAAAGTTTCACAACACAGGAGTCTGAGACGAATAAAACTTTATGAACTTGTGAGCCGTTTTAGTTTGGTGCTATCGTCTTTCACCCATCAACATTGAGCTTCTCACAAGGTCTGTGGATTATCTTGAGTAGCATGTACCTTTTTTGGGGGGTGGGGGGGGGGTGGGTGGGGGAGTGATTGTCCTTTGAATGGTGTAGTGACCCTGCATGTATAAGGATGGAGCTGGGAGGGAAGAGTCTACCTGAAAGCTGTCCATGCTGCCAGAGGAACTGTCTGACTTTCCAAGATCATCATCTAGAAATAAATAAATACAAGAAGTCACTGGATGCAGACCAAATATGTAGAGAACAAACACAACTCCCCTCTCGAGCAGATAAACCTCCTTGAAGGTTTATTGACATGTTAAGTTCAGAAAACAGTCATTCAGCCATTCATGAATCGGTCAGGATCCAGAGGGAGATACAACAAGTCTCAGCAGAACATGTTAAGAGAGATCTACCGCAGAACACTCTTGTTCTGTATCCTGATTAATAAAGGCTGAGGAGTTAGAGAGATTAGCAGAGCATTTTGTGCGGAGGCATTCAGCGTCTTTCCTCCACGACTAAGCCTCCGATGAGACAGGAGGTGAGTATTAAAAGCCTGGGTGGTCCGGTATCTCCACCACAGACTACACGTATGGAAGGCCAGGAAGAGGCTGAGAAGAAGTGAGCCGCGACTTGTGGGTGGCGGTGTATCATCTGACACATGTAATATGCCAGAGCAAATAAACTCATAATGATGAACGATATACCTCATCTACTACTGTGGTTGATTATTATTATGGCTATAATAACACTGTATAACATTAGAGGCACTTTTTAGGTTGGAAAGTACCTGCTTTCCACATAAAAAATGGGAAAATGTGACCATTTAAAAGTGCTTTTATCTGACAGGTTCCAGTGTGGAGAAACACTTAATTGATATTTTTACCTCCTCCAAGGAAGTCATGTGACCACCAGTGTTGCTCCGTCTGTTAGACAGAGAAGTTGTGGAATGATTTGGTTATTTGGTAGGATGATAGAATTTAGGCTGAGGACAAAACATCAATTAGATTTGGGATTTAATCCGGATTAATTTGAATTGCCACTGAAAAAATGTACCACTTTACAAAATGTCTCTCCTTATGAGGGATTAATAAATGATTTTAAGTGTGAGTGTGATTGCTTGCACTATATACACTTCATAAACCAGTAATTAACAGTTGTAAAAGACTTACAACCTCATTTCCCATTCGGTCACTATTTGACAAGATGTAGGCTGCTGTACTGGTCCATTTTATATCTCTTCAGACAGTGAGATGTGATTGTCTTTTTAACCTAGATGGATGACCATGAAGTATTATAGAGTTCCTTCATCTTTCCCAAATAAACCCCGCATTATTATATGGGAATTTAGGTGACAAGTCATTTAATTAATCATTTATATCACACAAATCTTTAAAAATATAGTTGAATGGATAAAAGAGAAGTGAAGTGCATTTAGAACAGGAAGGATAAGGAGTCTTATAAGATGTTTTGATTGTTTTTGCCTCTGGATAAAGGGTCTTTGTTTTCTTCTGTTTTGTTTTCAATCTGATACACCTGATAATATGAATATTAATATGTATTCATATTAAAAAAGGGAGGGAACTAGATTTTCTTCATCCAAAACCCTTTCAAACCCGGATCCCTCACCGTAACTGATTTTTCTTTCGAACTCATTTCCTGCTTGTGTATTCTATATGTTTTCATTTTTTTGGTTAGTTTTTTTTTTATTCTAACCTGTTCAAATAAAGAACATCTGATTGACTGATTGGGTTACAGGACATCAAATCATCAGGTACAAGGACAAATGAGGTCGCACCATCATGAATGTCTCCGTTCCTCTTCTCCTGCATGGCGATCTCAAAGCTACTGTGCAGGATCTTGTTGAGCGTGTTGATCCAGTCCTCCATCTCTCCTTCACTGTCCGCAGCCAGCAGGTAGGTGCTCTTATCCTGCATCTTCAGCTCAAAAGCAAACCTCCGAACTTTGTTGTTCTGCAGCACAGTGGAACAGCGAAGAAGAGCGGGAACATTTATATGATATGAACTACCCAACTGGAGAATACCGAAAGGTTTCATTTTATTTTGGTTTTTTTTTCCCCAATATAAAAGGTACAATACTTTTATGTACAATTATATTCAATATCTCTTGTGAATTCATTATCAGGAACTATACGACGTAGACACTTCATATTTCTCTCATTCGATGCCCTTTGCTGTTATTTGTATTTTCGCTATTCTTATTCGCGATTGTAATTTGGCGCAATCTGAGACTGGTTTTTTCATCTGGATTACACAAATGTCATTTTATATTTTTTTTAGAGCTTCAACGAACAACTGATTGATTGATATATCGATCAGAAGAAATCGATTGCCAACAATGTGGATGACTGAATTATTTGGGGGGGGGTTCAGTGAAAAATGTCAAACGTTTGCTAGTTCCTGATATACACATACTGATTTGTGCTGCTTTCTTGGTGTTATGATAGAAAATGAAATGTCTTCGGGTTTTGACAGTTAAATGGAAAAAAGAAGACATTTGCTCACTTGACAAATTTTCTTGACACGTCACAGCCTAAACAGTTCGTTGACTTACTGTCAAAATAATCCGCAGATTTACCGGTGATGGAAATAAAAGTGACAATAGTCAGCTGCAGCCCTGTTCTGAGTGAACCTATAAAAATATAAAAAGTTTATAAAAACAATTTAGATTTCACAATATTAGTGGAAAAACCCTGGAGTAAAATAACTATTTAGCAACATAAATCTATTAAATGGGAGTCACAGTTTTGGGAGGAGGCGAGCAGCTAAACCAGATGTAAACTGATCGCTACAGAAAGCAGATGGACAGAGTGAGTTAGGGAGTATTTCCATCTGCTCTCACCCCCCCCCCCCCCACCCAAAAAAAAAGAAGAGCCAAACTATAACCTCCGAGCAGCCATAGAGAGTGATGTCACACTCTCGTTTGGGGCTCAGCATCATCATTCTTTTTACAACTTATTCACTTAAGTGCTGATTCAGCCGCAGTTACTCCATGACGCAGGGCTGCTCCTTAAACAGCTCAAATAATGAGGCACTGTTTCTTTTGAGAAATCATCTCATTATTCGGAGGAACCAATTGGATTGTTGTGTTGTTGTTTTTTTTTAAATTTTCCACTGTAGTTTTCCTAAAATGTGAAAACAACAGTGGGAGTGATTTAAGAGAGATTCATTACCTTCAGGCCCCAGAGGAGCGCTTAGGAGGGGAACAAACCTGATAAAAGGACTTAGTCAGCTAGTATGTTGAAGGACGTGCTTCTTTTTTTTTGTTGGCAGTTCCACGTTACCTCAGGAGACAGTCCAATTCAAATCATCTTCCCTGTACTGCCCTTATTCCTACTTCGCGTTCATAGGTAAGAAATTCTTTGTCCGTTTGAATTTCTTAACAAAGTGCAAGAGCAGCTCTAGGCTCAACACGACGTCACTCCAGATGCCATTACAGCTACGTAGTTTAACATCTGCAGGTGCAAACTCAGGAGCTCAAGCTGCTGCCTCAACTAGGAGCCGTATTATTATCCAATTCTGACCCTTGAGTGAAAAACGCACAACTTTTACAGCACACGGGAAGCTTTTTAATGACAATGAACACCAACTCATACTAATATGTGAATAATGAAATAAATCCCTGTATCTGTTGAGGCTGCACATTCCATTGGATGTATTTCAAGACAAACTAGAGCAGAAGACTGGACTGGTTTAATCATATGAATCAAAGAGAGTAAATAAAGATACGAAAGCATACAATTTTGTTGTATTTCATGAAGGCTTTTCCTTTATGGCACAACAAACTGGCATCAGTCAGAACATTTAAATTAAGTTGGAAAAAGCAGATTTATTGTGTCGATCAGACTAAATCTGGACTTTTAAAAATACACGTAAATATAGAATAATTGAGTGTAATATTTTGAAGTCAAAATACCTGCCAATACAGCTGGGATCAATTAACTCTAGCATGTATATGCTCCAATTGGCAATGAGGACAATTGTAGTGCTGTAGTCTGTTTCCCTATAATCATTACATTTAAGTCAACAATTGCACAGCGACACTGCTTGCTAACTTCTTTACAGGCAGCTGGCATCCATGATGATGTATTACTGCCATCCAGAGTCTGAATACTTCCTTTGCATATTAACAGTCCAGCAGCACTTCAAAATCCAAATATCAATTGACTTTCTTCTGCAAAGTCTCCAAATACTTGCTAACTTGTTTATGTAGAAAAAAGTCCATCAGATAAAAGTTGCAACTGGCTGTAAAGGGGCATACCTTGACATACTGTTCATACGTTGATAAACAGATTCATCCTGTTCTTCTACACTGAGATAACTACAGCAGTACAGTTAAACAGCTTGACAGCAACTCAAACCGATGTTCCAGTATTTTTTGTGCATATACGAATGAGCTTCGGTCTGAATATGGCTCACTGCCCAGTCCGTGTCGCGGTTAGTAAATATGCGCTCCGGGTTCACGTTGCCTTTTGCCGTTGTATTGTAACCCTCTGGGCTTGCTGTGGACAGCTCACATGCACCGGGAGGCTCAGCACTTGAAGGACGCACGTAAAATAACAGCCATCTTGTTCCAAGTGAAAACTACCTATAATCCAAAGCAATCGAGGTCTGAGCTCCAGACAGTGTGAGCAGAAAGAGGCTCTATCAGAGCTGAAGTGGACCAGAGAGATTTAGGTCTTCTTTCTATGAAAATGACAATGTGAACACAAAAGGAACCGAGTCTCCTCTCTGTCGGTTTACTTTCGGGTTCACTTTGAGAGGACTGGACTGCTCTCACGACCGGACCTTTCAACATTTTGAACCAGGAACTCTCTCTCTCTCTCAGCAGGATGGATTCAGGCAGCCAATCTTCCTCTTCATGAAGCTTTCCTCAATACATATCTGATTAATATCAGCTGGGTGCCTCGCCAGTCGAATTGGGTCCTTTCTATCTACTGTGATGATTGTGAGATTATAATACACCCAGTGTGTCTTGGCCTATATTCAGATGCTCGTACATGGACTGGATTGTGAGGCAGTGCAGGGACCTCTGCATCGGCTCGGCGTCAGCAGTAATGCCTGACCTTGGAGGAGAATGAGCTCAGGTTTCAGGGAAATGGACAAGAGAGAGCTTCTCAGATCACTTTCGTCAGCGGAGCAGTTAGTTTGGCCTGTTTTAGTTTGACTTGTACCCTGCAAGATGGAAAACGCATCAGCAGTAGGGAGAGGAAGCTGCTCTGTTTATTTCTGGTAAATGGTATTTTAATGATCGGTGGGGAGCTGGTTACACCCTACGCTGCCAGGCTGCCAGGAGGGATATCCCGTCTGGCAAAGCAGGTAATGAGTTGTATACAGGAATGCTGGAGTTTTACAATCACTGGAATATTTGGGAAGGTACCTGAACAACACCCATGCAGGAGTCCAAGAATATGGTTCCTTTGGGTTCTTTGGAGATTTTCTCATCCTTGTAGAAGTTTAAATTGTAAGAGCCGTCCCCCAGCTGGGTCAGATGGAAATATCGCCTCTTGAATGACTGAAACAACCAGAGACAATAGCTTTTAATTTTTCAGGTATTGAAAAGAGAAATGCAACATTTCGGTTACTTGAATTAGTCGAGTCATGAGTGACCTGTGCAGTACTGTACAGGACTTCTCTGTTACAAGACAAAAACTAAAAAACACAAAAAATTAAAAACACAAAAAGCTCCAACATATGAGTAACACAATGATTGAGGTGGAAAACCATTTTTTTAAATGAAGATGAAACTGATCACCTTTCTTGCAAAGAATAGAATTACTGTAACATCAAAATATAAAGTTTATTAGATTCAGTTGAGAAAAAACTTGCATGTTTTTCGGAATTAAGGACTCAATTATCTCATTCATTCAGAAAAACAGAAATCCCATGAGAAGCTTGAAGTCCAGTGAGTTCTAAAGCTGAAGCAACAGCTGTTAGAGCTCATCTGCTCGCAGGATTTTGAGCTTCTTGTAGGATTTACTCTTTACTGTTTTCCTGAATTAATGAGATTTTTAAAAAAAATCTGCTCTGTTTTTTGAATTAATGAGATCATTAAGTTCTTAATTCAGATTTTTTTTCCCAATACAGGGGACAAAAAAGGACACAAAAATCTAACATGGCGTGGATGAGAAATTTTGTACTTTTTTTTTTATTATCCTTATTTTTCTATTCCTCATTATTTCTGTCAGCAAGATCACATGCAAAAAGTACCAGGCTAATTTTCCACAATCTTTGTGTGTGTGTGTGTGGGTGGGGGGGGGGGGGGGTACACCATAGGCCAAGGAAAAACCCATTAACTTTTGTAACTTTTGGGACAGATCTGTTTCACATCGTGAAAAATTGCCCCCCCCCCCCTTTTTTTTAAACATTGGGGAAGGTTTGTGCTCAGCAAGAAGCCCGTCTGTCAGTTGCAAAAACTACAAGCCCATTTTCAGGAGACATGATGAAGTGGTGAAGCATGGGCCAAGGAAAAACCCATCAAATCATGTGGGCAGACCTTTTTAAAATTGTAGAATCCTGCATTTATTTGAAATGGGCCTTGGTGGAGGTCTGCACTACACACTCAGAATATATACAGTACAATATAAATACAGATTTCTCACCCTCATAGTGACGCTGATGGCACTGTTCATGTTGCCTTTATAAAGCCATCCATGTTTGGTGATCCCATCCTTCTGGGATCCTAGGGAGGCTGTATCCTGCAGGAGAGCAGAGATCTTGTTAAAGCTAGAGTCTGTAACACTTTCCTGAAAAAAATAGGCTTATAGAAAACTAATGAGGCTCAATCTTCACTTATGGGTCTCTTGACATGTGTGGCGGTGACTGTGTGCAAAGCCGCTAACCTCTGTGTGCATTTTTATGTTTTTATTTTGTCAGGATGTTTCTGGGTGGG
The DNA here is from genome assembly GCF_037954235.1 of Aulostomus chinensis. NCBI lineage: Eukaryota > Metazoa > Chordata > Actinopteri > Syngnathiformes > Aulostomidae > Aulostomus > Aulostomus chinensis. Next base: position 17,879,979 of record NC_141331.1, on the reverse strand, counting down.
GAGTGGGTGTGCAGGTGATGTAAAGCACGGATAAAATACCCGACAAGATAAAAATAATTTCTGAGAAAATGGAGGATGCACGTAGAGCAGCAAGGAAAAGAAAATACAGATCTACAGAGATGAAAAGTGTAGTTTGAAAAAGCTTGTTTGAGAACAGGAGTGAACTTCTGTTTGGCTTTCATTCGCTGTCAGTCACAAGGAGGGACTGGGATGAATAGCGATGAAGAATTGGCCTGCTTTCTATTGGGCAGGTAGGTGACAAACACCTGCAGTTTGTTTGTGCTAGCCTTTGTTTTCATGTTCCTAGCTGGCATTTAGCTTGTGCTAACTTGTGATTTACTTTGGCATAGACAGCATTAAGTGGGACTAGCCAGCATTCAATATGTGCTAACCAGCATTTACTGGGTGTTAGCCAGCATTTACTGTAGCTTTACCTTGCTGGCATTTAGCCTGTTCTAGCAAGCATTGAGCTTGCCCTAGTTGGCCTTTAGCTTGTCGTAGCCTGTGCTGAATGTGTGCTAGCTGGCAGTTAGCTTGTCCAATGTGCATTTAGCTTGTCCTAGGACGCATTTAGTGTGTGCTAGGCAGCATTTAGCTTGTCCTAGTCGGCATTTAGATTGTCCTCAACATATAGCTTGTCCTAGTTGGCCAGTGTTGTCACTTAGCCTGTCCTAGTCCACTTTTAGCTTGTCCTATCTGGCATTTAGTGTGTGCTAGCGGGAAGATAGCATGTTCTAGTTAGCGTTTAGCTTTTACTAGCCAGTGTTTAGTGTGTGCTAACTGGCAGCTACTGGTGCTGCTGAGTTTGAGAGGAGAGGCCCACTGAATTTTGTGTTTTTAGGCCACAAAGAACTATGCTAGAACTCTACCTTGGACCGGCCGAGTCACAATAACCGATATACATGGACATTTTATCAATATATTCAGAAGCCTTGACAGTGTTAGACTCAGTGAGAGAATTTTACATTATGCAGTATTACAGCACTTATTAAAGCTTATAAAACTCCCTGCCAAAGAATTGTCCTACAGAGCAGAGAACCTTTGATGGTTGTGGTTAAAGATGAGTCCAACATGATGGAGGTCTGCTGCAGTCCAAACAAGCAGGCAGAAAAATATTCAACAAACTGTGAAGCCAAATAAACACTGAGATCTCCACAGCAGCAGATCCGTGACACATGCACCCGCTCATCTCATGACATCATGTCCTTCACTGGCAGAGTCCATGTGTGACCAAACACGGTCCGCCCGCTAGAATCATCAGTCTAAATAAACCAATTAGGGGAGTAATGAAGGGAGAGGTCTCTACAGTCCTGCATGGGTTTACGTCATCCATGCATGCAAATCTAAAGTTTGAAAGGCTACAGCAAGGAACCGTAAACCTATGTAGACTGTGTGAAATCATCATTCCCTTTCAGCAGGACTTCTTTATCTTTCCTCAGTTTCATAAAGCAAACAGAGATTTTTTTAAAAGAGATCCTGGCAGAATCATAATATTTTTCAATGTTCCTCATGTAGTTATCTAAAAAGCATCTGGAAAGGTTCACAGTCTTGTGAGTGTCTAGACAACATCCAGAGGTCCCAAGAGAGGAATACAAATGACCAGGCTCATTCCCTCTGACCTCCAATTTACTCCAGAAAACTTTGTAGGATATAAAAAAAACCAGCAAATGAAAACAGAAAAACTAAAGTCAGACAAAAAGGAAGAGGAAGCAAGTCAGACAAATTATTTTAGATGTGGCCCAAAACACTCAACTATTTGGCAGTTTTATTAAACTATTATTTATGAGGGGATGTTCAAATCATTCATCTGATCAAGCAGCCTCCTTGGGAAACAATCTTTGTGGTGGGATGGAGGCAATGAGGATCTTGTCATTTAAACGAGCCTGACCAGGACAGACCCTTACCCTTGGACCTGGGAATGAAGACTCATTCTTAGGTTCAACTGTACTCTCCTACAGGAGGCAGACTTGGACAGGTCTGGATCCTCACACAGGCACCGACAATACACCACTCATCCACAGCGCTGTGTCATCCGAATGTCTGTCAGGTGCCTTACGAGCCGCCTCACTGTGCGCTCCCACACGCCTTTCCAAAGACAACAATGTATTCTATGCAAAATACACACCCAGGTCGTCACACACAAATGAGGAGAGGGTGAAAAGATCCAAATGTTGCGCAGGGATCTGGAATATTCCGCTGTGACAGGGTGTGTCAGTTGAAGACTTTAAACGTTTTTTTCACGCAATTAAATTCAAAATGTTCTCTTTGTAACAACAATTGCTGGAAGAACATTCATTCAGTGGAGTTCTACCTTAGGTTCAGTTTTCTGTCAGCAGACATTAAACCTACATAGAAATAATAGAGATAACTGAGAAAGCCACATCGCGAGCAAAAGAACCCTGTTAAAGACCGGAAAGGAAGATAGAAACTAACCTCGTCTTTATCAGCATCCTCATCCACTTCAAAGACATGGACCGCCAGTTTGTCAGGCCTGGACACTTTGCTGTGAAATAAAATATTACATTTTATTTAACAGTAGTTCTCGTAATGTTTGGCAGGCCCATGGGTGAAATGTGTGTGTGTGTGTGTGTGTGTGTGTGTGTGTGTGGGGGGGGGGGGGGGGGGGGCAGAGTGGGGTTTAAAACAACTGAGTAAATCTTGGAGGACAATCTACCAACGGGCAGGTAAAGGTTGGATGACAACAGTAATGAAATCAATAACTGATTACATCTAAACAGGTGTGTTCCCCCCACAAGACGGGGGCTCGGCTAAAAAAGTTTGAGGACTCCTGGGCAATAGGTAAATACTCAAATCTGATTGGCTGCTGGGTTTCCATGAGCTGATTTCCCAAAGTGTGGTGATGCGTGAGCTGCCACTAGGGGGTGCATGAGATAAAAAATGTGATGACGGTTTGAAGTGTTTTTTATATGGGATTTTCCCACACAATTCAGATGTTCAAATAAACATTTCCTTTGTAAAACTTAAAATCAAAAGCTGATGATTAATTAATAAATAAATGCCGGCTATTCAGAATGCACCTCACGTTAAGATGAAGTGTAGAAGAAGTTACCTTCTACGCGCTGCATGCGGCATTGTTGAGGTTTTTCCTCCCCTAAGGTGTGGGGAATTGGGGGGGCAGTCAGGTTGGGATATAGAAGGGGGTGCGCGGCCAAAAAGGTTAAGGAACTGTTGTTCTAAACTAACGCCCTATGTGTCACCATAGCAACAGGGAAGCAATCGTCACAAGTTATTTTAAGTAACAACAGTTAACAAAAATTAGCCACTTTTAAATTTCTTCCAACACGTTCAAAGAATAGAACAACTTGCGACTTGTTAAAAATGTCAAAAAACATGAAAATATAAATTACATTAGAACCGCAGGAAAACGTCCTTTGAGGTGTCCAGGAATTACCATCCATTAACTCCTTAAACACAAACTGGTAACTTGCATTCAGAACAATTCTGAGCAGCTGCAATACTGCAATATCTATTTTAATCAGATTAAGATCATGTTTAACCCTCAAGCTCCTCTGGATCTATCGTTCTGCTGGGACATTCATACAATCCCCTCTCATATGTAAGTACTTTTCATGGGGCAAACTAATGCCTGTCCTAGATATTGCTGGCACTTTTCACGAGCTTAACTCTGAAAATCTTTCTTGCACATGCCGTCTAAAGTGGCGTGTCTGATTTTATCGGATTTGAACTCATTGGTTTTTTCGCATTTTTTTTTTTTTAAAGATGTAAGGTTAATGATGCGCAGCTGTCTCAGGACAGTCTGGAAAAAGAAAAAAGAAAAAAAAGAAGCCCTCCGGTAAATGCATATTCCAGGACTCTGTTAGTGGAAACGTGTAGGGGGAGGTTTTTTTTGCCTGTTGGAAAATCAATGTGTGCCAAAGGTACACTTGAAGTGAATATAGCGTGAAGCCTTTAACAGGCCGTCCACGTCATGGTGCATTGTTTTAACTTCCCCAGACTCTGTCAAGTGACAAAACATTTGGCAGCAACGATACCGTCAAGGTCATTGTCAACTCTTATTCCAGCACACTGACAGTAAGATAGATATTCTTCAGGGAAGAGGCTGATGACACCATCTCCTGACAATGAGGATGCTTTCCATAGGAATTATCCAGTGTGTCGTATAAAGAATACGCTCTTTTGTTGGAGGGAAAGAAGTATCATTTGTATTTCCTCCTAATTGTCACGACCACATTGTGTCAGCAGCAGGAACACAAACAATGTGTTACAGTAGGTGAACTGAAAACACAAAAACCCCTGTGTGTAGAGTTCCTGGCATCCACGCATTATTTGGAGGAGCTGTTTTTACTTGCCCATCTTTCCGAAAGTCTTGACACAACACGACCTCTGTGAGCGCAGCATTCAGGAAAGCTGAGCTTTACGGCGTCAGACTTACTTTGGAAGCTGACGAAAGTCTCCAGAGTAGTCGTCATACTTGTAGTTGACAACATGCCAGTCAGTCTTGTAGGTCTTGATGCACTAAAAAGACACAGTAAACGCTGGTTACAAAACTGCAGCAATACGGGATACGGTGTGTTGAACAGTAAAGTAGCAAGCTAAAGTACTTATAGCTGATCTCGAATTTTCACGATTGAAGGTGGAGTGAAAACTCGAGAACCCGATGAATGAGGATGCTGATGGTGTGAGAATAATCGTGGACACTTCTGATTTAATTCCATTCTAATAATTCAATAGGATTTTATTGACATGATACATATCTTTTATATGTTCAAAGTAAATGTAAAATAAAGACAATTCTATCATAAAGAAACGTAAAAAATACTCAAAAAATACAAATTTGTGAAATGCACAACAGTCGTGTAATATTGTAAGAATGCAGAAAAAATAAGCTCAGAAAACAAGCAGTGAAAATGCTGTTACATGAACTAATGGACAAATAAAGAGACCTTTAAACTACGTCGAAAAACAAAATGCATCACAAATGTATTCCAGGGTATCTGTGGTGTGTACATGTACAGTACTGTAAAGTACAGAAAGCTCACTGTTAACACTTGTGATCTGTCCCTCCCTCCAGGCAGTCACGAGTCTCTCAGTCGTTCACATGAACACGAACAGTCAGCATTTTAAACAGAAAGTTTGAGCGTTCTATTTCTTATTTTTTATTCTGGCCTTCTCACACCTGCTCACTCCCCGCGCGTTCATTTCTGGATTTCAGGTTGCAGCCCCTGAAATTCAGACTTCAGAAGCGCGGAGGAGGTGGTCTGACACAGTTTTGACGATTGTTGTTGCGTTCGCCCTCCACCTCTGACTAACATCCCCTCACACAGACAGGGAGGGAGTATCTCCTTTTCTTGGAAACCTTAAGCGATAAGAGCGGCTCGCTGGTATTTGTTCTCCAGAACTGACCGCCAGGAGGTCCACATGCAACCTGATCAGAGGAGTGATGGGAAACAGGGAGGCTCCTGCTGGGTGGATCTCCACAGCTGTCCCGATGATGTCATGCAACACTTGACCACACAGTTTTGTATCTTTCAAACATTAGACAAGGCTCCCTCAGCAGTGACCTTTGACTCTGAAGGTTAACTACAAGCAGCTTGTAGCTGGCTTAGGGAGGGAGCCAGGTTGGGATGGTAACCCACTGATGTGATACACAAAAATACATGAATCTGTCATTGTTTTATAAACACTTACTGGAAAGAAGACAGAGGTAGGAGTTAGTGGTACTTGTCTGAGTACTGACAGAATTAGATAGGAACTACAGAGAATATAATCACAATAAATTAAAATGTGCCAAAAGTTGGTACCTGGCAGTGCATGATGGGAGTTTAAATTATAGGGAAAAATGACGTCACAGTGACGGCCTGTAGAAACACCTGCATAATGTCCATGAATTAAATGAGATGGAGAATGTTTTAGTTAGAACTGATATTACTTTGCAGAAGATGTAAAGTACTGAAAGAAGGTACCTGTACTGTTAGTACCGATATGGACTGACAAGTTTATATATACACACACATATATACATATACACACACACACGTATGTGCATGCTGATATGCTGATACCATCAGAATAACACAAGCTTTAAATGGCTGGATGGGACCTGGTTTTTCTTGCTGAATCAAGGGAGGAATGTGCCAACACTGACTAAACCGCTTACGATCACCACTCATTGGCGGAGCGATGATTGCTAGAACATAAAATGTCACAATCTGACGACAACTATGTGCTTCTAAGTCTGTATCTTGTTCGTCTGAAAGCTGCTTTTTACAGCAGCCATTTTCACACGTCATACCAGGTTGATTATTCATTAATCACGGTCTCACTCTATTTAGTTTGACAGCTCTTCCAGTAAGCTAGCAAGCACAATACCTAAATGGAACACGGGCATGTTTCAAGTTAGCTGTGTTTATCGTGCAATGACACGTTAAAACGACCTTTTGGCTTGAAGATGGAAGTGAGCATGACAGCTGAGCCAACACGTTCAAGAGTCACTGGCAGCACTTTAAACATGAACTGACTCATTCCAGATATTTGAATGAATGTAAGGAGTTAATTTCTCTGTGTTCTTCATTATTCTACTGTCATAAACACTTATTACTGAGGATGTACGGCCCCAATAGTCCAGTCATGATAGTTTCCAAGGCTACACAGACTTAGATGAAGGTTAACAGAGGTAATGAAGCACATGACAGTGACAGTTTCCTGTCATGTGTCTGTGTAGTGTAGAGATATAGTTCATAACCACTCTCTGACCTCTTGGAGCAGACATTCCACGAGCTGCCACTGAGTCTCAACAAATAAACAGACTGTATTTGTTTAATTAGTGTTTGATATTTTCACTGTCACGATAAAAGAGACACCTGCTGCGTCTCTCACGATCAAGAACTTGAGCTGACCTTAGCGTAAATGTTATTTTCTACAGCGTGTCATCTATTCATTCCAGTGCTTTGCTGGAGCTACGTCCCGCTCACATTGGAAGGCATATTCATTACCCAGCTTTCCTTTAATGTTGTTGGAAAAAGTAGTAAAAGTCCCATTATTCTGTCATGTACAGGGTCTGATCAGCCTACCTCCTGGACAAACAGGCTCTGGGCCTCTCTCTCTGCGTTTAGAGGCACTGTGGGGTAGAGGGTCCTTCCATGGCGCCTCAAAGTGGAAATCTGTCAGACAAAGCAAAGATTTCATTCAACAAAAAGACACAACAGGGATATAACAACATTAAATGTAATTAAACAAAAGACCAATGTAATAAAAATGGAAACAACATGGAGGAGGAATTTTCTGCTGTCTCTCACAGCATGTGGGCAAATTTTGTTTATATTTTTTTAAAGCGAGCAGACAGATATCTGGGGTTCATCCATATTTTTTTGGCTCCAAGACTCACAGAGACACATTTGGCTCTCATCTGCTGTTATCCAGATAATCTCAAAGTGATTCGCATCTTGGCACCTCTAATGCCTCCTTCAAGACTTTTGTTTTTGGTATAAAAATGTTTTAAAAAGTCAGAAGAATTCCTCAAGTGTGTAAACACGTCTTTTATCGCCACAGGAAAACAATCAATAATTGTTTATTTTCATTCACCCATTCAATATTTATACACAATAACTTCTTCCTTAAATTTCTGAATGGTGAGAAAACTTTGAGAAAGAAGTGTGTATATGACTAACCGGGCTAAAAACTGTTTAAATGCCCAGAACCACTTTAACAATTCCATTCAGCTCCAATTATGCAAACCAGAAATGGATCAAAATTGTTTACAGATGAATCTGGATTACTAATTAAAAAAGAAAAAAGAAAAAAGAAATGCATTGATTTCAAGTCATTTCTGTCAGGAGTTGAAAACACTGCACATTTTAGCTTAGCAAGCCTAACGCTACATTTACGTTTTGGTTTTTTTTCGGCATTAGATAAATGTAATAAAGAGGGACTCTTTCCAAAATGATAAAGTTTTCTTCTGCAGTTTTCTACACTAACAATGTCATTTAAGAATTGCAATGCGTCTCTGAGGCGATTTTTCTTCTTGACATAGATGAGCAACAACTAATCATTAGAGTTTTAAAGCAACGCACATTTCAGTTGTCCAATCAGACTTGTGTCCATAATCTCATTTGGATGAAAAATCCTTAAATGGGAGGTCAGAATAGAACCAAACTAATACACTGCCAGTTTGTCACTCTACCCAATCCAGAGAAAACTCATCTATTGTGGCTTGAAGGGGATACAAAAAAACCTCCAAAAAACAACCCCCTCAAAAACAGTGTCAACTGTACTGGATGCAGCGGTAGGATGTGAAGATGTTATGGTGTGTGACCTCCAGGAAAACGTGGTGCAAAGACGCCAGCATTGATTCAGAACCACACCACAGTGAGCGATATTCCCTTCAGGTCCTCGCCGCAGGATTAACCCTAACTGGAAAACTAAAGCGACTCACATAATCCCTGTGAGTGAGTGAGTGAAATCTAAGTACAAACATGAAGTGAGAGCAGTTCAACTGACTTGGTTAAAAGGGGTCACTGTGAGTCAAACGGTCGCCGGCAGTGAGCTGCTTTTCTGTGACCCGATGGCCGCGATACAAGACAGGCTTATTTTCTCTGAACACAGTTTTGTTTTTAGACTTGCGTTATACGACACCCACGATCTCAGATGTGGATATTTATCTGGACATTAGCTTCATCTATGTAAGAGTAAATATTACTAACCACAATCAGGGATGAATCCATTTCCTCCTACTTAATGTAATATGAAAACATGTCAGTGAGATTATTGCGAGCATATTCTGTCTTTTTATCGAAAGCAGTGGAATGCTGTGAATGTTTTCCCTGTGATTCGCGGAGAAATTATCCTACACATTGTAAAAACAGACGGTTTTAAGCTTTTTTTGTTCACATTAAAGACTGTTTACAGGGTCAGATTAAGGTGAGAACAAATTACCCATCCGTATAAATATTGTCAATGTGTCCTGAAAGGCACTTAGGCACTCACCAAAAAAAGTTTAATTGCTGTCCTTTCCCCAGCCTCCCTGTTCTTTTGAGTTATCCTGGACACTTTTGACAAATTCCTTACTGCGCTCATATTTATGTACCTTTTCCCTTCCTCTCTGCTAGCCAGGTTTCCTGCAGAGGAGACGGTAATCCTCACAATCCATGCAGCAGAAGTACACAGACACAGAGGTAAGAGGGAGACAGGAAGTGGGCAACGGGAAGCTTTTAATTGGGCTTCAAGAAGTCAAAGAGAGCCATATAAATCTCTGGAGAAATTAGTGCAAATTTAGCTTGGAATGATCCTGCACTTGCAGCTTGTTGCAAAATCGTTCTCTGTCCCTGAAATAACAGATCACTCATTTCATTTTTCACTTCAAAATGTCAACCAACTACAGCGGATGGAGTAGTGACGACTCAAACAGAGTAGTCAGTTAATCAATATTTGATTGGCAGGAAAAAAAATAAGATCAGAGAGCAGTGTGTGCGTGTGTGTGTCCCATCAATTTTACTCAAATAAACAGATCCGGGGATGCGATTTTTTTCATGGATGCTCACTTCAACTACAGGCTGTGTCAAGTTGACCTTCAGAAGACAGTGTGTCTGCAAAAACATGTGACTGGATATTGTGGTTGTCCAGTATTTCCTAAAAGTATGCTGATACTATTTACGTACTTGTTTTTTGGTTTTTATTTGTAGGCCACCAGATGCAAGTGATTCCCTCTCTTGCAAAGTCAGATCAAATTCCAAAAAGTATATGCAAAAGCTAACAGGCTGTTTTGCATTGTCATGCTAATTCTAGCAAACGAGCTAACACAGCAATAGTGATCTGTGCTTCTTGACGTAGGCGCGGTCGACAGTCATGATCTGTGTGTATTGATCTGTCTATGTATTGATTACATATCACAGATATACAGGCTACAGCAGATTCTCACTTGTGAAGTGCATCTGTCGCCACCATCTTGCAGTGGTACAGAGACCCAAGAGCTGCCGCGCAACCTTCAATAAGCCCCTTTCAAAGTCACCATCAATATTCCGTGGAAGACTGACCTTCACACGAAATATTTTTAAAGGTTGAGCGCAAGTAGAGCAAGGAAGGCTGGAGTGAAGGCCATAGAGAGGGTTGGGATATATAGGGTCCAAGTTCTCTGAGGTCAGGGAAGGTTCAAGAGAAAGGTAGAACCTCCTCGTGAAGGGTATTTTACTCTAGTAGCCCGAAAAGAATCCCACTGGGTTTTTACGGATCGGCTTCAGCAAACCTCAGATGGAAGAAAGGAGAGACGAAAAGACTGATAATCTTGGACAAATTTCTCCTGAAACCTCACAGAGATCAGAGAGAGAAACCTGCGCAGCTCCGCTGTGTTAATAACCTTTAGATCAAAACCAGATGGAGATGATATAAACTTTGTCTCACAGAGGAACAGAAGCAACACGTGACTCAGCGTTTTGCCAGGAGGGGTAAGATCAGAGTACAGATCTGATTTAAAGCTCCATCTGCTTGTTTTGGCCTGGATTGTAATCAACTAGTAATGTACACAAAGCACCACGGTGTCTGTCTTGGTAAACCATCAGCATATACAGTCACGAGAATTTTATGTTTTTCTTGATCATTCCGGATCAGTTTGATATGTGAAGGTATTGTATTTTAACAGAGGTTGTCAGCTGCACCTTGAATAAAGTGCCAGTGTTGACTTTTGTTTCCAAAAAGCGAAAGCAATAAAATATCACCGCACACGTGATAGATGATCAAATATTTTGGCAGCTAACCGCACATGTGGTGCCCCAGCACAACCGCCCAGCCATATCACAGCTTGCCACTCACATTTATAATTGTCTGCTTTGACGGCTCAGGAGCTGGATGAGTCCTTTAACATGAATCAAACAATGTTGTTGCTTGCACAGGAATGTCTTTTTGATAGAAAAGTAGAAAATACAACAATGTGAAACTAAATTTGCCGCCATCTTATTATTATCAGCCATATATTTATCATCATGATGTATTATTCTGTCTCTATACGGAGCGAGGTCACAGTGTGAACACACACCAGCCGTACCTCCTTTCACTGAAAGGTCCTTGATACAGAAGCTGGTTAAAACCCTGCAGGAACAAGAGTCTGTGCAGGAACAGATGTTACGTTCAATCACTGCGCCTCTAGTAGTAGTTTTTTTACCCCCCCCCCCCCCCCACACACACACACACACTCAGAATCACCTGTCAGCCCCTAACAATGTACTGTCTGTACAGCAGAGGTCTGGAAGAGCCGATACAAGAAAAGACAAAGTCAAAGATGCCAGTGAGCAGCCAGCTGCCACAGATCTGCAAATTCAAGCAAGGTCTGTGCCTTTCAGTCTAGCCAACCTGAAAGAGTTTGTACAGGGGAGCGCGGTGTTGACAGGTACACGTCCCATGGTGATTTTGTCATCCAGGTGTTAAATATTCACGACTTCTACTGATGTTTCAATTCTGTTGCAGCCAACGCAGGTTTTGAATATGGTGTGCGAAATATACATTTAGAATAAAGTGATATTATGATGCTCCACCAAAAGAAAATGATGCAGCACTGTTGACATGTTTTAAACAATACCTACATTCTCTTCTGCTAAACTCAGCGCTCCATCAAAGAAAAAAAATCATCATGTGACATCGCTGCAGTGGTGGATCTGGATTGCTGCTCCCACTACAACAGCGGAGGAATATATTTGGGAACATCTTGTGTCCCCCATGTCTTCAAGAGAACATTTCTCACATAGTCCTGGTGTAAAAGCGGGGATTGAGAGGAATCATAGGATCTATTTTATACTTGCATGCTAGAGACTCACATAAAAGATGTACACCGTGAACAGTGACAAAAAAACAACAAAAAAAAAGGTACGACAGTCAAATCCAGAATCCTGAAAATTTCCACTGACACCGGTAATGTCGAGGTCACGCTGTTGCTGTTGGTAAAATCTGATTTCCTGAAGTAACAACATCAGAGTCCCATGTTAAAAGTTCCAGGCTGGAAAGTGTGAGGGAGCGTACGTCCTGTGACAATGTGGCTGCAGATAAGACCGACTCTATCACAACATGGGGGGCAGAATGAGCCAATTAAACAGACGGCCCCTGACCTGTCTCTCACTACAACACGGACAGATGTAAACAAAGGAAGGCCTGAGTGAATGACCCCACCCTAATACTCACAACAGCGGGCGCACCCGAGCCACAGGAAAAGACTGCAAAAAACAAAAAAAAAACCCCAAACAAACACGACAAAGGAAACAAGCATGTGGTCCGATGAGAGAGATGTTGGACGGATAACAGTAAACGGCGTAGTCTTGTATTATTGTAAATTAAATAAAGGAATGTGTGTGCGGTTCTGTCTCCTACTAAAACACATTATTCAGCTAACTTTTTTTTAATCCAGAGTGCACGATTGTTCACCACAGTAACACGAGAAGCCCTACTGGAAATCCAATCTGGCAGTGCTGCTCCCGAAGCTATACTGTAGCCGTGGTGCCAACATAACAGTACTGCCTTACACTTCCTACCAGCGCCGACGCTCCCATATGAATTTGCGAAGTTGTTTCCTTCTCAAGCGCAGAAGAAACACATTTATCCAAGAAACCAACAAGGGTAGACAAAACAACAACAAACACCTACCTCAAAGTCCTCCAGGGGGAACTGCAGCATGTCTCGGAGGACATCACTGAGGATCTGCGTCTTCCTCTGCACCAGTACATTTTCATAGTCCAGCGGCTCGATCACCTTAGGTTTTACCTGGGGGACACAGACAGGGAACCCTGTTAGACCCTGACATGCATCTAGACTTGAAACATTCAAAGAGCTCACTTAAGCTGATTTTGATCAAATATGAACTGATGATTTATTCACTATCTATACCGCTTAGGGCTGAAAATTTTGAAAAAAAAAAAAGAGAAATCTTTGATTATTTTGACCGATATTCGATCCATTTTAACAAACACATAAAACTTCCCAGGCTTGTAGTTTTGGCTCAGCTGAATCGTCATCGAAATTGGTAGTGAGCTGAACCCGACTGTGACCCTGGAAGACGTCACATCTAACAAACCGCAGCATGAGGTCACCGGTGGAGACGGTTTTAAAAGGTTGCATGGAAAATTGAAATGACGTGTAAATGCAACGAGAGCAAAGAAGAATACTTGGATTTAAGTGATGGCAGCTACGTCTTGATATCCGAGTTTGTAATTGGCACACAACTTCCTTTACATGTCGTATACTCGATGATGCTGATCAGCACATATTTAACTTGAGGCAGCGTCAACATGTGCTAACTGTTAGACACACTGCCATAAGTCTATCAGGGCTCCATCTGTTGGGATATGCATCCACCTCTGTAACAGGAAGGTGGTCATCATCAGATTATCTCTCCGTGAAAGCCAACACGCATAACATGTCCGCCAAGGAAAACAGTCCAACTTGCTGTGACAGTAATGTGACGGAGCAGAAAACCTTCGCTGGTAGTTTGGACACAATCAGAATTTAGATTGTTTTCTGTTTCGAGCCGATCCGATGTGGCTTGGTCATCAGTGTTGCCAACATTTTTAGATCTGTATTCTAATGTATGGAGATTCACGAGCGGCCCGTTTCATGAGTTACAGTTGAGACAGTAGCAGTTCGACAAAAAATAAAACTTCCAGTCGATGGAACAAAAGAATAAATATTACAGCCCCGGAGAGCAGAAAACAGCGACACACAGCCGGATACTGAGGCTGAGTGACGGCGCTGCTCACATCTGGGAGGCCAAGACGGAAAGCTAGAACCTGACACTGAAGGCTGATGTGTAGATATTAAAACCCAGGAAAAACATGACCAAAATATAAATAAGTAGACATTATTTGATTAAATTTGTTCTTAAATACAATTTATACATATCTCATTCTGTTACAGCATTATCAGATCTTATATTATCAGTTTCATTTATTATTTTCTTAAAGCGGGGGTGGGATCAACACCGAGGGCCTTGTGAGTGACTGATTTTGTGAATTTGGGGGGTTTTGCTCTGTCACGTTGTTCTCAGGAAAATTGGGAAATACAACTGTCATGACTCACAATTACAACAACTAATACTCAACCGATGGGTATGGAGAAAACGGACCCCGGTGAGGTAGCTGCACTCTTTAGTGTGTTTTACATTCCTGACACATGAAAAACTCATCTCGAAGGTCTCATCATTTTCAGTGTAATGTTTCCCAAATCCACATGTCTCTGACAGCAGGATTAGTGATCATGATGGTGACGGTGTCTGCTCCACCAGACCACCTGCTGGTGTACTGGAGAAAAACTACGACATCCCATTTAAATGATACACTTCCAGTTACTGTATACTAGTAGCAGAAGTCTGCCAGCTTCAGCAGGTTTTGACTCATTCTCAGTTGTATCTGGACACGGTGGTCCTGTAAAAGGTAGATTAAGATTGAGGGTTAGATTGATGCAGGCAGGACAGGTAAATCAGGAGGGAATTACAGACGTCAGTGAGATAAAATGTGTGTGTGTGTGTTTATCTCTAGATCTTTACAAACAGCCAGACAGCCTGTACCTGCCGTCTTCAGAACATCAGCTAAAGTACACGTCTTCAGTCAATACCAACAAATATCAGAGGGGAAAAATGGAATTCTGTCTACGTCCACAAAATCCAATGTAAAATTTGTGTGTGTGTGTATATATATATATATATATATATATATATATATATATATATATATATATATATACACACACACACACACACACATTTTTTTCTCACTATATTAAATGGATCTGCCCTCAGATTTAATGGGCACCTTATTTCCCACCATGTTTGGTCAAAGTTGCCTCCTTGGTGGAAGTAAACAAACAAGCTGACCATGGGAATGATGACACGCCCTCCACAAGGGTTTTACTAAATGAGTTATTGCTGAACAGCCTTTTACGTCCTCACACAACAATAATAATGCGCATTGCTTATACACCAAAAAAAAAACAACAACCCCTAAAGAAACCACAGCTCTCCACAATCAATGTGACGGAAGACTTGACCCCTCTCACCACTGATGGACTCTGCTGGTGTTGCTATTGTCTCTGCGTTCCCCCTCTGGGCTTTCCCACACTGTCAGGGGCTCAAGGTGGTTGAGCAAACAGTGCAGTAAACACGTAAGAAAACAAAGCACCGACATTAATCCACATCAGAAAATGTCCATTCATGGATTTTTGTTTAATCCAGAACAAGGCATGTTTAACATCAGTGTAATGATTTAAAGCAACAGATCAGGAGGAGGAATTTACAGTTTTCCTCCTGCACTCCCTCTCCAGCTGCTGCTTCACTGCAGCTCCCACTCATGCCATCACAGCACCCTCCACCAGCCTGGAACAATGGTGCTGTGTAGTGCCACTATCAGGCACATCCAGTCTTCAGCAACTGACGAGACATGACCGCTGGACACCTTCCTGTCACGGTCTTAAAGATTGATTTTTGAGCCAAATAAAGTGTTTTACAAGAAGTAATAAGTGTGTCTCTTTTCAGATGTGAGTAGCGAGGGTTCGAATGAATTTGAAGCAAACATCACTCACAGGACTCTGCTCACAGTCTTGTGGTTTACACAATGTAACATAACTGATATCTGACCAGCCAACTACTTGTTTGGCTACACCTGGAACCCTCGAGTGACTTACCACCACCTGCTGCACAGCGTCTACTTCAGCCTCGGCTGCAGCCAAGCTCTTATACTGCTGAGGGCTCTCAATGACTAACTCCTTCTTTGGAGTTTTACCCGCCCGTCCTTGCATTGTCAACAGCTGTGGTGAGATAAATCAGAGAAATACCCCCAGAAGAAGTGGACAGCCAGCATATCCGAAGAGGAAAAACTCCTTGAAGTGGAAAAAGTTATGGAAGTTCTCCCTCACAAACTCGCACTGCCTTGTCTCTGTGAGAGTGCTGGACTCACACCCAGGCTGCTGTGATGGCCCCTCCCACAGTCAGCTGTGCTGCCTGGGGGAGTTAAAAGACCCACACCCACATACAAACACACACGCGCTCACACACACACACACGCCTAATCTGACCCTGTGCAATCCACCTGCACAGTGACACAAGGGGTTGACAAACAATAAGCATTCCTCAAGTATTACAGTCTGCTGGGGGATCGTCCGCTCCTCGTGTTCAGGGACAGCTGAAACAAGAGCTGCTTGAATTGACTCAAGAATGAGATAACAACTGCTGCGCTTTACTTGTACAATAACATTCAAAGAAGCTAACGCTGCAGAATCAGCCGCAGTGATTTTCCTCATAAACAGCAGATAAGGTGCCAGGTTGAGGGCATCAGATTGTAGCTTCACGGGCAAAACTTGACCAATGTGAACTGCTTAAGAGGGCCGGGTGACTCAGTTCCCTGTCAGCCATGGGTGCAGCGTAGCAAATTAATCACCGCAAAATGTGACGGACAAACATTGGTCACTTTTTAGTGCTGGCGCGCTTCCACAGCATGACTGTGGCTGAGATAGTGGCTGTTTGTAATCACAGAGTTGAGATTAGGCCCAGCTTCTGTCTCGCTGCTTGTTGATGCAACTGCTGGAGGGGCATTCCAACATGATGCAGCCCCAGCCAACCCACCTAGGAGTGGGCCAGACCTTACAGATTCCTCACAGCAGGGGAGGATGTTATCTTTTCCAGGCCAGGACAGCTCTTCAGCTGCTCCCACTCCACAATGTCACATGTTCCTACGGGCCCCACACAGGGATGGGCAACTCAGACCAAATCAATAACCAAAAGAATATTTTAAAAAGGTATTATAAGACAAATATATACACCGTGCATGTGAGAATCCCACTAGCAGTTAAAGGGATTTAATGAAATAAAAACATCATATCATGATTCCTCAGAAATTCAAAAATTCACAGTTAACAGCCAAGCCTGAACCCAAATATTTATAAGAGCAACCCTTCTGTTCACTTTGTAAAACACTCCCACCTCTTTCGAAATTCCACCTCCCAGAGATGAAACTGTAGCCTCGGGCTTGATATAATTTTAATACGCAGCTTTTGGATTTTCTAAGGTGATACACAGAGTTCCAGTTGCCTATTTGCATCTTATCAGTTATTTACTTTATGTCCGTTCAAATATTTCGTGTGTAAAGGTTTATTATGCACAGTTTTCCTCAAAAATGTTCATGACTTTTTTTTCCATCTTTGTGATACATTTGCTGAAGCATACGTAGGCCTGAAAAATAAGAGCTAAAATACGTAGAAATTTATCACAGTATATAGAACCGCAATGATTTACTTGCTTTGTGGTTTCAAAGGAAAAAGCATATTGATTTCCGTAAATTAAGCGACATCGATTTGTCTCAGTTGATCACAACCGTACGCTCCAATATGGAGCTATTCAAAATATTTCCAACTCTTCAATGACATTTCCAGGTTTGACACGACAGTGTAAACTCTGTCAATAGTAAACCAAAGTTCATTTCAAATTTCTTCCACCAAAGTTCAAGTGCATTCAGTTGTGTGAGTGCTGTTGTGGCAACCCCCAGTAAATGAAGCAGACTCCGCACAAGACAGTGTTACTGACACACATCACATAAGAAAAACTAACCTCTGGCCACATCTGGATTTATTTGTATAAGAAATGTGTGTGTCGATAAATGCTTTGAGCTCAACATCATGACCGCGGTAACGACATATCAGAGAGAGTGTGAAAATGTGGACGCAGCTTCCACCTCTGAGGAGGAAACCAATGTGACCAGCAGGGGGCAAAAAAGGAGGTACAACTGTCAAAAAGCTCATGAGAAAATGACCCCACCTGTCACCTGATTTGTAACGGTGCTTCAGGTAATACGAGTGCAACTTGTTTCAGTCCCATAAGAGGGAAATCAATGATAAAGCAAAAATACTTCATATTAAAAACACATGATGGAACAGCATGAGAGGAACAAAAAGTCAGGGGGAGGAAAAAGTAACAATCAGCAGAATGAAGAGAATCGAAGGAACCACCAGGTTTCTGAACAGACCCACGGATGGCGTCTACTTTACTCGTCCTGCTGTTCTTCCATCAGTTAAGTGAGAACTGCTGTGATTGCGTTAGTCAGTGTTGGCTCAGCTTCCATGCTAGCTGTTAGCATAGCATCGCTATCTTGAGGGGAGGCTGAAAGGGTGTTTTTCAGTCTAGAATATTGTTTTGGAGGCATTATACCAGCAAACCTGCTCCAAAAGTAACCCAAGGACATCCCCCAGAATAAAAATATCAGCGTTGCTTAAAACTTATATTGCAGGTTATTGTGCTGAAACCCCAACAGAACTCGTCTACTCGGGTGCCTGCATCACCAGAAGTCCCCCTCTCTTCAAGTAGAGCAAGAGATTCGACACTTGTTTAAGGAATCAAGTACTGACCTCAGATTCCACAAGCGAGGCATCTTGTACTCTGAGCAGTGGTGTCTTTGCATTAGCTGCTGTAGTTTTTGACATTAAATTTGCAAAAACAGAAAAAAGGGCACATAAAATGATCCTGCAAATGCGGTCGCAATGCAACTATCAACTCAAAAATCAGAACTTCACAAATGTATGATAAAATGCGCTTATTGATTCATTTAGATTGTTTCGTAGCGTAAATCTTTCTGGAGCAGATGTTGAGCTCTCATTTCAGCCATATTCAGCAGCCCGGATGCTGTCACAATGCTCCTAAATATTCCTGTCATTGTTGTGTGATTATTTAATGTGTTAATGTATTTGATGTTACCCACATCTATCAAGATGAACACATTAGCTTCTCAATTACATAACACAGGCTTGATGCAATCACGCGGCCTTCCCACTATGAGCCAAAGCAAAACAGGGTGTAACCTGGAATGTAACAAAAACAGGGCCCACCCCTCGGCACCCCCTCGGCACCAGAGCCCAACGTCCAGCAGCCTGTTTGGAGTCAGTCCCCCTCGAGTGCTCTGAGAATGAGGTTTTAACATGGAGGTGATAATGACAACACGCCATGTCTGACATCAGTGGGGCAGGATGTGTGTGTGTGTGTGTGTGTGTGTGTGTGTGCGCGCGCGAGAGAGAGAGACGGGGGAGACAAAATGGTACTTATATAATAACAGGATGGAAACGAGAGGCACAGCAGTTGTTAGAGCAAACAAATCCTCTGGTAACTATATAAAATTTCAACTATATTACTGTACTTAAAGTGAGATTAAATCTGAATGCAGCGAAAAATCTTAATGTATTGATCAGTGCAGGTCATGAAAAGACTGCACTGCAATCTGTAGGAACATCACGCTGCTGCTGCCAGACTGTCCTTTAAGTACACGAGCACGAGTGCTGGAGATAATGGTCCCATCTATCAGTCAAACAAGTGTGTGTACACACACACACACACACACACACACACACACACACACAAACACACACACCAGAAAAAACAACGCTGCACTGTAGCTGCTGTTTTACTGTAAATCCATTGGGCTAAGACACGAGACGAGGTGAATTATAGGGTTTTTGTGTGTTAGTGTGTGTGTGTGTGTGTGTGTGTGTGGGGCGAGAGACAGACAAGGGAGAGAGAGAGCAAGAATGAGAGAGAGAACACAGTGAGTTTGCAACAACAGAGCAGAGTGATTGTTTAAGCAGAGATATGACCCAGGTGTAACACAAAGCATATGGGGAATCATAATATGGAGGACAAAAACAAAACATTAACGATGCTTACATCTATTGTTTTAATTTATTTAGAGTTAAAACTCAATTTTGAATAAAAGGCGGATTACACTTCTGATACCTCAAGTAGAAAACCGATCAATGAACATTCAATTTTGAACATTAAATCCCCAACAGGAGCAACCATTCTCTCAGAAGTTTTTTCCTCCTCACCTCCTCCACCAACTTACATCTATCTAAAAGAGAAAAACTATCCATCCATCCATCCAACCATTCATCCAACCATCCATCCATCCATCCATCCATCCATTGCTTATCTGTTAGGGGTCGTGGGGTGGGGGAGGGGGTCTGGAGCCTATCCCAGCTGACATTGGGAGAGAGGCAGGGTTCACCCTAGACGGATCACCAGTCCATCGCAGGGCCAACAGGAGCAATTAGGGGTTCAGCATCTTGCTCAAGCATACTTGGACATGGCCACCGGGGGAAGTGAGGATCGACCCTTCGGTCACGCTGCCTCTGAGCCATCCCGCCCCTGGGAAAAACTACAAAACTACAATTAATTCTCTTACCAATAGCAGATTAAGGAGACACTGCTACCACCATCGAGTTTGAGATAATGGAGCCACTGAATGTCGTCACTACAGTGCTCGCTGCAAACCACCACCTCATTTAAAGGAGGTCTAGTGATCAAAACTGAACCTGATCGTCTCAGAAGGGACGAATTCATGGTAGAGCTGTTGGATCACATCCAACGATTTAAGTGGACCCACTGAAGAAGCAGGTAATGTATAAGTAATGCTAAATAACCGAACGCATAATCATTACGCTCTTTTGACCCTGCTGATCAACCCTGCTAAACAGTGCAATTAGGATTACTTAGTCTATTACCACAGTAACAGAAGTAAATCAAAGAAATGAATACGGATTTGTGGAAATGTTAAAAAAAACGATTTTTTGTGAACTGGTATTTTTCCACCCTCACATCACATCAGTGCAAAATCCCAAAATAAATACACAAGGAAGAGAGTCTAATCCACGTCACTAAAACTAAATGGATTTAATCTGTGTCTAATTTCAGACCCTGTTCACGGGGCTGTTTGTGTTTCAACAGGAACTCAGAGCATAATCCACTCATTAGACGCGAAAACAAAAGCATCAGGAGTAACAGAGAAGTAGCACTCCCCAAACATGACATAAAAGATACTTTTATCTTCAACCCAGCTGACGTCACCGCTTTCTTCCCTTGAAACAACATTCCTGCGATAAAAGCAGCAGACACTTCAGCACTTCTGTAACAGCAATATTGTTGTTGGCCTCCAGCATTCACTGAGATACAGGAAGGAAGTTGATGACACCAAGAACTTCTTCCAGACCGAAAGAGAATTGAAATATGAAAGCGTTCGTAGTTCCGTGTTATTTAAATCAGCACCTTTTGTTATTGAGATCCCACGAGAAGGCAAAAGGGTGAGCTGTCGTAGAGCAGAGCAGCACAAAAGCAAAACAAGTCATTTGTTCTTTTTTTTCTTTTACAATTATAGATTTACTTCATTCCCATGAGGACACACGCAGACCTCTCACCTGCTCATCAGGTGTTGGGCGAATATGAACGAACGCGCCAATCTGAACAGATCTTGGAATGCAGGACAACCAAAGAATGGGCAAGAACCAATTGAATCAGGCTTGAACAAGTCTGACGAGGGCTAGATGAGAGGAGCGATTCTTTAAATCGGACTTCGAACGAGACTGACTGAAGGATTCACCTGAACTGGCTTCTAATTCCCGACGAATTTCTGCTTGGAGGCAAAAACGAGAACTCAAGATTGAGTTCAGATGCCGGGCTACTGTCTCTGAACATAAATGACCAAAGAAGAAAGAAAGAGGAAAAGCATATGAGTTTTTTTTGGAACAAGGTAACCTCTGTTTGAGAAAATAATGAAATGATCAATGATCCTTTTGATCAACAAATTAATGAGTTGTTGAGATTCAAAAAAGGTCAGATACAATGACCTTCATGGACTAGAAGGAAGGAACCAGAACTGTGACCACTACCTCTCATTGGTATTCCCAGAAATATGAGGACCTGCTGCAATCAGAGGAAATTAAAAGGGCTTATAGCCTTTAACAATCAGGGATAACGGGTGGAAAAGGTGTGAGAGAGTAATGAAAGGAGTATTTCATCATTGAAGTACATGGACGTGTAGTAGGGGGTCAGAGTCAGTGCCGAGCCACCTTCCGTACACACGTCTAATGTATCGATCTGTCCGACTACTGAACGCCGCTGACGGAGGATTAATTGACCCCATCTGGATGATAAGACCTCTCTGAGCACAACTATGCCCTTGACCTAATTCCCTGCTCTCAGCCAGGGCCGCTGTCACTCTGCAGCCAATCTGATGAACCATCAAGGGAAAGGAGACATCACACACACACACACACACACACACACACACACACACACACACACACACACACACACACACACACACACACACACACACAGTAAACACAACCAAGAAGGGCAAGACAAGCTGGTACGGAGCAGCAGCAGCCCTGCCAAGCCCGCTGGTTCGCAGATGAAGAGTGGTGATTGATTTCCAGCAGACACAGAGCTCACTGTCCCCCCACCCACCCACCCTCCTCAGCCCCAACCCAGCCTGCAGAGGCTTTAACCCATGTAGTGCTTAGCGAGAGGCAAGATCCAGCCCTCCTACTGCCCTACATTTTATACACTCGTGGACACACACTGACACGGCGTAGTTGCTGCTGCATCTGTACATGTGCCCAGTGAAATGAGCAACACTTGTACATCAGAAATGAAGCTTGACAATATTAGTTTGGTTCCAGCAGCACAGGGGTGCACTCAGCAACCCCGGCACATGCTAATACTACGAGCGTCTGAATCATTTATCGTCCTCATGTTCTACATTTTGCCCTCCTTACAGGAGAAATCAAATAAGGAATACAGCATGAATAAACATCGCAAAATTTGAAAAAAAACACACACACACTTGGAAGCAGTTTTATATGGAGAATCATGTGTTTAGGACATTTATACACACATTAGAAGCAAAACGGATCAATCAGATTACTAATTGTTTAATCGATTAAATAAATATTCACTGCCTCTCCAGTGTTCTGATATCTTCTCTCGAACATACATTTTTTAACTGCATATCTTAATCAGAGGAGGAAAAAAGGCATTTCCCCTCACTTCTGGTATTTTAGTGATAAAAAGGTAATGATAAGGTAATGATAGATTAATCAAAAGCTCAAAAAAGTGTATGTACATTTATGCAATATTGTGGAACTTCACACACCTTAAGTACTCTTGGTGTTGGCAACGCGCGCGACTCTCTCCGACTGAGTGCTCGCTCAACCTCAGACGGCCCAATGGGCTCAGCGGCTCCTTTACAGATGTAGCCACTACAGTTCCTCTCCAGGACAGTTCGCAGCCCATCAATCACAACTGTGCTGGTGGTGCACCCCATTCCTCCGGGTCCACACAGGCATCAGTCAGGAAAGCCCACTAGTGACC
Organism: Aulostomus chinensis; assembly: GCF_037954235.1. Taxonomy (NCBI): domain Eukaryota; kingdom Metazoa; phylum Chordata; class Actinopteri; order Syngnathiformes; family Aulostomidae; genus Aulostomus; species Aulostomus chinensis. The sequence continues at coordinate 17,856,851 of NC_141331.1, read as the reverse complement.
CACTTTCCTTGATTGTCCCTCGCACCTCCCTGGTCCATGATGTGACCTGCAAATCCACCACCGTTGACCCGGGGAAGTGAGCGCCGGTGTCCAAAATCCAGAGAGGAGAAGCAAAAGCGGACGTCCAGAGAATGAATTTATGCACAGAGAGTTTGACTGTAGCAGCTCCAGCCTGTGCATGCAGGAATGCCTCAGTCAGCAGAGGAGATGCAGCGAGTGAGTGAGGTAGAGGAGAGAATGAGGGATGGGAGGGATGAAGGATGCAAGCTCTGCTGCAGCTTTAACCAATACTGAGCCTTTCTCTCTTGCTCACTCGCTTGATCTGTTCCTGTAGCTACAAATTATTTTTCTTTCCTTGTATTTCTGTATTTGCACATGAAATGAGTGAGTGTGATTTACTCTGCAAAAACGTGATTCCTTTTGAGAGCCCTTTATGAAATAAATGGGTTACACCAAATGTGATCTTATATCCAGAGGGACAATTTGCTTCTGTGAGCAGGCAAACAGCAATATGGCTGAATGCTTATTTAGTTCAGCTAGCAATCCAGCGCCAATGGAAGAACACCATTGAACGGATGCCATAAAATCTGCAGCAGTCAGCAGCTTTCAAAAATACAAATTAAAAAAAGGTCATAAAACAACATTTGCAGAAATAAAATATCAACCCAATGACTCCTCCGGAGCCTAAAAGAAATCTGTGTTTACAAAACACAGCAAGGACACGGGAGGATTTAAACCTTTCAGGCCAAGACATCAAATGGGGAGTTTTCTCTTCTAAAAGATTAGCTGCCGCTGCTGCTGCCGCTTGATCACAGGCTGGCTGCTCTGCCAAGTACACAGATATATTGGGAGTGCAACAACAAAATCTGATCGTACACAAGCTTGCTAAATGCCAGAGCATGATTCATCTACGAGCATGACCTTTATTAAAATGTCTCAGGATTTAACAGACAGCCAAGACAGGAAAGCAGCAAATTTTTCATGAACTTCAAAAAAAAAAAAAAAAAAAAAACAGCTGGAAAATCACCTCCCTTCCTTGATGTCGTGAGTGCTTTTGCAAATGGAGAAGCTGCACATTAAAACAACCGCCCGCAAAAAATACTTTTTACTTCTTGATAGAGGAGAGCTCGTCACTAAATTCCTCTTGTGAGCGGGTAAAAATCTGAACTTGGTGCTCACTATCAACTCGTAGTTTGGTACCTGGGAGCCCATCTGACTGAGAGAGTGAAAGTGTACATTACAGAAAGGAGGAAAAAGACGGAGGCCATGCGATGCGATCAATCCCACCACAGAATGTGAGCCGAAAGAGATCTCAAGTGTGGTTACACTTCAGAATTTGAAACCGACACACCTGACCTGAGGAAAAACTTTATCAAACACAATATATATCAGACGGGGCACTCATGCTTGGCCCAGTTGCCCAACAGTAATCTGAATCATGATTGTCGTCAACCCCGCTGTACCCAAAGCCTAATCTTGGACACCATCGGCTATCAGGGTTGCCGGTGCAGTTAGTGGATATCCGGTCCAAGACTTCCCTCTTCCATCATCTGCTTGTTGTTCACAGGCCGTATAGTAACTTGAAACATTCGCATGGCATTGAAAGATGACAAATACAAGCAAATTGTTTCAAAAGTAGCCAATTTTTTCAAACCTTGCATTTTGGCCGATACGTTCCTTCTCTTGGCAGTCGACATGGACTGTTTACATGGACATAATCGATTGGTCAAAGCTCCTCAAACGAAAACCAGGAGCATCCTTCTCCCAACATTTTCTCCCTTGACCACAGATCCTGTATTTACATGCAAAGTCTGTTAAAAGAGATTACCGAAACCCTGACCCTGTAGCTTCTAATAAGAGCTGGCAAAGGCTAGCATTAGTCAGGGCTCAATGGGGTTTGCAGTCCTCGGTAGCATTGTCTGATGGAGCAGATAGGTTTGCTACTTAAGGTTGAATATTTTGTCGACAGTATCGTACAAGTGGAATCGACCATTTACCTCGGCCGAGCTCCCAGATTATGTCAGGTCCACTCTCTGTGCCCTTGCAACTGTTCCATGCCGAGGCCCACCCCCTTTAACAGTGAAGGGCCAGGGAAGCAAACAGAGCCTGGGTGTGGTACACAGCAATCTCGCTAATCAAAGCAACTGGACTTTGTGGGTCAAATGTGCTTTGAAACGGTTCAGCTCATCCGTTTGTAGTTGAAGTGTGCACTAGATATCTGATTGACTAATGCTGTTAGTCAATCAGTTTTAACAATTGAAATTACTCTTAGGAAAAAATTAAATGAACAAAGAAAGTACTGTCAGGTACCAGCACCGTTATCTGTTCAAATGTGAACCATACCCAACCTTGCTTGTGCTCAGCTTTCACAGAGCAGAGTTCGTCTTGGTTTATTTATCCCTGTCTCTGCCCTTCCTGCAGCTGCAAAATACAAAAGATCTCAATAGGAAAAAAAAAAAAAAATCAGACATGACACATCCTCCTGCTGCTGAGGGTTACTTTCATTTAAAAAATGTTGGACAAAATCACTGGTGTCAAAAAACAAATCTGGAAACTTCACTAAAATCCTCCCGAATGTCAAGTTATCTTTAAAATACTGTACACACTGACATCTGGAGGAATCCTCCTTACATCATTGGTGCACCAAGCTATAAATGCTTGCACGCATTCCTGCTGCTGCTGCGTTAATATTTCAGTAGTGCTTGACACACTGAACTACATTTGACTGTACGATGAGCTGAGCAGCCTGCAAGCAGCTGAGGACATATACAGTAAGAGCAGAGTCAATCGTTGAGAGAGAGAGAGAGAGAGACTATGCTCACTGAGCTGTTAGAAATGTGTCTGGCTTTGTGCTTCATCTTTTTTCACACTTCTGAGCGACACTCCACCTTGCGTCTCTGCAACTCACCGTGCAAAATAACAGAATTTGCTAAAAGGTAAAGCCAAAATATACATTCCAAACACTGTACGAACAGGAGCTATAGGTTCTCCAGCAACAACAACATTTTTTAATATTTTCTGCAAGTCTGCCGGAGAACAAATATGTGTTTGTCTGTCAGAACAACCAGTTGCCATAATTGCTACTATAGCTAAGTGGGCAGTAAAAACAGGAGTGCAACAAAACGGACAATGATGCAGGGCTGTAAGTAGACACCCTCTGAAGTGTCACAGCTGGCGATCATAAATCACTCAGCCCGAGGACACAGATTCTTCTTGTGCGTGTAGAAACATGCTCACAACAATGTACTGTAATGAGGCCGGCAACTCCGCTGTTGAGGCATTGTACAGAATGTTAATCTATAGACAAAAATATGATGGTGATTTAGATTTGGGGAACTAGTGATGCATCATAAAGACAGAACCAGTAGAGGTGCACGCAGGAAAAGTGAGAGAAACAGATGGATATGAAACAGAACAAAGGCCTCCAGCTGGAGGTAAGTCTGCCAAGTTTCATGCACTCCACAAATAGCCCAATAAAAATTAAGTCATCTCAGGAAAATTTGGGCTCTAAACAGAAAACTGATTTATGAGCGGTGCCCATGAAGTGCTAGAGATGTTTGTTTGTATTGGGAAGAGATGTCTTCATCGTGAACAAGGTGCAGAAAAATGACTCCAAGCTACCTGCTACTAAAATGCTAACATTCGGATGCGTAAAGAGAAGTGGATACAGCGTCAGTGTCATGATGACGCACAAGCAAAAAAAGAAAGGAAAAGAAAAAGGCAACCTATAGGAGGATAAAGCAAGTGAGGGGGATACAGTTATCTGTGGCCTCTGCACTTTCATATACTGTTGGACCATACGGATCAAACAATGGGAATTTCACATTTTAAAACTATAGGGAAATGTCTTTTTTGGCTACAGTGTGTCATGTGACTGACGCCATAGTTGTAATTACATGGTTTGTCCACTCTGTTGGTGCAGTTCTTGTCTCCAGGTCTTCTTCAACAATGCATCCATGTATGAAACAATCAACAAAGGTTAATCAGGAGGTTAGATCAGTCGGCCATCACATGATTAGACGATACAAAGGCATGACGACTTAGCTCCTGGGTCTGTTCTGATGACCTTCTGATGGTTAGCAGGGGAGAAAGTGATGCAAGACAGACCACAGCACCACCCTGTCATCAAAATATGTTCACATCTGCTCACAAAAAGCCAATAAAGCAATGGCTGCGTGCCAAACTTGAGACTTCACTGTGTTTGACATGGTGGTAACAACATGGTTTGAATCCACTGCTATATTTCCTGCTCCTGTTCACATACAACCACCTGCAGGAAGAGTGACTAAATGCCTCCCGGGTTTGTGTCTGAATACTGCAACAGGCGTCAGTGTCCGCCACAATCGATAAATTATTAAGGTCAGACAGGAGATTGCTGAGTCATTGGGTGTAGCTCAATTTCTCCCTGCAGTCTGCAGGTCCTCTTAAATGAATGTTGCAGTTAAATGTCCTTTTTAGCACAAGAAACACGTGCCAAGACAGGCAAAATCAATGTCATCTATATTTCTGCCTGAACGTCTACATATGTCTTCATCTGCCTCTACCAGTACAGCGTGACTGTGTCTGCTACTCTAAATCACGAGTTGAGGCTCCAGGCAAGGCTACTATGAGAGCGCAGTTCTATCCGTTCAAGCGCGAACGTCCTCTGTGGGGTACAGAAACTGTGACGATCCAGCAGCTCTGCTAAAATCTGCAGCAGCTGCAGAGGAGATAAGAGGCCGGCTGAAACACTGCTGGGCGAGTGCAGTGGCGTGGATTACTGCTGCAGTTGTTCCAGCCAGGCTACGCTGTCTTCAGCAGGTTATATAGCGGAGATATTACCAGGCCTGTTTGCATCGATTTAAAAACAGAGATGAGCACACAGTAGAGACGCTTTACCAGACGATATTTGGCATTGTTACCCAATCTTGTTTGAACAACTAATTGTTGCAGCTCTATCTTTTTTTTATTATTATTATTAGAAGCCAAGACGCATTTGATGAAAACAACATTTTAAATTTTGCATAACGTGTTCTTTAGTTGCTGTTCCATTTAATTGTCCAGTAATTAAAGTTGACTTTGGAAGAATTGCAAAAGGAAACAAATTGAGAACGTTTGTTTGGCAACTTTCAAAATCCTTGAATCACAACTGCTACAATATGCGTCTTCAACGTTTCACGTTATTAGAAATGCAACCAAAACTATCCCTTTTATTTTTTAATTTTCTTGTCTACAAGGCATCCAAGTGCCTCACACGGGCCTCTGAGAAGACGGAATGTTGAAGATTTCGTTAACTTTACCGGAGGGGGGATGAGTTTCAGTCTTTATTCCATTTGAACTCGAAAATCGTAATTCGTACTTTCACAAATGGAAATTTCTGGAATCCCACCTGAGGTCGGACACTCAAGAGATACGTGGCCAAACGTTAGATCTCAAATCAAAACGGCTGCTCTGCTCATCAGTCGTGTGAAAACTTTGAAAAGATACAGCTTCTAATTATATCAAATTTATAATACTTCATCTGCATGTTTCTACGACGCAAACAAAACAACAGCTGCTGTTAGTAAAAGCTGTAAACATTGTGTGATTTTTCTCTCCACACATATCCCCACTACAACTGGAACGCAGTGGACTCAGTGTGATGTCACTCCCAGTTCTCACCTCTGAAGGGAGTCGACTGTGGTTAAAAAAAAAAAAAAATCCATAAAAATGTACATCGTGCAATAATTGCTATAAGTTGCGAAAACCTTCAAATAACCGCAAAAAATCAACGTGTTCGTCGATTCAGCCACTCGTATGTCCAACAGCAGAAGGGGCCCCGCTGAGGCTGCTTCTAAGAGGGCCAGCACTTGTACTGCTGCACCAGTTCTGGTCTCAGGTAGGACTGCTGTACCAACATCAACATCAGGAAAATACCCACATTCAACATCTGCTGACCTGCTGTAACCCTCCAAACAGCACCCTTGTAGGAATACAGCAATTTCTAGTTGTAAATAGCGAGTGGTGGGTGGGGCTGCATTAAAACATCAAAGCCTGCTCATGTGGAAAGTGAAGGGTTGGCCCCAGTGTCTCCTTTCACACTCCCTCACAAAACAAAGCCAAAAAGGTTCTCTGCATGCCTTGGAGTTCAAGAGGAGCTGGCGTCTCATCTGAGGAGTCTCTCTGGGATGAAGGTAAAGTCAGCAGCTGCACACAGATCCATGCCCAGCCTCTGCAGGGAGAGCGTGTGTGTGTGTGTGTGTGACCTGAGAGAGGACACAATGGGGAAGACCATAGAGATGCTATCCACACTCCAATGTTGCAGATAAAACAGGCTGGTTCTGTTCTGGAAACCTCTGAGAACTACGAAGGGGATGTGGCTGTTTCCTGCTGATCTGTGTGTGTGTGTGTGTGTGTGTGTGTGTATGTGTACTTTGTCATAACGAAGCCACCCCCCTCTCTGCCCACAGTCCTTCAAATTCAATCAAAGCTCCCAGAGAGAGCAAAAATGGAATAAATAAAACTCTCTTGTCAGTGATAAAGCCAGAAACTCTTAACCCTCAAGAGATTTTTAAGCGTGCCACTTCCTGACAAAGTTTCTCAAGCGTTTTTATTTGAGAAGCAAGCACTGCCCTGGAGTTTAACATGTGGGTGGGCTACAGAGATAGGCCTGGAATTTCAATAAGTCAAATGCTTCACATTTCAGAATCCTAAAATACGAGACGCATGACAACAGAGAGAGGCGACTACAGAGTGTGTCTTCTAATAGTGGGACTGCTTCGTGTCAGGTTATCCTGTCCTTTCTAAAACGGTACAAAACAAATAAAACAGGCCCACATCCTCTTCCTTTAACTTGTTATTTTGGGAAAGTTTATTTATCCAAGAAGGAGAAATTGGTCCATTTTCCTGAGGGGACCTCTTCCGTTACTTTGGAGTGGTGCCACCAGGAGCAGAATATGTTGCACAAAGGCACAAATGTGCACAAATCCATCCACTGTGTGTGTGTGTGTGTGTGTGTGTGTGTGTGTGTGTTCTCTGAGGTGGTTTCACCCCAACGTTAATAATCAAGCACAGCCTTTGCACAAGCGCCTGCTGCAGCACCAGCAGAGAGGGTCTGAAGCAGTGCCAAACCCCCGAGGGTCCGCCATCACCCACTCACCACTGCCAACTGTGTTTTTGGTTTCACTCGACACAACATAAAATAACCTCCAAAAAATAGACTTGCTTACTCAAGCTTTCCGCACATCACAAAAGTGGCTGGATTGCACATCTAAAAGTTGAACGATTTAAAAATGAAGTTGCAAACTTTTTCTCAGGAAACTGCATGATGAAGCACAGAGGAAAAGAAGAAAAAACAGAAAAAGGGGTCAAAAGACAACTGATTTCTTTCTCAAATAGTAATTTGAAGTCTTCCCTGCATCACACATTTGGCGCAGCTGTTTTGTGAGGATATTTGCATAATAAATTCCTTAACTCTAATCCTTGTCCTAACCTTAAACTAAACTCAAATGTAATCTTTACCCCCAAAACAGCTCTTTAAATGTCTCTGAATATGGCAACTGACCAAAAGTACCTTATTTTCTAATCTTATTAAAATGTCCTCACAGAGATCGTACTCTTATCAGTCCTCACAGACAGCTGTACAAGTGTGGTTTCACTCCACACACACACACACACACACACACACACACACACACACACACACACACACACACACACACAGGATCTCCTTACAGAGAGACAGCCAAAGTGAAAGAATATTTTATTTTACTGCCACCTACAGGCCAAAAATGATACACATTAAAAACAACCATCAGAAGTATTAAAGGCCTCAGAGACAAATCAGTGAGCCTGAACTGGATGATGGATGAGGTTCTGCCGCTGTGTTGTGACCAGAGTCAGTCTTGCGCTTCATTGCAGTGATACTTTACAGACGGAGCACACAACACTCTTCCCTGCCGTCGGCCTTACTATTGGTAGAATGCAGCCATTGTGTGTAACGCGTGTGATTTCCCACAGCTCAGCGTGAAAACAATCATTCACAACACTCGAGTCACTATCCAGGAAGGAGGAGAGACCGTACAGGAAGCCAGAAGAACAAGAACCCTGCTGACTTTATTTGTACAGCACCACAAACTCATTCAAATGACAATCACAGGCCTGACATGTGGCTGCCCAGGACAACTCAGTGATACATAGAGACATGACAACAACTGTCACTCCTTTATTCAATAAAAAGGAAAAGGTCCCCACATTCACCACACAGAGAAAAACATCCCCCTCCATGATGAGCTGTCATCACTTCCTGTGGTGAACAAGCCTCGCCGAGTCAGCGGCCAGTGCTCAGGTGTCACGCAGATTTCAGAAGGAGCGCCCATCATCGGGGTCAGGCTCTGACATGCAGTATGGCAGCTCAGAGCTGAGACATCCCAGACAAGTCTGCACTGGCCTGACAGGAGCCCTTCAGACTGGGAGCCTGCTATGAGACACAAGCAGGTCCAGTAGGACCATTAAACCAGCGTCAGTGTGGTAAATACTTCCTGCAGCTCTATTAATCAGGTTAAACTTCATGGCGTTTGACATTATGTAGGCGCAGAAGCGAAATAGTTACGACTTTATTAATATTGACTCATCGAGCGGTCACTTTAAGTCGAGCTGGCATAAAAAAAAAATATGCCATCAGTTCAGATGATCAAGAACATACACAAAAAAATACAGAAATATATTTATGTTTCTATATCAAAATCACATAATATGTTCTCACTAAAAAAACCAACAACACTTCATTAAATAACAGCTGGATTCCACCAGCTTTATGTCACATGTGCAACGGTTTTGCTCGGTCATGCATGCGCATCTCCCGTTCCTGTGTTTTTCATCACTTAAATGCAAGAATATCTTCATCTATCGAATTTAAAAGATTTAACTCAATAAAAACATCACAAACCTCTACTCTTTAAGTGATATAACCTTAATAGGTAACAGATGAAGACTGAACAGTAAGCCAGTCTGAAGCAGCTAATGAATAATATCCTCAAACACATCCCGGAATATTTTCCTGGTACTATATAGACTGAGATGGACTCAAACCTCCCACGATACAACACATCCTTTCCATGTGATACCGTACTGTACATCTCTCTGTTGTACACACAAGACGTCAGGAGGGGAAGACGGATGTTAAGATGTTGCCGCGGTTCAGCGTGGGACAGCAGGAGGAAGGTTTACACAGCCTGGGATGAAGTGAGAAAGCACTTTAATCGGGTCTGTCATTAAACTGACAAAAAAAAAAAACGCGTCAGGATTTAACGGGAAAGTGGAAACAAGGAAAAAGAGGACGAGACAACAGAGGAAGAGAACAAAAAAGCCGAGAACACGGGTCTTTTAACAGGAGGAGAGCACAAGGGTAAAGATGCTGATGTGAAGACGGTGGGGATGATGATGATGATGATGATTATGGGGGGGTTTGTGAACCTTTAAAGCATCAGCTCATCTCAGTTGGTACAATCAGTGGAAATCCTCTTGAGCCTGATTCTCTGAGCACTGCTGACAATCGAGGGAAACAAACGACGGAGGAGGAGATGAGGGCACGTCCGTACACCTGCGCCGCTACCGGGACAGCAGGTCTGACTGTGATACTGAACCACGGACCCTCCAGGAGACCCCAACACGTCGATACATGACTGCGCAGATACTAACATGTTGTGATCCAACTGCACGAATATATAAATACACTGTATAACAATGCCCTGCATGTTTGAATAAATCGCTGACATTTCGATTTTATTGTTTCCTTCCTACATAGTCAGGCCACGTGGGAACATTTTATTTAAATGAATGAATTAATACTTCTTTAAATCACATGACGTTACTTTTGGCATACTACGACTCCATGCAGTCGTCATAACATCTCTCTGGACATTTGCCTCTTGCAGACGTAGCTACAAACTACTGCAGGAGTTTGGATCGATTTGTCACATAAGCCAAAGTCAGAACTTTGGAAGTTCTGGATCATTTTTATTTAGAAAAAGACAAATCTATTTACTGCATAAAGATCATCTCAGTTTAACATTTTTAAAATTGATTTTTAGTGGATTTATCCATATTGTAGCCTCAAACTTACTTTCATGTGTACAAGCTTGTTTTATATCACAAGAATTGCAATTATTGTACTGTTACTCAAAAGAATTTTTTTTTTTTTATAAAGACATGAAGGTGGTGAACTTGATCTGTATGTTCATATTGAAGTACACCAGTATAAATCCGCGATGTGCTATCAGGCATCATCTTCATTGTTCCACAGGTGGGGGGGGGGGCTTTGTTGGGTGGCAAGTTGCCTTCTTCCTGTTGTAGCTACAGTTTGTTGGTGCCGTCGGAGCAAATCAAGCGGTGCCTTGACAAACCCCTTTTCACAGGCTCCCGCCCTTCCTGACAGAGGAAACACATGTTATGGGATACATCCCAGTAAAAGAATGGCTCGCCTCAAACCATTAGACCTGAGCTGCACACTTTGTCTCTCTGCCTCTTTGTCTTAAAAACATGCTGGTTGATTTTAAGGAAGAGAAGAGCAACTCTCTGTAGACAAAAAAAAAAAAAAAAGCCCAAACAATCCTATTATTTGTTGCTGATCCGTTGGAGTGAACCTGCCTCTCGGATCAGCTTCATTTCCAAGTGAGCTGTGTGGCTGCTATGGCAACTAAGATGGATTTGACATTTTTGTGGGTCTCAAGAGGCTCACATGAGTAAACGTCAGAATTACATCATCTAAACATGTTGGAGCCACATAGGGAAGAATGTCCTAGGAATAGTTAGCGCTTCCATGCTAATCAGATGACTGTAGTAAATGCAGCACGCCACTGGGGGGGAGGGGGGGGGGGGTGTCGTCGGCCTTGAGCGGAGACACTAACAGGAGATTAAGTTAAGTCAGGAATACTGAGCTGCTTTACTGCACAGGGGCGAACAACATGGATGTGATTGTACATGCTGGACACCATGTCTGTTTTAAAGTGTAAGATAAGGCTCGGCTCACTCTCTTGGCCTGCATGGCAATCCAGGAGTTCGCCTTCACACACAGCTCACTCCAATTATCCACCCGGCGTCCTGCACACTCAGTACAATCCTGCTACCTTATCCCGACATTTTTTTTCTCAATATCAGCAAATGTAACAGCAGTTGAAAGAGTTTTATAAATAAATCTTTGTGAATGGGTCACGTTAAACAGAACTCATTTGTTTGCTGTGGGCAGAGTCCACAATGGAGCTTTCAAGAGGAAGAAAAAAACAAAACAACAAAAAAACAGGAGCTCAGTGTTTCGTGTAAATGTTTGGTGAATGGGCCTCGACAGCAACTCATCCTTTTACTGATCAGCAGAAGTTTGTGATACAAATTCGAGGAAACAATACAGCTGGATTTTTTTTTTTAAATCTAAAGGTGAGATGAAACCCCGCCTCCAGCAGGTTGTGCCCCTCCCTCTCCTTCCCTCACTGACCTACAGTGTCACAGAGAGGAATGTCAGCTATGCAGCCGGCCTGGTGAAAAGTTATTAGAGTTGATCCCCTCTGGCTATAGCGGGTCCCGTCCACACACTGCTCACTGCACAAAGCCATAAGAAGTCGGTTTCATTAACCTAACACAGCACGCACCGTGGGAAAGAGAGAGGAGGGTTCACACTGCGCAGACTTTAATCTGTTTACCTAAATAATCATGTGTTTATCCGCCTCTGCTTTGGTGTAGTGGCTGAATAAGTACATAAAGGTCCGAAACATTCAAGGGAATCCCAGATAAACAACAGGGAGTTTTACTTCTGGTCCTTAGCCCAGAGCAGGAATGATAAGTACTTCCCAAAGCACTTCAGAGGGGGAATAAATACTCATTCAGCACTCCAACATTTCTCCTCTCTTACGAGTTTAATAAGTCCAGATGATTCCTCTGCCTGGATAGAAATAAAGGAGCCTAGCCTCTGTATCACTTGTATTTCTCTGCTACAGCATTCAGCAACCGAGCCTTCTTTGAGCCACAAGTGAATGGAGGGCTACTGACCACAACTGGGCAATGTTGGGGGAGTCATGCTGTTTAAAGCAGATTTACCTCCTGAGAACAGGCCGGGAGCTCTGTACTCCAGAAGTGTGTGAAAAAGAGCAAGTTTAATTCCACAAGGTGTCACAGATGCAGTCTGGACTTGACTCTCTGACCACATGTGCATGTGAGTTTGTGTGTGTGTTCTTGTTCTTGCTACATAGAGGTTTCCAACCAAATTCTAAACAACAGAGTGAGGACATTTTGGCCAAACCTCACTTCTTCAAAGGGCCGTCTGAAGGTCAAGACTTGGTTTTAGGGTCGAGGTTAGAATCAGGTTGGTTAGATTCAGGGTGAGGGGCTAGGGAATGCAATACGTCAATGAAAGTCCTTACAAAGATATAAGTACAAGTGTGTGTGTGTGTGTGTGTGTGTGTGTGTATGAGTAACATATAAACATTAAAAATTGACAGTTCCAACACTGTATTTCTACCCTCCAATCAAAATGTGTTCTAGTTCATCTGCTCAGGAAAACTACAAATTGCAACTGAAAAAAAAGTTCAGATTAAAAAAAAAAGTGGTAAAAGTGGAAGTTTCAGGCTTCGAACTATTTACTAATGTAAAAGCACCGATGTACAGGATCCTAAATGTACTCTGACTTCTTAACGTTTGACAAGTGGAAACCAATGTTCACCTGCATTGTTTGATTCTGTCTATTGTGCATGAAACTGAGCTTACAATTTGTATGCAAGGAACTTTATCGAGGTTCTGGAGCATGAATCACTGTAGAGTCAGAACACACCTCCAAGAAAAACCTTCACTGTAAAAGAAGGCATATCCTGTAATTGGCAGTGACTCAAACATGGAGAAAATGACATCTGTCAGGTGGGAAAAGTAATGACAAGGTTAAGAGTGTTGGCCTCGAGCCTACCCTCCAATCTCCCCTGTCATGCTTAGAGCAGCATTCCCACAATTACAAGTTCACGGCGAGCTGCGCTGAAGGATGCAAGGGGAACTTTTATAGACAATTCCAGTCGGCTGGGACTGGGAGAGTAAATACACCTCACAGAAAAACACACAGGGACTTAAAAGGAAATGTGGGAGTCATTAGGCTTCTCTTTCTACACATTTCTCCAGCTGACAATGTGGATGTGCTGTTGGGTCTCAAGTCATGTTGTGCTGCTTTTCAGGGCTTTAATCCGATGAGCTTAATCTGCACGTGTGAAGCGCGACGATTTTGCCTGACTGAGCCTGGCCTCGAGCAACACTAATGAATTAGTGATGGCATGCAGACCAGCGAACACCTACACTTGCTAGTTCATCCATTCACTTGCAGGGGGTGTGGCTAAAGAGTTGGAATCCCATAAAAACACAAATCAGGCACTATTTAATATGGTATTCTCATGTTTTGTGGGACCCGGTCAGTTAAGGGCCCACAGAAGCATTTATGGGCCCCCACCCCTCTTCTCTTGCTACTGTTTGTGGTGGCGCCATTCTCCTCTCAGGTCATCAAATAGCAACGCTTGGTCACGGTTCTCTGCGCGCGAGGCCCCCCTTTGCACCTGTATGCTGTCAATTACGCCAGTATAAAGCTTCTCAAGTCAGTTCTCAACTGTCCATCTATTTGAACTGCCACTGAAATCTTTTATAGAACACAACTCTGAGCTTTTTTTGGTGATAGAACCTTAAGAACAGTATTGATTAGTGGTGTGACGGTTCAGAAAGCCCAGGGTTCAGTTTGTGTTCCAGTTGGGTCACGGCGTTGTACAGCAGGGGCGATGTTAATGAGCCATCCATGCACGTGAGCATGGGCAACACACACAAGCTGATAAAACTTATGTTTCCCAGTTGGGACTAAAAAAAAATAAAAAAAAATTGCATTTAATATGCATATTGAACTTTTGAGGTTTTATTGAATGGTTCGGTATGACATCCCTTGTCATTATATATGTGTGGATATACATACATGCAGCCCATAACAACAAAGACTCTTTACATTCTCCATACGTCCAGACATTTTTCAGGCATTTGTGTGACATACATTACCTCCATTCATTCAAATGTCCTTCCTTATTAGATCATAGATGATGGCAGGCATGTTCATTACAAAACGGATTATACACCAGAGTCCTCCGCAGCTGCACGTAGGTGTGTGTTCTCCTTCCACATGAAAATAGAAACCTTAATGGCGTGGAGGACAGAGGCAAAGCATTCTCCCTTTGATGACTGCTGCTGATGATAATATGCTGCACTTATGGCTCCGCGGCAGGATGTTATGCCTCAACAGTGGGATGGAGGAGGAAGCACGCACCGATTCCCACTGTAACTGTACTGAAGTGGGAATATTCATTTGTTTAGCCCTCACTTTGAGCACCAAAAACATTCTGGTATCAAACCCTGAATTGCATTTGCACAGGAAACTGAAAAATATCTCTTGCAAACCTTGATGACCTCTGACCCTGCCCTCAATCACTGGTTTACTGTACAACATGGTGATACAGAGGAGGGATTCATTGTATTTTCATTTGGGTTTTGCAGTTGTGAGTGAAAACCAGGAATTGAACCTCCACACCTGCACTGAGCCCGTTCCATTAATACTGAAGGTTTCCCAGGAGCTCTGCCTCTCAACACGTCTCCACCTGAGTGGCCGTGTGCTATGGAGGGCGCTAAAACTAAACACTGTCACACAAGGTGCATTCCAACCCAACAACAAAACAAACTTCAACAAACTCTGACCTCACGACTGTTCTGAGCACTTCACAAGAAAAATAGTTATTGCTCGGTAAATGTTTATAGTCAGACGGTGTAAAACAAGCCACTGAGCGGTGTGTTGGGCTTGCTAACAGGAAAACACCCAGCAGCTGGCCACTTCTGTTATGGTAACCTCTGTTCTCCAAAACAATCCTGATCCATCAGGCAGAACCCTCTGTGGGGGCGGTGTGACAGCGATCCCTGCCCAAACTGTCCCCTAAATAAAACCTAACCTGCACTATCTAAGAAAAGACAAGCGCCCACTCTGGCAGGGGAGGCTGGAATACAGGAAGTAAGGGACTCTTCCTGTTCAGGCAAAATGGAAAGATTTTCGAGATCAAGGAGACAGGGAGCTCTCTCCTGCTCCAACATCTGGAGGGTTACCCATGCAGCTGTGTCATGGAAGAGGAAATCTAAAAACTCGACCATTATGTAACAACCATTTAATTGGTACATAATTATGTGTGTATAGTCACTGAGAAGACAAAAACAAAGACTCTCAGATCGCATGCTGCAGTGATTTGTGATGGGAAAAACCTGTTAAATATGAACTAACTTTTGCCAAGAAATCACTACCTAACCCTGCACAGATGTTCATGTTTAACCCTTATTTTACATTAGTTTGAATGCGGAGGACTCGGAGCTAGCACAGAGAATTACAATACTAGGAAGCCGTGATTCACATCCATGATATTTAATTTGCATTTTGAGCAAAATCCGTCCATCTTGGCTCTTCTTTGGCTCTTTGACTCCGCTCTAAATGTCAAAAGTGGCAAATCTGGTTTAAATTATGACCGCAACTGCAAAGAGCCGTGCCCAAACCCAAGCTGACAGATTTTACAGAGAGTTTGATGGGTGCTTTTTATTTCTCACATTTCCTCAGGCCTGTTCTCCACAAGCACACACGTCACTACTGCATCCAGAGGAGATGAAAAAGTTTCAGCCGATTAAGTTGTATTGAAAGCACAGGTGGAGCTGACAGGCGGCTCGACCTGCAGCATCGTAAACATAATGATGTTCGTTATTAAAACTGTAAATAACATAACCATAATGTAACAAATCACTTTTGTTACATTATTTTAAAAAAAAGTCTAGACAACACAGAATTTTGTTTTGACGAATATTCAAAACCCCAAAGAGAATCAACTCACGTTAGCAACCTCAGATCTGGAGCAACGTTTGCTGTCGACCAAAGTTTTTAAATGTCATGTGACATCATCGGGACTTTTGTGGTTTATAACTTACCAATCCTTCCAATTTTGGGGTTCAAAAATATGTTATCTGAAAAAATGTGTAATCTGATTGCTTATAAATGTATGGGCCTGTACCCCCCACCCACTGTCACACATCATCAGACCGTTCGGTCGTGAGGCTTCTCTTGAGTGATCCAGCGAGGGAGTTGTGTTGTGTTGCGCTTCCACCAGCAACTACTCGCCCAGAGCAACTGGAACTAACCCAAGGTCAGCAACGTGTCAATATTTTACAATGTAAGATATGAAGTGATGTGTCCAGTGTCAAGGTTACAGTAGTAGATGATGAAACAAAAGTTCTCCAGCTTCATTCTCTGGATGTGTTTGTTCCAAGTTGTACAATCTGAGCCTGGTCATATAACAACACCCTTGTTAGGGCTGGAAGACGACACAGTCATTAGCATATCTGTCTAACACACTGCTGTTAGATCAGCACTCAGTATTGGCCAATATGCAAATGTCAGAATCAATATCAGGGTAGCAAAAAATTTAAAAAGCAGATTTCTCCAACTTGTTACGCAAACTGGTCCAATTTAGGCTGTCATATCTGTTGATTTATTTAGTGGCACTTTGAGATAATTCGACACATGATGATAACAAAATCATCATCTTAATTTCTCACAATACACACAACATGAACAGGAATACATGTGATATGTGACAGGCAGATCAATATATACATCCAGTGGAACATTTCATTCGAATTGAACATTTTGCATCAAATCCCAATAAACATTTTTGGGCTTCTCTTCTCATGATTGGTTACAAGAGCAGCATGTATTATTGACAAGAGAGAACCCCCCTCCCCCCACTAGAGTACCATCATCATGGTAGCAGGAGTGTGTGTGTGTGTGTGTGTGTGTATGCTGACACCAACAAGCCTTAACAGTGAGACAGACACACAGAGAGCAGAGGGAGGTCAAGCAGCTTAGGCGTCGCACCACCACGCTGACGACCCAGTAATCTTCAGACGATCTGCAGCGCATGCGATGACAACCAGAGCACAAACACACAGCCGGGCGGCCGCTACCTGTTCCTTCACTTTGGTAGAGACAAATATGACTTGTGAGGATCAAACCGCTCTAATCTGAGTTGTGCAAGTTAACTTTAAGAATCTATCCAATGCTGGTGAGTAGCGTGACTAACAAATTTGGCTTCACGACATGACAGTACACGTTCCAATCTCTGTGAATGAAAAAGTCCCTGACACACTTTTCAGATTAGAATCACAAACACACACCTGCTTGAGGTATTCCCAGTATTTCCACGCCTTAGGAAGTTCCCCAAAGCCTTGAGAAAGTTAGATATCAGATCGTGGCGGGACCTGCCTCATTACTTCAATGCTATCGAGTATCCAAAGGTGCCATGTCATTTTCAAACCTGTTTTCAAGTGGCGTCCAGTTTCTGTTTGACTGATACGAAAAAAACTACAAGTCCAAAATTGAAATATCATCAGGTTTCACCTCCCTCTCACTCTACAGAACAACCACACACTCCAACATGCATGGAGGTGCGAGGGTCCTACGACCGACATGTTCAACCTGAGCACACGTGATATCAAACGTCACGTGATGCAGAAAGAGGCAGCAGGTTCGACCACACCGCAGGAATATTTGAACTCTTCATCACCGATACTCAAGGACGGCTCACACAGCAGCACGCATGTTTGTTGATAGTTGCGCTTGTTGTCTGGAGCACCACTTTCCCTGCACAGTGACTTGGTTAAGTGCGTGTGTGTTTGTGTGTATCAGCCGTGGATTGCTAATGGCATCACTCCCAGAAAACGACACCCATCTGGTGCACAGCTCCCGCGGGTCAGACGAATAACAGGACACTGAGATTCAGAGTAGATCCCCATTAGGTGGCAGGCCGTTTGGACTATTGATTACAATTACACAACACAACAACCTGCCAGCGCTTCCATACCCTGCATACATGGTTTAAACATTTCCAGCTGTGATTGATCTGTTATGCAGCCATCAGCTGATACATCTGTGTGAATGCAGTCCCTCAACTCCGCACACACTCAGCAATATCGGCTCTACCTCCTTGGAAAGCCCGTTTGTGTCCAAGTGCATCAACAAATTCAAAGCTAATGGCAGCCCTCGTGGAGCCGGTAGTGCTCTCAGCATGCCTTGAGTGAGGGACGGCTCAGCTGAGGGCTCTGGCCTATCACAGGCCTCTCTGCTCTCCACACCAACAATAAACAAAGAGGCTCTGGTCAGTGTGCGCCTTTGTGGAAATGCACAAATTGTTGGGAGACGAAGGGAGCAAAAAGCTGCACTTGACTCTAAAACGTAGCAGAGGTATCTGCTGCGCTGCCGTGCACGCAACATCCTGTCAATTAGATGATAGTCGAGCTTTTCAGGGACGGAAATATGTGTGTTCACAATGAAGCAGCATCATCGGAACGGAAGCAACAATCTCTCCTTTATGCCAGTGAAACAGATGCCTCTATTCCTGCGGTATTTACATGTTTCACGGAGGAATTAATTACACGCTGCGTGGACGGCGGTCGTGTCTTCAGCTACATTCTCGTCCCACTGAGAAACTCCAGCAAACATTTCTGCTCACACGTTTATCAACAAGCTCAGCAATCGGATGCCCATTGAGAGTAGCACAGCAGTAGCACGCAGACTTTTCAACAAAGTTAGTTCAATCCTTCTGTTGATTTCCCAACATGCATACTTATATCCATGTCTGCTCTCCTCCGGCTGGAGCTGAGTGAGAATGAATAAATAATATGAAGGTGTGGTTGGATGTCTGGGATCCTGACTCAGGATTCCATTTCTCTGACAGAGTGCCTGGATGGTGTCTGTTTCAGTTACCTAGCAACTTCTTCCAGAAAAGCTGGAGTACTCTTGGATACACAACAAAAGGACTCACTTTTCCGCAAGGAAAAGTGATACTGAAGGGTTCTCGTCCCCCACATGTTCCAAAAATGGAGGCTCGTATTCAGCAAGGTGTCACTGTCACTGGACACTTGAAATGGAATCTCCACGCTTTCCCTCGCCGGGAGGTTTAAGGTCATGTTAGAGCATCCCTCTGAAAACTGATGCCCTCATTGACAGCAAGTACAAACCACCGTGAACGGCACTGATTGAAGGAAGTCACGTGATTAAAAGTAAAACTGTAAATCAAGGCGTGAAGACTCACGCAAGTTCAAATTCGTACGTAATCCAAATTGTGCCATTTATCAAAAATTAAAAAAAAAATTCAGACTGTAAAAAGACCACTCCTGCTCCATTCATACACTCCCGATCACGCTCTCTTTATCGGTGAGGATCTTACTTCATAACAACATACAGCCTCATTCCCACGTGCTCCCACGCAGCTGACTGTTTACGTGGAAATGTGCGTAAAGCTAATTACCCCCTGCTCCAAATAAGCAGACATGATGATTGTGGCCATGGTGGTAAGGTGGGAGCGGCGGTGAAGGATTCAAGGTGTGTACTTACAACAAGCACGGACGTCCGGACCACCTCAGAGACACTTTGCCTGAGTTCAGCTGCCGTGCCGGGCTTTCCTAGTCCCCGCGTAAATTTCCTGGTCTCCGGGTGCGCAGGAGTAGCCATCACCGCGCATCGAACCTCCCTCAAAGTTATATCAGCGAAGGTTAAAGGAAACTCATCACCGGCTAATCCCTCTCCGATCCCCGCTAGTGCGCACCACGAGTTGGAAGCCGGCTCATCTTGCGGTTTCACTTCTCCGATCACTTTTTAAATTCATCGTTTATTAAATTAGCCCAGCGCTCTTCCTTCCTCTCCTGTGAGATGTGTTATCTCCATGATAAACTGTCTTTCAGAGAAGTGGCTCATTGGCCGTCCAGCGCCAGACAGGAGGTGTATAATCTGGTTTTCTCCTCGGCGGCGCACTCCGCCCCTCGCCGGTTTAAAGGCCTGCCCACTGCTGGCTGCTGCTGGGACTGACTGGACTTTGACCAGAGGGACTTTTCTATCGACGTTGTCCTCATTTTACAGTGACGAATCACCTGGAGAACATGACGGCTATGTTCTCTTAGGCGTTTGATGAGTTGCGATGTTGAAATGTCTTTAATGGTACAAATGAAAAACTCAGCATCCGTACAGCCAAGTTTCATAGTCTGGGGTCTGAGATTCAGGGTTCGAGGAGGGAAGGACACCATTACTTTACTTACATTTTATTGATTTTCCCTCTGGGATCAATAAAGCACATATCTATCTATCTATCTATCTATCTATCTGTAGAAATTGCCTGAGAAAATAATACTCTAGCAGAAAACTCAATCCAAATTTTCCTTTCGGAGAGATTTGACAGGTTTTTTTTTTTTTCCTCAAGTAACAAAAGTAAAAGTACACTTTCTACACGATGTTTGTGTATTCAAATATGTTAGCAGGTAGAAAAGCAGAAGGTTAAAGATGATGGGGTGACAGTTAGAATGACGGAGGTCTAAGTAGGAGATTGTCAAAGAGGTTTTAAGTCACACAGCTCAGCACCTCATCAGACAAAGGGCCCAAGGAATAGAAGAGATCTGAGATCAAAGGCGGGGATTGACAGGATGATTATTTTACATCAAACATCCCGCAGCCTCTCAAACAATGTGCACTGCACTTGAATTTTAGAATTGAAAAAGAATATTTAGCATGTTTGCATTGTACAATAGATGGTTCTTACTAAACACTACAATTCCAATATGAATATCTGCCCCTCCCCCCCCATACATCTGGTTCTCAAGACATGAGTTGCTGCTTCTCCAACATCCCTCAGAGCGGTGTCTCCTAGGTGTAAATGGGGCGCTATGGCCTCCGTACTTGTTCAATGTACGCGTCTCATTTTATAAATTACATTTAATGCCTTTTAATCAAAAGTTGTTCATGTTGTGACTTTGCTGATCTGCTCTGTTTTTGCTAAATCATGTTCGTCCATCCTGGGAGAGCGATCCCTCCTCTGTGGCTCTCCCGGAGGTTTCTGTCTTGTTTCCCTGTTAAAAGGGGTTTTTGGGCTACTGCCTGTACACCACTTGGGGGTCCAATGATGCCTCCCGATGCAAACTATTTTTAAGTGTAGGCAGCATGATAAAATTTGATGTAACTGAGAGACGATTCTGAAAAACAAAGGTTGCACATAAGCAGTGCTGAAATTCTATTCTCATCATTTCAAAGGAAACTGATTGGTTTGGCATGCAGGGGTAAAGAAGAATGAATCAATGAACCATTCAAGGGCGCTTTCTCCATCTCGAGGCTCTACCCATTAGTGGTATATTGGCAAGTCAGTGTAGAAGCTCCACTGAGCCAACGACGCCATCTGTTGGTCACAGCTGGAAGGAGCTACTGTACTGAAGTGATGGTGCCATAAGCAAAAAAAAAAAAATACCCAAAACACAACATTAATTTGAATAAGTCTTTTTTTATTGCTTTCATTTCCAAAGAGCTCTCTGTTGTCTGGAGAAAAAAAAACCCACTGCATTTCTCAGTAGAACCGAGTTTTTCCATCCTTTAAGCTTCACTGCAAAACCCTATCAAATGCATATTTCCATTCATTTGGACCCATAAAAAGATCTGTAGGAGGGAGGCAGCCTTGTTCAGTGAGGGCGACGGTGCTCGGAACTGAAAGGTTTTCTATTTCACACAATCCTTAAAGCTTTCAATTACACTTACTTTCATAATACGACGATTATGAACACGTCCCACATTTTCTCGTACACAGTTGACAAAAAAAAACAAAAAACAAAAAGATGTATTCATACAAGAAAAGATCCGCAAATAGAGTATTTACTTGAAATGTTATTAGTGTTGATGGCAGCGACCTTGGAGGGTCTTTAATACAACAGAGGAGTTTTTATATTTTCATCACACAAGAACACACTGCAACGGGCAGAGCATTGAGTTTTAAAGGGCGGCCTGTTTTTACATGATTTTTAATGTCATTGTGTACAGTACAGGAGACACTCTTCACCCTTAATGTAACAAAATAGCATCTAAAAGTTCGGAACATTGATAGAAATCATTTTGGCACTGAAGTTGCGGGACATTTTCAAAGCAGCCGTTTTTCCATCGAATGTAGACAAAAATGTTATGACAATGCCGTGATAGTTTAACCATCTAAGAAAGAAAGGCTGAATATTTATATCAGCTTCTTTAAAAATTAAAAAATTAAAAAAAAAATGGCAGCATGTAAAACCAGAAAGATAGGAAGTGGTTCAGACCGTTAGAAAACAGTACAAAATGACATCCTTAAAAAGAGGTTTCAGAGTTGAGTAAAAATGCAGTCTTTGATGCAGTCTAAACCAGCGGACGTGTCACCATTAAAGCATTAAAAAGCACCAAAAATGTGCATGAACACATGTACAAATGTCTCAGATATGTGTAGAAAGAAAAGCAAAGAGTCCAAGGGGGCGGGGCAGATGCCCACCCGAGCGAGACAGCGTGTGGAAAGTAGGCGGACCACCTCAGTGAGCGTGGGACTCCTTGTTGTTCAGGACACGAGCGCGACTGGAGGGGACTGTTGCACTGCGGATGACCTCCATCCACCTGCACACAGGAAAAAGATTCAATTCCAAACATCAGGGAAGCAACAAAACTGCCTTACCAAAACAAAAACAACAAAAAAAAGGGATTCTTCACCTTTCGAAAGTGTATTCACTCTCCGATCGGAAATAGTAGACGTGGGACTTGAAATGCAGTTTAAAGACGTAGTCCTTGTGGATGTTTTCGGTCTCTGAGGGAATTGTGACGGAGTAACCCAGCAGAGGAAGGCTCGCCAGTGGATAATCATCCTGAAAAGAGGATTGAGAGAGGATTCTAATTAGTATTCCAAACCAAATTGCAATGCAACACAGCAGTGAGGTTATAAGTGTACTGCGCATTTTTTAGGGAACTTCACAAAGTATCTCTTTAACTATTCACTTCCATACTAATGCAATCACAAATTTCAATACTTGTCAAATTAATTTTGAACCTTTTTTTTTTTTTTAGGTTTACCAAGTTTCCTACATGTTTTCTTACAATTGTTCCAGAAATATAACAATTTCTTCCTGGAGCCTCTCATTTTGGATACCTTCCACAAGTCCTTTGGTTGAACCTAAATCTTTCTAATTTTTATCCTTCATATGTAAATTTCAGATCCTTTGAAATTCTGGAAAATTAAAATTCCTGGCTCCTGTTTCGGTCCGGCTGAGTTGAAAACCAGCTTTTATTCTGAAACCCTTTTATTCAAGATCCTTGGTCACATTGTTCACCTCTAAAAACAATTCATGACCAAAAGTATCAAAATCCAGTAGTTTTTGCTTCTTGTAAAACAAAATACGACTCGTGTTGTCATCTCGTAATAACTGATCACAAGGCGAGGGGTGGCCTCATGGTTAGAGGAGCGACAGGACAAGTCTGGGTGGGTAAAGTGATGAAGCCGCGCTGGCCCCACCCTTGTGACCTTTAACCCCGGCTGCTGCAGTGGAGCTGCAGAGAGGGTCAGGCTGTAGTTGTACTGGGCTGCTTTCAGGTGTCGTTGCACCAGTAAACCCACTTTTTAGTGAATCAATCAAGATTAACATTATAAATTAATATCTGGTTTCATTTCTTTCTCTTCAGCCGGAAGACAATTAGATTTATATACATTTTTGTGTTCCAATAACATACTGTCATGTACGCACAAGGATGTAAGTATTTGAGACCGGTGTGTGTGTGAATAGATGATAGGTCGGTTTGTTCTCTCCAAGTGATGTATTTTATTTATCTATTAGCTCCTTCCAATGTTATTTCCCACCTTTCTAACCTCATCATGCATGACCACGCAGCACTGAGACGTTCTCCAAAGGCTGTTTCAGCTGGTCTCAGCGCCGTTCAGTTTTTTTTCTATCGATTATGTTTCGTTTCATAATCAGACTCACACCGTCTGCAGCCAGCAAACATTTTCTCAGGAATGAATCCAGAGGAACAAGAGTGTGAGATTCCACCAGTGCCCTCTGTAACACACCCATCTGAGTTTCTACACAGAGGTGCGATGCCCTCAAGCGAGGGGAAGGTGAACACCGAAGGTGTTCCCCTGCGATGAGGTCATTCAGGTCTGAGGTTGACGCGTCCTCACTGGACGAAGAGCGTCAGGGGTGAAAAGCGAGCGTTCGTCACCTGATGAGACTTGTAGAAGAACAGGCTGAAGTTGGTGAACACCACCCAGAGCTTCTGCCAGCCGTTGCTGTTCTTGAACTTCCTCAGCAGGTTTCCTGACAGCTGGTTCTACCACAACAAAAGACAGCAGGGTTGACATGGGAGACGATGACGCCGAGGACAAGAACGCGCTGATTTAAGAGATTAAAGGATGAGCCTGGTGATATTCTAGATTTTCTCAATACAAACACATCAAATGTAAAGTTATCAAGTTGGTCTTTAAAAACTATCATTAACGTATCGGTGAGTGCTGCACGAAGGTAGGAACAGATTATTTTGACATCACTCTCCAACACTGTCCTGATAGAAATAATCACTAGAGCACCAAATATTTATGAATCCACAGCTGAAAAGAGCCCCCCCCCCCTAAATATTAAGCCTTAGAATTAACCATGTGACCCATTTTCACAGATGCAGAAATACAGAATAAGACCAGCACCATCCTTTAAATGAATTGTTTTGCACTTCCAAGTAAACTGGACATCTACTGTTGCTGAGGATTTTTGTTGTTGTTGTTGATCTAATACAACTATTTTAAAATATGCATCTGTTCATTTACTGAAACATTAACCACCATCTATTTGAAATTAAATATTTTAAAAGCTTATCCCAGCCAAAACTGATGTGTGCAGATGAATTTATATTTACAAAAACCTTAACACTGATTTGATTTTTTTTAAAAATGAAATTGCAAAGTCTAATCATGGTATTTTAACGTTAGCCGTTAAAAAAAAATTATAATTCTTCCTCAATTTTTTTTCAAGCCATAATATGAACTGAAAATTAAACTTTTAATTAAACCAATTATTTTGGTCGATGACCCTTTGCGGCCCACCCGTAGTAGCATTATTACTCACCAGGGGGCCTGATCAAGACTTAAAGCAATTGTTGGATCTTATGGTACAATTTAATTATGAAAGAGATTCCAATATGACTTTGAAGCTCTGAGTCACAAATGTATCTACAAGCACTTATAAGTTTTATGTCTAGAAATTACTGTCTAACTTCCAGACAAACACACGGGGGCCTCTCCTCATCTGTCTGGCTCCTTTACCTCTAGACTCCTGCAGGCTTCACTAAAGGAGAGGCTCTGAACACGGTACCAGCAGATAACACACAGAGGCACTGGTCCCTGGCCACTGGGGGGCCCCACCAGGGGGGTCTTATTCTCACTGACTGGACTAGGGTCCTCTACCACAGGGGGGGACGCACAGACGCACGAGGAAAAGAGAGAGAGAGAAAGAGAGAGACAGAGAGAAAGAAAAACAGACAGGGAGGGAAGGACAGAAACACAGAGGCTGAGTAGGTGAGACACAAGCATGCAGTGGCAGGGAGAAGCACGGAGGCCGATGGTGAGTCCAGGCTGTGAAGAGGACATCGTTACAAGGACAGAGGAGGAAGAGCAGAACTGGATCAGGACACAGCTGGATTGTAAGGAGAGGCTACATCCCAAAACGGGATCAGTTCTGGTAGTGAAGGATGCTTGCTCTCTTTAAAGTGTGGGTGAGGAGGAGGAGGAGGGGAGCACAGAGGAAGGCACAGTTTTGAGTTAAGATAAGGACATCACGTTGGCTGCTGTCAGCCAAAAGAGGGAGAGGTGGGAACAGCATCCTCCCTGTTTACGGCTGGAGGTTCCTGGGACTCTTAGCAAAAAGTAGCGAAAATCACCTGAAGTTGTTAAAAAGAGGCAGATCAGATCATCTGAATCAAAGGTTTCTCTGATATTTGTTTTCTCTCCTATTTTTTTGTTCATTTGTAGAAAACTGTATTTAGAAAAGCAGAGAAATGAGGTTGGACCGTCGCACAGAGGGAAGCTGTTCCCTCAGAAAAAAAATCATCACAGTGAATCAACAAACAGCAAACACTCAGAAACAGAGAAAGAAGGCAAACGAAGCAGGTGGGAGAGGGTCGGTTCTGAGCTCGAACTTGGGCCGGTACCTCCACAGCTACGCTAAAGTCCACCATGGACACGCTGGTGTTCCTGTGCCAGCACACGTGCACCATGGTGTTACCACGGTGAGGAGTGGGCCTCTCCAGGGAGGTGTGTGATGCTGTCATGTCATCCTCAGACTCCGCCTCCACCGAGGACTCATCAGGGCATTCTGGGAAAGTCAGGAGGTTGTTACTGCCAGACAATGAGTGGGGGGATGGGGGGGGGGGGCTAAAACACAGACAATGTGAGCTCATTCACAAATCAACACACATCTGTCAGATTAATCAGGATTAGTGTGTTTTCATGTTTGACGTGGGAGTGTTGCTCTCCCCTGATGTTGTCACTATCACATGCTTGTCATTGTAGTTGGTTGCAAAAACATCAAGGGGGGGGGGTCTCCTCTATTATGAGCCTGACTGGTGCAGATGTGCGGGGGGGGGGGGCAGGCGGCTGATGAGTGATGAATGACATCTATTAGTTTCGCTGAATAAATTGAAAACTATAAACTCAAGCTGATTATCCTTCCCTATTCACTGTTAATAGTAACAACTGTACATTTGAAGTAACAGCTTTACTTTCATGTTACACTCTACACTGTTAAACTATTGTCTTCTTTTCACATAACTAATTGTACATTTAGATACATGCTTATATATATATATATATATATATATATATATATATATATATATATATATATATATACACATACATACATACATACACACATATGTATGTGTGTGTGTGTGCGCGCGCGATATAAAAATACTGATGTTTTCAAAAGTACTTTTTTTAAAAATATCAGATGCACTTCTGTATTGTTTTTACACGCATTTGTAAAACTGTGCAGCTCTCAGAAACTACCCACGGCAAATAGGAATGGCCATATAACGCTCTTGGGTTGTCAGGGAATGGAATTAGGTATCAACTGTGCTTCTTTTCCATTGGCGACACAATTTCATGGCAAATTGCTAAAAAAAAAAAAGGAAAAATCCTGCTTAGGTAAAGTGCCCCCCCCCCCCCCCCACACACACACACCATAGTAATGTAGTGTAGTACATACAATATACATAACACATACAACACTCAAGTAAATATACTTTGTTACTGTCCATCTCAGTCATGTAGGAATGTGAGTCTGAATCAATTTTCTTTCCATCCTCAAGACCTGGAAACAATGCAGGAATATGCTGGGAAGGTCGTGAGGTGAATGCAAGCAGCAACATTACAGGGAAGAAGGTACGACTTCCCTCCACAGGACATCTTACCACGTCATGTGTCAACAGGTGCAAGACAGGAAACGACTAAATTCCTAGTATGTATATGCGCACTTGGCTCGGCTCACCTCCTGGCGAGTGTGAATGGTGCGTCTTCGGGGTTCATGTAAATCCCGCCCCGGTTCTGCTGAGGGATTCCGTGTGTACTTTGGCCAGGTTGTTACATCATACATAAATACAACATTATCAGTGTGTTTGTGGAGTCACTTACTGCTGTCGGTCAGATTGCTGGTCAGCAGGTCAGATGTAGGCCCGTTGCTGGTTTTTGCTGTTTCTATCGCCGTCTTTATGTCCTCCATCCACTTCTCCATCTCTGTGAAAGAACTACGGAGAGAAACGCACAAAATGGATCGGATGCTCAATACGCTGAAAGAGTAAAACAGCTGCGAGTCATGGAGGGACGGCCTGAAACCCTCCTGCTAACATGTGTTTGTCCAAGTGTCCTGCCAAAAAAAGACAGGAAGCCACTTAACCTGAATGAGCGAAATGTTAGCTTGAAGGAGAAGAAGTGTGCTTTTTTTGTACAACTCAGGATTTTTCTGCAAGTTGAGAGTGCAAAATCTCGACACTCCAGAGGAAGCAGCACAGGGTGCTGCCACCATGAGTTAACATCAGGGGTTCTTACCTTGCTGCCACCACCACAGACTGCTGCTGTCCCACTAGGGTGAAGGCGTGAGGCACACCCCACTCATCCTCACTCTCTCTGATCTGGAGGAAGACACAGAAAGACATCAGAGAGCAGGCATATCTAGGACAGCCAAGACCAAAATAGACAGACAGAGGAGAGACGAAGGGAGAGAGGGAGGATTAAACATGTGTAGCTGTCCTGGAAGAGTGCATGTATGCACGTGCGCGCACATGTTTGTGTGTGTGTGTGTGTGTGTGTGTGCGATCTCAGATGCTGAAAGAGCTGCTATTATAAACGATTGCTGCAGCTTATTGGCTGTAACCAGGATCTAGTGACAGTCCTTTCTGTTGAGATGAGAGACACTTACTGTCATGCCATGAAGCGGCAGCTGCCCGTGCACTTTGAACTGATTGGTTGCCGTCATCCCTCGGCTCGTGTACAAAATAACGTCGTTGAACTATTTTTAGGAAAGACACGAAAACAAGAAAGGAGGCAGAAAAGGAAAATGAACAGCCTTTCAAAAAACAAATTTGTTTTTTGAGACTCAAATTAACAATGTAGATAATTCTACATCAACACATATGTTCCAGCACCTACAACTTAGATTTATTTACCATTGCAATAATATCTATTTTTTCCCCAAACGTAAATGTTTATTTTCTTTTTACAAAATGTGTAAGAATAGAATTAAAATATAGAAAAGTCGTACTTCTGCTGTACCTCATTGAACTCATACAAACTCTAAAGCGCTTCAAAAATAAACGCATCATTTATTAATACACTGCCAAATAATCGAAGCTATTGTGCATATTTTAATACAAATGAATGTGGGGGACATTCATGTTCTCAAGATACTCATTAGGCTCGGCAGTAAATCTCCTTGTATTTTTATGACGTTTGGGTTTGTTGAGACATTCTCGTGGTCTGACTCTGGACGAACATTGTACTCATGTGGCTCTGCTGGACTTTCCCAATATCATTAGACTGAATAGATTAAATACTAATACTGAAATGAGTAATTTTATGCGGGTTTTACAGTTCAACAGCTGCAACGGCAATGACAGATGAGGCTACGGAGGAGACTATGATGTGAATGCTAGCAACAGTTGTTTGTAATACCTGTTACTGCCACAGGGTGGAGACAAATGCTCTACACCACAGCTTTAACAGTGTACAGCACATGTTTTTACTTTATGTTGTTTGTATTCTGCTCATGTGTTCTGTTGCAACATTTTGTTTCAAACAGGCCATAAAAGATGTCTGACAATTATACCTGAAATTAAACATAAATGTGAATGACAAAGAGGGAACATAAATAACTCATGGTAAACACAAGATTGACTATAAATCAGAACGGAATATTCCCTTTTGTTTAATTTAGGTAATTGATATGACCTTATCTAAATATAGTAAGATGTTACCAAGAAAAACATTCTTTGCTGTAGGCCTTTTCCAGACAGTTTGCTAAGGCAGCCAAACCTGATGAACTCCTAGGAAAAGAGGGAGAACATACAGATATCTTAGACACAGCCACTGATGGTGTAATACGTAAAATCGACTTGGAATTAGAATCTTTTAGAAGTCTGGTTTTTGTGTGTGTGTGTGTGTGTGTTCTTTTAAGCTCACCCGACCAGGAACAACAAGATTGTCAACGCCAATCAAATCCTTCTTCAGCTCCAGAAGCTTTTGGAAGTTCTCCATCTTGATGATGTTTTCCTGGAGTTGCTCCACCACCTCAGACACATCAGCCAGAGCAGCTAACAGGGAGAGTCAAATCAATTAAAACCAGCGTAAAATAATAAACATACATTCAAATGAACACGAGGCTGAAGCGTCGTACCTCTGCAGTCCCTGAAATCCACATGAGTAGCTGGGTAGTGTTTGCACAGACGCTCCAGGATCTGCTTGTAGTGGATGAGCCGATGCAGCGGCCGCAGGATGAAGACATTAAGGGGGACATAGCAGACTTTTTGCAGCTCAAA
Organism: Aulostomus chinensis; assembly: GCF_037954235.1. Lineage (NCBI taxonomy): Eukaryota > Metazoa > Chordata > Actinopteri > Syngnathiformes > Aulostomidae > Aulostomus > Aulostomus chinensis. The sequence goes on along the minus strand of NC_141331.1, from coordinate 17,826,916 downwards.
CTCCCTGCAGAGACCCTCCACCTTACGGGACGCCCTGCACGCCTTCTCCAGCTCCACTAGAACTTCAGACTGCTTATGCAAGTTTGCTGTCAGCGGCTGTGGACGGATTTAATTTGGAGAATGTCACACAAATCACAGAGCAAAACTATAAAACAGAAACTTATTGAGAGTTTTTGCCCACTTTCAAGCTTTGAAGGTTCTTCAGCAGCACATCTCCAATGCGCTGATAGTCCCCTTTGATATGAGCATTGGAACGTCCTTCCCTAAAAACAGATAAACATCTCCGAAACATTATGAAGCCATTGTACACAGGTAATGAATCAACTGAGCTGCAGAAAAGAAAAAACAAAACAAAACCAAACCTCATTGATTATTCAGCAAAATGTCACCTTGTGCATGAAACGCAATGAAGTTAGTGAGAGCCGTATAATGAAGGAAGAAATCCACCAGCAGGTGTCTCCCTTGAGCGTAACTTTCCCCTCAGAGGTGAAATAATCAGCCGCTCTGAGTGGATTCATTCAGAATATGTTATTTATTTATTTAACAGACAGCTTTCTAATCATGTTCACAACAACAAAGCTATATATCTGCTACGGCTTTCAATGCGCAAAATCATAAAAAAGGGACACATACAGTGCCAGAAAAATTTGCATTTGAGTGCAGTTCCTATCAGACTGGAATATTAAGGTCGGCTTTAATTTGGAGTTCTAACAATATAGGCCGACAGAGGCGTGGTAATAAAAATACTATCTGTCTGCAGTCAATGGCCGTAAATTCTGACAGCCTGGCTTTATGCGTCACTGTCTGCCTCTGTGTGTGTGTGTGTGTGTGTGTGTGTGTGTGTGTGCACACGACTCAGTCTGTGTGTTAGATAAAGCACAACATCATTAAGGAGATCAGACAGCAGAGACCCACAGGCAAGAAAAAGCCCGCTTTGGTGCAGAAAGACTGTTGCCATGGAGATGATAACTCCTGAGGTCATCTAAAAAGGACTGGGGATTGCTCTTTCAGACGAAATGCCAATAAAACTCATTAAAAGAGAAGTTTGTGAAAATTGGACTTAAAAAGTGAACATGTTTTGAACCCTACAGGGACTGGTACTCACCACAGAGCCAGTCTCTGCTCCACCTCCCTGAGAAAACCTGTGTGGAAACTGTGCAGAGGCTCGAACGTAGAGAGGACAGTGTTCTTCAGAGAGTCTGGAGTCGCCTCATCCTGCCCCACAGCGTTCTGGAAAGACTGAGAACATCAATGTAGGGATGCAGTCAGTGCCACAGTCGCGGTTCAGACACATTCCCATGACTTTTCCACAACTTCGGGGATATATTTGATCACACAATCACTGAAATGCCATAGAAAACAAAAACAAAAACTCCAAGTTTAGCGGCGTATAATGACCAGCTGCGCTGCACAACATTTTTTCAGCTTCAGTCCAATACTGACACTGATTAGAGCTTTTTCTTCTTGAACATTATTATTGCTGTTCTTTAAAACTGCAAAATCATCTCAACATATTTCCAAGACTTTTGCAGCTTTATTTTTCAAAAACTTCCAGGATTGCAAATTGCCAACTTTGAATTCCATGACTTTTGCCTGGTTTTTCCATGAACGCATGAATCCTTAACGATGTAAAACAAATCTTTTGCACAAGAGTTGTTCCGATCACAATTCCAGGATTGGAAAGTCCTCTGATAGATGGTGAAATGAGGGGGATGGGTATCGGTGAGCGTGCCTCAGTCAGACAGAGCTCACATTATACATGAGAAAATCCCAGCAATCAATCATCAACCTTTCTAGTTATAAGGCTGTAAAAGAATAAATAACATCTCTCTTTTCCACTTCATAGTTTTGGAAAGATCATCGCGAAGCATGAACATCTGTTCTAGGGTGAAGTTACAAATCTTTGACGGCTTAAAAGTTTTCCACTTTGAAGGGAAAGACAGACGCCACAGAATAATACTAGAACAGACCAACGAAATAAAGCTTACTTTAATGTATTAAAACTAGAATGGTTAACAAATAAAACATTTAGCAGCATTTCGTGGTTTAATGTCTTAACCAGGAGCTTGAAGCTCTCAAGCACAGTTGATGATCACATGAACGACACGGGTCAATTCAGCGCTAATGCGGGTTTAACCAGAACACTTCAGCCTTTCCGTCTTTGTTTCTGCTGTTGTACTTCAGCCGTGCAACATCTCTTAAATCCTTTAATTGCCATGGAATGAATGGAAGAATCAATAGTCAATCATTCTAAACACTGCTGTTTCACTAGGTTAGCCTGTGATGGGGTCGGAGCGAGCAGGCAGAAAATAGCTGCATCAAGGTGATGTGATGGAAAAGGGAAGTGGCTTTTAGAACACGCCGCTGCTTCTAGAGGGGCATGAGAAGACGGCCAGAGGGGCAACAGCTGGTGTTCAGATGACTTCACCAGCAATGACTGGGGTATGGGAAGAGAAGGAGCTAGAGAAGGAGGCAGCATGCGCGCGCGCGCGCGCGCGCGAGCACACACACACACACACACACACACACACACACACACACACACACACACACACACACACACACACACACGCACGCGAGCACTCTTGCAGCTGAAACAAGAATGAGGGCACGGGCCAACCCAAATATTTATGAGATGTGTGAAAGCCTTTTCTCAAAATTAAAAGATGAAAAAGCTGCAGCTTTTAAAGCCATCAGTGAACAGCAGCCTTGAGAGAACCTTCTCCTTCATTCAAGTCTGATTGGTGCCGCACTTTTAATAGTATAGCTTTTCTGCTGCATTTCCTTTGAGATAATAGGAAATGAAATTACGCTCATGCCCAGCCAGAAAAATGTAAAGCAACAGTTTAAAATAGGGAGGGAACAGAGCCACTGTAAATCGTTTTAAAATGAAACACGGTGTAGTATTCACAGCCTTGAGTGAGACAGAAATATATCTCAGAGAGCAAGTGTGGTGAATGAATACAAAATGTAATCGCATCTGCCACAATACCCTGCCTGCCTCCGTGTTTTGGCGGGCGCTCTGCGATGAAGCAGCTAACCGGAATAATCAATGTTTTCTCCCCAGAGGACAGCGAAGGAGAAAACAAACAGTGGAGCCGCATGTTGGCAGGCCCACTCTGGCTGTCTTACCACCGTCACCACCTCCAGGTCCTTCACATACGTCCTTTCAGTGGTCAGCAGCTCCTTGGCGATAAAGTAGGCCCGATCTGTAGGGAACCTCTGCAGAGGTAGAAAACACACAGGGAGAGTGATGACTGTGTATGGAGCCCTGGAGTGGCCATAGAGAGAGACAGGAAAATATTTAGATATAGTGTGAGGCCATGAGATATAACTTGTTCCCTCAACTTAGTCATTTTTGAAAATATTATATCTTGCGGTCACAATTTGTTAAATTGAGGAAAGAAGTTATATCTTGTGACCTCAAAATAACTTAAATTCAGGAAAAGTTGTGAATTATAGCCTAAAAATATCTATGCTGACCTAAAAGTTGTACCTTGTGGCTACAAAATTACTAAATTGTGGGAAAAAGTTGTAATTTTTGGCCTTGCAATGATTATTTTTCTTACTCTCATTTTTTTCCACTATGCCCACAAACAAACCTCAGAGGTTGGTAACTATGATCTCTGAGTCGGTGGTGTGGTGGTGGACCCCGTTTCTCCAGGTTGATTTAATGTAAAAACGCATGTTCTGTTTCAGTGGATAATTCAGAATAAGTTACTTTTAGTATGTGACTAAACTTGGAGAACTATACAAAAAAAAAAAACCAGCACGCTAAAGCATCTTAAAGTAATTATCGTGCACAAACCTTCCTCCGAACCTCGTCTTCATCGTCCGTGCGAACGCTGCAGGCGTCATTGAGCAGCGGGCTGGTGAGGGGGGAGGGTTGTCGGCCGTCTGGACTGTGACTGCCCAGCTCCATGGACTTCTGACCATTCACCATGCCGTGTAACTGACCGGAGGACGCCGACAGGTACGGGCTGTTAGAAACCACTCCTGCCAATCAGCAACAGCAGTTACAGGAGAACAAAGTCACAATTAAAGGGATTCAGACACGAAATCTCTGGACAGACAAGAATCATGTGAAGAAATCATATGTATATTCATGCTAACCCTAAAAACACCAGTGACATTTTCTAAGTCTTGAACTAACAATGTAAGAGGGCAAAACTGAAAGCAGCAATCTTAACAGGAGCTGACTCAGGATCCCAGTCCTCCTGGGCCACGCACAGAGACATGATGATGTCTAGCTGGGCCGTCTGCCTCCAGGAAGTGGAAAATCAGCAGTGACTCACGGTAGAGTCCGGACAGCTCTGGCAGCCTTGGTGCAATATCAATCAACACACACGCTAAGATGCATACTGGGCTGCATGAGCTTAATTTGTGTCTCAACACTTTCCACTGAGCTTACTTACTATGTTTTAGCAGAAAGGTGCGTATCGCTCTCTATGCTGTCCTCTGGCGTGTCAGCACAAACACAGTCATGATCACACGCACACGGGGTTACTCAAGTTTAGTAGCAACACTACAGAGAGAGGAAGTGAAAACCACAAATACACCTACAGGTTTGCTCCAAAACTACAGGGAGGATGAGGAGGGAAATGCTAAGGTCTACAAAAGAATATTCTGAAATCTCACTTCATATAAGTCATCTTTATTGACTCTACTGTAAAATATATACATGGTTAAATTAACCAATCTTGAGAACAGCAAAAAAAAAAAAGAATTTCCAGTGAGCTTTTTGATGATGTGTGGAAGAGAATCTGTGTAAAATCCCAATTTAAAACAAAAAAGTCGTCTAAAATCAAGACTTGTGGGACACGACATGATTCCTGTTCCTGGTAATGAGGCAGATTATTAATTATTCAACCAGTGAATACAAATCAGTTGTAATAGCGACAAAGTGAGTGGCAAAATGCCTGTATATTAATGAATGCACTGTTCTATAACTCAGCTCCCAATCTTAGAGACGCATGATTCTTCTGCTTTGCTCCCAGTGAGTTCTGCAATATGAAAGTAAAAAGAGTACATACATGTAAAGAGCTGGCGTGGCAGGAGACCACTAGGAGGGCGTCACGCCTCGGTCCTGGTTTAGAGCAGCATGCATTAAAAACACACACCCTGAAGGACATCAGTGGTTGCAAACACACACGAGTCACACCCCCACAGATCTGAAGAGCCAACACGCACTTCTATGTTACACGGATTCGAAATTAAAGAAATGTCTGCTTCTTCACATGCCGACGATGACGTCAGGTCTACGGGGGACCCTGTGCACCAGAGAGAGCTCCCTAAAACTGCAGGGATCCAGGTACTTAACCCTCTTGTAAATGTCTCATTGTTCATGTCTGATAATCAGGGATGCACGATAAATACAAGTTTAACAATATTGACAAAGGCAATTTTCAAATTGAAAATTGGGCAATTTTTTTTAAAGAAAATTTTGGGTTAAAATATAGTTTGAACTCAAACGTCGCAGCGCGACAGACGTCCTGCCTGTTCTGCAGATTTGAGAGAAGATCGTTCTTGATACAGATCTCATTGCAATTTCCATTTTAATGAGATTTTTCAGTGAAAATAAGGAAAATGACGTGACAAAATAACATTCCCTCTTATGTCGTTAAGCATATTGCGATATCAGTCGGATTTTTTTTCAAAATCTTGCGGATCTGAAGCACAATAATATCATCTCGGTATGTCGGTCGTTCAAGATTTCTTTTCATTTGTCAGCATCTCGAGGATTCCATGTGTTAAAATATAGGATTTGAATGCTTTTCCAAATGTTTTGGTAGTCAAGACCTGTTTTTCAGTGAGCACTATATACGAATACGAAATGAACTTGTTTTAATATAGATAACATTGATATTGGAAAATATAATTTGTTATCCAAGTCAGTTGAAAAATATCACTGTATCAGATATTGACAAAAAAGTTCAAATCGTGCATCCCAATCGACAAGCTAACTCTTAAATTTATTGTTGCCATAGAATTTAAAAGAATCCAGCTAAGTGCCACTTAATCTAAAAAAAAAAAAAAAAAAAAACCTCCCAGAGAGAAAATGGTGCTTGATGTCAGTGCTAGAAATGTCTGGAAGCTCAGTGAAAGCAGTCGACAGTGATGGATGAGCAGAGAGACTTGGTGCTTTGAGGTGTTGCCCTTAAACTGCCTTTCACAGATACAGCACGCGCGCACACACACACACACACACACACACGCACGCACGCACAGCCAAATATAAAGACCTGCTTCCATTTTCCTGCATTTTCCCAAGCCCCCCCTTCTCTCTCTCTCTCTCTCTCTCTCTGAATGATTAACAGTGAGCTGGATCTTTGCAGAAACAGGAACCAAGCCACTGGTGGCGTGATTGTATTTCCACCACACGCACGATGAGTGACAGATCAGGTTTACATGCAGTCCCAAGCTTGGAGAAGAAAAAAAAAAAAAGATTAAAAAAAAATGACACTTTCATGCTGACAGACAAGTGCTGATATTGGACAAGGAGAAAGGGGAAAAAAGAAAGAACAGACATGTGAAATACAGATCATCACAAAAACAATATGAATGAAGGACAGACGTGCAAAAGAAAACTGAGAAGGAAAACAAAGTGCAGTGCCATTTCATCAGAAAGATAGCAATGTCTTAAATCTTTGGAAACAAATAAAATGTTTGGACACCAAAGCTGTTAGTCTCATGTGAACAAAACCCTGAAAATGTACACGCATGGACACGTACGTTAGGCAACACAAAGGTGAAGCAGAACGAAAGAAAAGAAGTAGACCAGCTGAGATGAGTCACGCGGGTCCTGTTTCACGTCTCCGGTGCTCAGTCTGCTATAACCGCCGTGTTGTACTGTGGACGTGCTTTGTGAAAGTCAGTGGTTAGGAGCCATAAAGTGTTTCTGAGTAGCGCAAGTACTTCTGAGACCTTCACCTCAGTTTAACCGGGACTTGAAGGTTTCCGTTTCAAGTTAGAGCAGAGAGAGCCACAAACAAACTGTATTGAATACCAATAACATTAACATCAGATGCTTAAACTGATATTTGCAACTAATATATCAATTTGTCACCGTTCTGTTTCTATTTAACCACTACAACAGAACACATCAGACACGTGTCCAATGTACCATCAACAGTCTTAAAAAAGCAAACGAGACATGACTGTTACCAACACTTCCCTATACAGTTGAAAATCCCCACCACAATGATACATCCACAGATCATTTTAGAGACTGGGACAATGTTAGGTTTGCAGGAAGCAGTATAAAAACTCACTAGTACTGTCAAACCTTCAAATAGACAACTGACAACTTTTTACAGACATTTATGAATCAAAATCCAAGTGTATCTTCCCTATCCAAAGACATAAGGCATCTTAGAAATGGAACCAAGCATCCGATAACTCTGCAAACAGTGTTGAAGAATTCATTCTAACGTCAAAGCCTCATAAACTCAAGGAATATGAGCAAGAAGTGCAACTGGAATGATCTTTTTTTCACTAAAATTATATGCATAGCAGATTTAATCCCTGGCTATTGAAGGGATAATTTGTAAATGCCTGGAAAAGCTAGCGCTGGTATTTCTTGTAATACAGCTTTGTTCCTCAAGGGGCAATAGTGAGCAACTGTGAGTGTTGTGCCTATTCTGTCCTGACAGTTAGACACAATGGGGTGTTCTGACTGCCCCTTGACACAGTGACTCGTTTGCCACTGTTCCTACCCCTGCTCCTGGTTCAGCAGCCACATCTGGCAATGTGCACTGTTACGCAGATGATGAGACATTATCATAATATTCCAGACCCGGGCAGGCCTTGTTAAAAGGGGCAACTGATTGGGAGTGCTGGCTTATTCAGAAGACAACAAATTGCACCTTTAAAAAACCCAACATGGCACTTGTGTTATTTTTTTGAAGGGATATGTTAATAATCAAAGAACCGGGAGACTGAAAAGTAAAGCTTCCAAAACCCTGAACCATCAAAGGGAAATACCTGCCAGTAAAAGAGGGCAAGATAGGCATGACTCTAATAGGTCATGTTTGGCCAAAGAAGGCCATTGTTAACGTAGAGATCCGAGTGGTTTCTTGAGAAAAATACACTATCACCTAAAAGGACATGTTTTCCATCAAAATAACCTCCAAACATTTCCTAACAGCTGAATATCTGACCGTTCTCTTCATCACTGAAGACTTGGCAAGTGTCCTCATCTGCCTCCTCATCCAGCTGGAGGCTACCGAAGGAAAACTTGTTTCTAGGTAACATGGACTTGGCTTCTGCCTCCACTGGACCACCAAACATAAGAGGGCTGCTGCAGTCACCCCTACTGGTCTCCCCCTCAGACTCACTGGACTCTGAAGCAGTAGTACTGCAGCCATCATTCATTTGAACTGCTCCGACATGTGTGACACCAGCCTGTCCTATGCGCTTCTTCCCTGGGCTGGTCCTGGACCTACCAGGGGCTGAGAGGCCATTAGCCACCATGCGGCGCTCAAGAGCAGCCATACGTTCAGCCCGAGACAGAACAGGACGAGGTTCTTGTCCCAGTGATGATGTTTCCAGGTCTTGGTCTGTGACAGGGTGGCGTCGCCCCTTGTGAAGCTTACGTAAGCGATGAGAGCGGCTTGGGAGAGGGGAGAATCGACCCTCGTCAAAGTGAGGGGGAACAGTGCAATAGCCATTCTGTTCAACATGGCTGACGGAGCCCGCCTGAGGCAAAGTGTTCACCATAGCAGTGTTGGGGACACTGGCTGAACCCATAGCATGAGGGCTTGTGACGGGGCTGCTGCTGCTGTGTGATTCTCTATTGTGAGTAATGACCACAGGGCTATTGAGAAAACTTTGGTGAGACCTTTGGAGTGCCTGCTTGGAAGACTCATTATAGTTCATGTTAAGTGGTGGTTTGGAAGAGGAAGGGGACTCCCTGTACCGCATCCTACCAAAAATGTGCTCCTGCTGGGCTTGGATAGCCCCATTAATGCTTCCAGAGCCAGACGGGCGCCGAAGCATGGCCTGTTCCCTGTAGCTCTGGGTCATCCACCCACCTAGGTCCCTGCTCATGTCATAATCACCGTCTATATCACTGAAGTCAATGTAATGAACAGGAGAGTTGCTGCCTTTAGCAGCCCAAGATGCTGAACCTGTAGCCAGGTGCTCTGGGTGGGCCGGTCGTGTTGAGCCTCTTGTCTCCTCCATTCTGGACACGGACCCTGTCCTGTCCTCATGGCCGTTCCTCTGGTGAGATGGGCTCGCTCTTGCTATCCGAGACGCCGAGGGGTCTTCTGAACTCACCAGCGCTGACTCCTTCCAATGACGCCTGGGTGAAGAGTCGACTCTGTCCCCGGGAGCACCACTCTGAGGTAGGGAAAGAGAGCATTTCTAGATTAAATTTTCATCATTATCATGTTAAATTCAATGAAAAAGTGTGTATTGGTAAATAATGATGCCCAACTTCAAGGTACCCTGTGGAATTTCAAACTTTTGAGGATCAGGGTTTTACCAGGTGTACAAAAACATTCCTCTTGCATCTGACTGATGTTGAGAAGTTTGGATACATCTCTTTGCAATACACTTACAGCTTCAGAAAAAAGGTTATTTTTCCAACTTATTTCAACAATGCAGATTTTGACATTCCTTTGTGGTGCTACTTCAGCTTTCTTTCAGAGGCCAGTTTCACTGACCATCATGATATTCATAAGCTGACAGACTAGATGCTGTGACACACCGAGACACTCACTTCTGTTGGCACTTCATGGTGGCGTGGAGAAGGCAAAGGAGACAGGCGGCTGTTGTGTTGGACCCGACTGTGTTTCCTGGTAGACAGGATGTTGAAGGTCAGTGTTACACACTCTGAGCTCCCTTTCCTGAACCAAATATGTCAAAAGTGACAGGAGTCCTTACCTTTCAAAGGGGATCTTTTTAAACTCAGACTCCCTCACATAATCAATCACCTGCTTTTGTGTGCGTCCGCTACAGAGACGAGTACAAGGAGAGATAATATGAGCTACACTATCCGGGCAGAGCTGTAGTAAGTGGAAAAATGAAAAAATGAAAGCTCTCTCCACCTGAATCTAAAAGAGGAGCCACGTGTGAACAGCACCGGCTTGGGTTTGGGTTTAGGCTCCTCAAAGAGGCGGAAGAAGGCATGGTATTCAACGCAGATCTTCCAGAAAACTTTACAGCAGTCCCTGCTGGCCATCAGAAACTCCAGAGTGTCTTGATATGAACTCTATGGAGACACAAAGACACAACTTAATACACAAACCACTGACAGGCTTTGCACCTCATACAGTGTTCTTCAGGAGCATATTATCATTCGTTCTTAAGTCAAAGTCCACTTGTGAGCTCCTGAATACTAGTCTGTCTTGTAATACGACTTTGCGCCTCTCCGAGACCCTCAGAGACCAGCTGACAGCTAGTTAGCTTTGTGCAATAAATGGCAGTATGCTTTTACTTACTCTAAGCTAAGATATTTCCCAAAAGGTTGATACATTCTTTGAACAACAGAATACAGTCCCACGGGGGATTTCAGTTTACTTACATTTAAATCTGGCCTCAGCTTGATGAGGAAACGTTTCCTCTTGAAGCTCAGTTTTCGAACTTTGGACCAGTTGAAGGCATTTATCCTTGTGTGTCCCTGCAGTAAGGAAAAATACTATTTACAACAAACTTTGCAACCAACTCGATCGACTGAAGTGAACAGAGAAACGAAAGGATCAGTCTAAGGGATGACCTACAAAGGAGGTTGACTGACCTGAAAGACCAGGACGCCTGTGTGTGCAACAGCAAGGCTTAACCTTGATCCTTCACGGTCCTTGGCAGGGTGGAGCCGGATCCCGTACATCTCCAGCCTGCGCGCCACTTCTAGTAACTGATAGTCTGATTCTGCTGGTGTTTGACCCCTAACGATGTAAAAAAACACCAGTTTAAGTCAAAGACTTTTGATGCTTTACATTTTGTCAACAAAATCTCAAGAAAATACCCAAACATCATCATGACGTATATGAGTCTGGCATGCCTTAATGCTCCACTGGAGTCTAAATTAAACTACATTTATGCTGTTTTCTGTATCCTCTGCTTCTGTCTCATGTGACCCCCTGCTCGTCTTCCAAGACCAGGCTATGAGATTTGTCCACATGAGGGACAGGTGAACCAAAACATGACTGAAACTGCTACCCTGAAAGCACCACCTGGCCTGAAGGTAGATGTCTGGCAGCATTTCAGATTCAAAAAAAAATTGGACCATTGAAAAAGAGCTGGACAGAAGCAAGGCCATATGCAAGATGTGCAAACTACTTGTAAAACATTGTGGAAATACCTCAAATCTCCCAAAATATTTAACTTGACATCAGCAAGAATCAACCGCACTGGAGAAGGCATCTACAGTCAAGGTAAAAAAGCTTTTTGCAAACAATTTGCAACACTTGTAAAACAAACAAACAAACAAAAAACAAAAAACAAACAAGCAAGACCTTTTACAACAATGTAAGTTTGATACTGACAATGAAATACCACCAAATGAACTGATATTAAAAGGAATCGCATTCAGACCTTCAGAATCGGAAAAACTTCGATTCAGGAAATCAGTAATGAATCCCACCCTGTTAACTTGTTGGAGTCAATCTTCACCACAGCTTCTTCCTGCTAGTGAACCAAACGTGTATTCATCCACAGCCTGTAAAACAGGACCTTTTTTTTTTTGTTTTTGGCCTGTTTCGCCCCTTTTCTAGACTTTAGCGGCTTCAGCCCCTCTGCCAATCTGGCGAGAGATGTACACAATCGCAAGCTCGCCAGTTCCTTCCTTTTCACCCGAGTGATGTGGCGCGGGACACAATCTCGCTCTGGTAGCTTGAGTATTATTTTCTAAAACCTGATGTTTTAGGAAACGTCTAAAACTGCATGAATATTTAATTATGTGTCCAAGACGAATTAACGGCTGTTAACAAGACCGGCATTGAGAGTTAGAGGGTTGCATTAATCGTGTTTTCATGGGATTTATTGATGATAAAAAACAAACACAACGCCCGCCTTGTCCTTTAACCTGTATGTTGCTCTTGTAAATCAGTCAACAGAATTAACAAGGTAATTTTGACCTGCCCTGTGTGAGATGCACAATTCGTTAGACTTGTTTTGTACTACTTTTATCCTGAGTTTTTAAAGCTGTGGTTAAACATTTGGGAGGGTGCTGTAAATGCTAACTAACTTTCTAACTCTTATTATTAGAGAAGCCTTCCAGTTTCCTCTGTGGGGTAATTAATAAGAGCCTGAACTCAGCATGGCACTGAGCCAGAGGAACTGCTGTTTCACTTATCCACTAAGAAGCCATTCAGAAGGGAAAAACACCATTCAAAGACAGTTGTCAAATCTAATAAAGCTTCCATCATGTAGCAGCTGACCGCCCACTGCGTGTTCATCACTGGCGCAGCACAAAGTTGCATCGAGGTGAGACGAAGACGGTTGGTTAAGTTTTGGCTCATATTCAAAACTGTCCAGTGGTGAGGAGATTTCAAGGGACGAAGGTAGAAAGAGGTCTGGACAGCTTTCAGTAATCTGCTCTTAGTAGAGCTCCATGTGGGCACTCGAGCACACCCTTGTACTTATATCTTTGTGAGGACTTTCACTGATGTATTATATTCCCTAGCCCCTCACCCTAAACCTAACCATCTCAACTGACTGCCTGACCCGAACCTTGATCCTAAACCTAACCAGAACCCAATTCTAACCTTGACCCTAAAACCAAGTCTTGACCTTTAAACGGCCCTCTGAAGATGTGAGGACCGGCTAAAATGTCCTCACTTTCCAAAAATGTCCTCATTCTAAGAACAAGAACACACACACACACACACACACACACACACACACACACACACACACACACACACACCTGTGCACCACACACATCTAAAAATAGACCTGGCAGCTTTGGGATTTATTTGGTGGGCTGAATGATATTTAAGTCCTTTTTGGGGGAGAACTGCAACCTTTTATGGTAAACAAACCCTTGTCCAGCTCTTGCCCAAAGCTATAAAATAGCATACAAAGACTTACAAAGCTTTTCTAATACATGATTAAGTACAGCACTCTGAGGAACCCCTTTATTCAACGGCTGCTTTCCTGTATGTGTCACCGGCATAACAAAAAACCCCAGTGGGACAAGGTCCCAAACAACTTGAGTGAGCAGAATTATTTGTGTTCAGCTACAGCTGCAGGGATCAAATAAACACAGCTGAAATAAAACTACTACAGTATGAAAGGGGTCAAAACAACACAGAGCCAGCGATCAAGAGCTGCCCAGCCACGGTTCAGTTACTCACAAGTTCTTGGAGTGAAACTCCATGATCTTATCAATCAGGGGCACTTGATCTGGGATGTAGTTATTGTTGAGGAGGTGTGACCGGCACTGGCTCTCCTCAAAGTCCCCGATCTCAGCTGAAAAGTTAAGATGGAAAAGTTATTGTTGCTAAAAGCAGTGGAAACAACTACTCCAAAATACAGACATTTTTCTACTAAAACTTTCACCATGGTAATAACTCAGAAATATGTTAAGGAAATGCTAAGTATTTACTGGGAAAGCACCACAATCTGTGTGTGTGTGGATGTTCTTTAGTACTGCTGGAGGATTATGGTCAGGCCTCTGACTAAAAGTTATCCACAGTAAAACAGACATAATTCATGTCCAATAAGCTGGAGTGTATGGCAGTGATGGATGATGTGCACTAACTGTGTTTTCACAGAGTTTTCGGAGACGTTCATGAGGGACTTACACTGCATAATGTGAGAGACCATCAGAGCTGCACTGCTGTCATTGCAGGTCAGGCGCCCGCAAGAAAGATCCTGTTTGACCTGGAGGGCGAACAGGTACCTGGATACAAAACATTTACGAGTGTGAGAACTAACACAAGTACAGTATGATAGCTGATCTGAATAAGACTTCGACATGATGCCAAATAAGCAACTAAGAACACATATAATTATCATTCTTCGCTTGTGAAAAACACACATATCCAGCGTACAGAATCCGAAATCAGAAACATGGCAGCCATGACGTGTGAATCGCATAGCCAAGGGGGGAGAATAAACATTCTGGGAACCAGAGCATATGGTGTTTTATGCCTCCACAATTGCTTTCAGCCACAGCTGAAATCATTTAAAAGATGTTTACTCAAATGCCAACTGGAAGACACACATGATGTAGAGATGAAGTGAACGTAATGATGTGGAAAGACGCTCACCTAGTCAGCTCCTCCAGTAGCTGGGCATGGTCCGGAGGAAAGAATTTCACAGCAAACCTCAGGATCGTGTGCTTCGGCCCTGCGTGGGAGAGACAAGTTTTAAAACAACAGAAATAGATGAAAGACGAGAGTCACCAACCTGTCCACCGTGACTGGTGCACATTTGAAGTACATCTTTTACATTAGGTGAAGCGCGGTTGTTTCTTTCCACCACCGACCATCACCAGAAATAACCACTAATGCTGGCTCTGTGCTGATGGAAGTCCGGTCAGAGAACTTAACGCTGTCATGTCTGGTGCCTTTACGTTATGCAGAGGCGGTAAAAATGATAAACCTGACGTCAGAAGTGAGACGATGCGAGGAGAACACAGCGCAGAGAGCTTGAGCGTCATCCCCGGATACACATTTCAATTAGCGGTTCCAATTTATATTTTAGTTTGACTCAATCGCAATAAACGGTTAAAAATAATGCTGAAATAACTGAAATTACGACGCTGGTTCGTACAAAGTATGAAACCATTCCGTCTTACGTCTTCCCAAGATGACATCATATACGTCTTAAATTGCTTGTTTTCTAAATGCAGTAGGGATTTGATTAAATTAAGGCTCAAATTTTGTTCTGAAAGTAACTAAAACACCTTTCTCTGCTAAAATCATCAGTGGTGCGTGGAGGGAAAGGTTGGTAACCTGCGAGCTATCATAAATATACTTCCTCTTTAAATGAAGGGATTCACTTGAAACAAACTTCCCCTTAACTTAACCACTACCAGATTTAATGGGGTTGCTTCACCTCCAAATCTAACAGCAAGACAGAGACAAAGATGCATGGAGAGAAAACATTTTGAAACACTTACGTCTTAGTTGCTTGATAATCGGCTTGATATGATCCAACCAAACCTGTGAGGGAAGAAAAAAAAACAAAAAAAACAACATCATTATGACTTCACACGAAGTTCTGGGAAATTTAATGATGATCTGTTTCACTTTGTTCCTTACTCACCACCATCTTTTGATGGTTCTGAAACTCCAGGCCAAAGTAATCGCCCTCGATGAGATTCATGTGAGAGCACACCAGGTCAAACAGCACCTTCCCTGAGGCTCTTTGCTGTGAATAAATGTAAATAACTTTGGTTAAAATAACACTCCGCAGAGGTTTTACGTCCATGCCCACATTTCTATTTTTAATCAGAAGATTTGTTTTGAGTGGTTCAACGCAATGTGACATTTCACAGAACTTCAGGACACCCCAATGACAAACACTAAAGTACAGGCCGAAACAAAGGAGAGTTCTGTTGCCCTGGAGGTTTAATGGTGCCCAAATGGAGGAGAGGTCTAAATACCCCAGCTAACCTCCTCCCTTCTAACCAGGCTCCACTAAAAAGCCTCCAAGCTGCAGCTAGACTCGGGTTAGACCTCA
This sequence comes from Aulostomus chinensis, assembly GCF_037954235.1. Lineage (NCBI taxonomy): Eukaryota > Metazoa > Chordata > Actinopteri > Syngnathiformes > Aulostomidae > Aulostomus > Aulostomus chinensis. Next base: position 17,811,280 of record NC_141331.1, on the reverse strand, counting down.
GCTTTGATCTCTGTTTTCACTCCATCGCTGTCAGGCGATGTACAGGTTGTGGCTGACACACTATCCTGACCACCTCCGTCCTCACTCGCCCTGCATGCAGTACAAACTTTGAAGACTTTTTAACAGCCCACTTTTAGAATAATACTTGCTCTGGGATGATAGAAAGAAACTTTCCGATGTGAGGTCAAATAAATGTCAAGGATTTCCACTGTTCTTCTGTTGTGGGCGCCCTGAGGAGACACAGAGCTCTATTGGGTGCACAACAGGAGGGTTTCTGCCCGGCTGCTTCCTCGTGACTGGTTTGCACAAGTGTGGAGTGTATTACAGAGTGTTTATAGTAGCTGCTCCCCCTGACGTGGGTAATGATCCAGGCTTGTGTCTGAGAATGTTTCAAGGAAGCAAATTCTCCTCTACTAGTACACAAGAGGACAGTAGGTTGCTAGGCTACTAAAAGTATCCCCCTTCACACAGCTTCTAATCTGACTGGCCTGTGCAGTGTTTCAAATGCAGAGAATAACACTATCTGTGTTTCTATTAAAGCTTAAAGAATTAAAACTCAAGCTCTACCAGCTTAGTGAGAGGGTTTACACTTCTACACCCGAATCCATAATCTTCGCCAAACAAGCCCATCCCTTCCCCTAACTGGTCCTCCCTGTGTGAAGTGCCATCTCTCTCTCTCTCTCACACACACACACACACACACAGAGGGCATCCTCCTCGAGTGCAGACCAGCTGTTTCCATATCATCACAAGGGAGTCCTCAAGGAGCCAAAACATGCCCTCACCAAACACACACATCCCTTGGTAAGAGGCAACTGGATAAATTCTTCTGCTCCAGAGAAAACGGAGCTAAACACAATAGCGCACTCTAATATCCAGCTTTCTAAATCTTCTGTCAGTGATCCAAGCAGAGATGGGTAAGGCCGCGGCTGATTGGAACCGGCCAGTGTCTTGATTAAATGCAGCTGTTGCAGACCGCCATTTGACACCGCTGCAGCTGACACAATCAGAGCTCCGTCTCTAATGAAGTTGCAGAGATTGACCGCCATTCTGCTCTGTGTCACATGACGTTCACCCTCAAGTCTCATTGCAAGGATATAACAAAAACTATGAGCACAGGCGTCCACTGGGGTTCGTGTAATATTTGCCGAGGTGAGGGAAAATATCCAGAGTCAGGCAGTAAAAAGGTTATATTGTCAAGAATGCATACATGTTACAAAAAATTCTATAATCAAAGGAATTTTTTTTGTTTCTGAACCTAAGGCCTGTTGTGTTTACCTAAAAAATTATGGAAATACGTCTTTGGGCTTTGTTGCGTTATCCTGTTCAGCTCCTTATTTGTTTCCACTTACGGGCATCGTAATCCGATATTTTGTAAAATTAATTATGTCGAACGAAATCATCCACTGTTCCATTTCTTATGGTATTCAGGGTCAAGGTACACTCTGGTCCATCAAGAGGCTCACATTTACAGTGTATAGACACACAACCATTCACACCTCTGGACAATTTCCTGTCACTGTTTAATCTAACATGCATGTTTTGGTGTGTTGGTTGGTGTCGACCAACCAACCAGCAGGTGTGTGTGTTCGTTGGTTAGCTGGCTTCATAAACCATTTGAATTTGGTGGAGGTGGCACGGTGGTGCAGTGGTTCGCACTGTTGCCTCACAGCAACAGGGAGTCTGTATGTTCTCCCTGTTCCTGCGTGGGTTCTCTCTGGTACTCCAGCTTCCTCCACAGTCCAAAGACATCAAGAGGCGACGAGGCTGATTGATACTCTAAATTGACCGTAGGTGTGACTGTGAGTGTGAATGGTTGTCTGTCTCTATGTGTTGGTCCTGTGATGGACTGGTGACCCGTCCAGGGTGAACCCCGCCTCTCTCTTGAAGGCTACTGGGATAGGCTCCAGCCCCATGACCCTTAACAGGGTAAACGGTAGAAAATGGATGGATGGATGGAATTTGGTAGAGCAATAGCTAATATTACATGGGTGCTAATATGACATGGGACAGGTGATAAACTTTGGAGCGTATCTGTATTAAACTGTAGATTATGGATCCTGAAGATTATTCTAGGCCATTGAAAAGATATAGCTGTAGCAGTATTTTGACATTTTACATGTCATAAACGAATTTGGAGAAAAAAAAGAATATTTCCAGAAAAGGTTTTGATTGTATTTTAATAGTTTTTTTTTTAATAGGTTTTATTATAGTAGAGCTATTTTACATACCACAGCCAATATATTAGATATTGTAGCATATTTCAATGAAATTCGTTGAGATGATGCATTCCTGGTGAGGTTATGGATCATGTTCTAGACAGGAGATCTGTAATATCCATTTTTGGCACTGTAAGAAAATGTAAGAGCTGATTTTGTTGATATGTTAATTTTCACGAAGGTGTACGTTCTCTAGTTCCTTGGATGTTTCGGGTTGAAATGATTGATGATGATTTGAGAGGACTTTGGGAGACAAAAGCCATGTAACTGTGTCGTGAATTCTACCTCACAAATCAATTCATTGTATTCATAAAAGATCACATTTTTATCTCCTGTTCATCTAAATCTTAACAACAATTCAAACAAAAATCTGTGTTCAAGTATACACCATGGAAACAGAACAGTGGAAATACTGTAAAACCCTCTTTGACAATTGAAACACGTTTGCAAATACAAGACTGAAACTTTGACTTCTTCACCCAAGGTTACAGTCTTATGAAAAACATCCCATTCAGAAGTAATTTCTTTCATTATCCCTAATGGCAAAAAATGTCACCGATCTCTTTTTTTCCATGACTTCTATCTGTAAAAGCAGCGGCGCTAATTTACACAAGAGCAGAGTCAGACGATGCCTCCTGATTCAGTGGTCTCAGTTCCAGGCCAGACGCACTGGGAGGGTCTGTCTGGGCTCATTACGCTTGAACATAAGCTCACAGGATGCTGCTACTGTTTACATGTGTATGGAGCGCGCTCGCATCGCTACACTGACCTCCACATGCTCCAGCTGACAGAAGAAGGCTAAATAAAGATGACAGCGATGTCTGCACACATGTCCGCTTGGGTTTCCACTTCAGGGTAAAGCTAATAGTCCCGCCCCCCTAAAACCCCCATGCCTTGTTAATAAGCTCCTGTCAGCACAAAAAAAAAAAAAAAAAAAAAAAAAAATCCCCCAACAAAAGGTCAGGTGTAAAGCCCCTCTACTGTTCCCCTCCCGGAGATATTGGTACAGTCCAGTTCACCCACGACGCGCCAGGCCAAGCAGTGCTTGCCAAACTTCTCCTGGGGGTGTGGGGGGTGGGTGGCATGGGTGGTAAACAGACTGCCAAAGCCTTTCGGCTCCAGATATGCAGAGAACAAAGAGAATCCTGCCTGGTTGAGTATGAGTCTTAGTCACGGAGCGCTGGAGGAGTTAATGATGGCATTCAAGCCAACTGCTCAGTTGTGTTGAACTGGATATCAGCAGGGATTTAAGAGTTTAATTATTTGATTCGACTATGTGTTTTCATGTGTCGTGGCTCCAGTGGTGTCAGTCCCATCTTAATACATAATGGAGCGATCATCTCACAGTGGGAGACGGGGAAGATAGTGTGTGATTTAAAGAAGGCAATATACAAATAGAAGCGTACAGGAATGAGTCCTTAAACGCCCAAATAAGTTGGCATCGTTGAACGCCTGTTTCCTCCATCTCAATGTCAATGAGCTTCATCAAAGAATCACTCATCAGCACAGATTCGTTCTTAAATAGCTTGTATGAGTGATATACCAGAACTTCTTACATTCATCAATATTCTCATTTTTGGGATTTTCTCTGATATATGAACAAACTCTATGAGTGGTGCTGACCTGTCAGACCGGCTACGCACAAAACACCCATCACTCCTGAAGGCACTTAACGCGGAGTAAAAGATTTTGTCTTGTCCATGAATTCAAAGACATTTTCAGTTTGCAAACATAAATTACATTTTAGAATTCAGAATCCTGGTGACATTATTACGATTAGTGATTGACTTCCTAGCTGATGTCTCCTTTTACCAACCAACAGAACAGACGAGAGCGCTCAGGTCACAGTCACCTCTGGTGAATGAGCGTGCAGCCTCACCGACGTGCATTACAGAGATTAAAGTTGTCACTGTAAGAAATAGACTACGAAATGCAGGATTTGATTTGTGCTTTCTTGTGCGTGTTTAGGCCTACTAACATAAATGAACAAATAAAATGTTGTTATCCCAGCCTGCAGCAGCTAACAGCAGCACCAAGGATAAAGACGTAGCCGACGGTATTTACAAATTTTCCATGAAACACGATGACAACGAAATGTGGTTTAAGTTCGTGCGAATCTACAATAAAAGAAGAATATTTTACTCAGTCAGAATGTGGAGGTACAGCAGCTGAAACTGCTGACATTTACATTCCCAGTTACACCAGTATCCTCTCCCACATCCCTTCATGTTACTGTCGTAGATCTCTTGCTCTGGTGGGACATGTTCTGACATTCTCTTTCACGTAATAGCTAACGATTTCTTTTATATGTCTTGCCGTCCACCTTGTTCACACAATGGGACATGCTGTAAAGGTGCAAACACAGCTGAGAGGAGCTTGGTGCCTTGATTTCACTCTTTCCACTGTTAAATACTGAGTGTTTCTGTTGATCTATTTTTCTGGGAACATGGCGTCAGTTTCAATGCGCGTCATTCTTCTTGCCTGTTTTTTGTGCCAGTTTCACAAATGGAGCTGGTTTTTGTGACAGAAAGCTGACCTTATGTGACATTTTGAAGGTGTTGATTATGATGCTAATGAGTGTTTGGGGAACGCTCGTACAGCTTCACCTCAAGCAAAAAGTAAGAGACATACAAACATGTTCTTGAATGAGGCCAAATGGATTTTTTTGGATGACTTCTTTGCTGGGTTTTGTTCTACACCATAAAGAGGACTGAAAATACCATCCATCCATCCATTTTCTACCGCTTGTCCTGTTAAGGGTCGTGGGGGGGCTGGAGCCTATCCCAGCAGCCTTCAGGCGAGAGGCGGGGTTCACCCTGGACAGGTCGCCAGTCCATCTCAGGACCAACACATAGAGACAGACAACCATTCACACTCACAGTCACACCTACGGTCAATTTAGAGTATCAATCAGCCTCGTCCTCTCTTGATGTCTTTGGACTGTGGGAGGAAGCTGGAGTACCAGAGAGAACCCACACAGGAACAGGGAGAACATGCAGACTCCACACAGAAAGATCCCGTCCCCGAGCCGGGGCTCGAACCAGGAACCTTGATGCGACAGTGCTGACCACTGCACCACCGCGCAGCCCTGAAAATACCACACTTGGGAATTTACAAGTTTTTATGCCACTTTTAACAAAAGTGAGCAGAAAAAAAGAAACAAAAGAAGTTTTCAAGAGCATTAAACATCAGACCCAACAAGTAGAACACGTGCAGAGGTTAATTATGGTAACTTTGAAGTACAAATGCTCAGGAACAAATTGCGAAACCAAAATCTAGCGGGTTTTGTGAGTTGATTGTTACAACAGGCATATATTGTCTCTTATAGATCGTTAGCACACAAACAAATCTTGTGTTGTGGAAGACTATCATATTTTTGTTAAATACCTTACAGTGGTAAAACCCCTGTAGTAGAGCAGTGTAGATCATTCAGATTACTTTTACTTAAACCGAATGCATTTACACTTAAAAAATAGGAGAAGATTATCTTGCCTGGCAAAATATGTAAGTCATGTCTTATTTTCTACAATTATCATAAATCTTATATAAAAATATCCCTTTTTTTTTTTTTTTCAAGGAAACTCTTGAAGATGTTAACTTCCAGGCAAGCCTAAAAGAATATGTCATTCCTGCAGTTCTTCCAGGAGAGGATACAAAACCTGCACCATTCATCTTATAAGTGTAGATATTTCTAATTATACATAAAATATCTTCTTTTGAGGACCTGTCAAAACTTTTAGATTGCACATGTGAACACCAGAGGCCTTCTAAGATAATGTTCAGAGAACTATGGCTCTCCTCACGAGGCCGATAGCAGGCCGATTCATTCCCACTCAATATCCTCCTGCCGCGGTTATTGAAAACACATGTGAAGATGATGCGAAGCACCATATGTCCCATAGTCCCGTGTGTTATGTTGCAATAAAGTATAGCTATTTACAGTACGAGCACATATAGGAAATCTTTGAATGCGTGCAAGGGCATGTTATGTGTGTGGGTGAGCAGGTATATGCGCTGTAACGGAGGGGAAGGGCAGGACAGAGAGGTCAGTGGCAGCTGAACCTCATTGAGATTCAGGTCATGTGCTACAGAGGTTCCCAGGGTGGCTCGGCTACAGCGGGAAGCTGACAAAGGGAACAGAGGAGGGAGGCAAACCTGCTGATAATCCTGCCAAATTACCTGCATATTCTCACGGCACATATGGGTGCGTGATCGCACATATGTTTGTAGTAGAGTGCGCTCCTAAGTAGGACAGCTTTACTGTCACTGTACTTAATGAAAAAAAAAAGGAGAGGCAGTGCAAGAGCATGTAAAGGTGAGGTTATTTATTGAGACATTAATTCATCGGGATATCCTGCTTTTTTTCTCTCTTTTCTTTTTTTTTTAAAAATTCGCTCTAAGCTGCACATGAAAAAGATCAAGGAGAAAAGTGAAAGAATTGCCGATTGGGCTGCTACAGCTGTCGGAGTCATTCCGTCACATCAGTCCAGCCTCAAGGCCCCAAGAGGACAACCATGAAAATAATATCCCCCGGATTCAATAGGGGCTTAGATGGAGGTAGCTACCATCAACCACCTTCACCTCCTTTCCTTATTCTCCACCTGCCTCCGAGGAGCCTGAAACATATTGATTTTGCATAAAGAATAATTAAGTGACCAGTGGTAATCGTCGAACTGCTAAATAGCTAGCAGTCCGCAGCTCTGTGCAGGGACCTCCCAGCGTCATTTCCCAGCATTATAAATCAGATCTAACAGTTGTGCCTTTGAATGTTTAATGACAGTAAACAAGCAGCGGCAGAGATTCGACATAAAAGGCCCGCGTGCTTTGCAATGCTGAGCTAAGCCGCTATGTTATGTTAAACATACACACATGCACTGTCAAGTCTGAGCCTCACTTGGAGAATCATTAGTATAAGCAGAGGGCAGAAGGAGGTTTTAAGGCAGCTGGAATTACCAAAAAGATTGGCCTCTTTTTTTCTCCTTCATCTGCCTGAATCCCTTTCAGGACGCTTCAAATTCTGGACCCCATGCTGGTTAGTCTGCACCACCAGCCCCTTCCCTGAGCAGAGGATTAATGTCACTCACAGGGAGGACGCGTCACTTCACATTGAGGAAGAAGTCCATGTTTAGTTTTGGTCAACGAAGGCAGACTGGGGAACTGAATAATAATGTTATATGCTGCTATTACCATAGAAATTGCTTTGTTCCGAAATGAAACATTCATCCCTAAAGAGAGAAATCCTAGATATATTTTCCGTTATTCCCAGATAAAGGCTGTTTCAATTCTAAGGTGAAATTTAGTTTGAAATACACGTGGCAAACAAACTAATCTTCATTAGTTAATTAGTCCACCTTCTCCCACAACCTGCAGAAATACTTCCCTCATGTACCTGCAGATACTGTAACTGTGAAAGCAATCAATGGGTTAATTAAGTGATTAATTAAGTGCAGCAAGTCCCTCAAGGTTAGACCAGCAACAAGCTTTGAATGTATAATCTCAACCTGTCAGAGAGGCAAACCTTTATGATTTGGATTGATTTGTCATTTGGCTAAAAACTACGTCTCGTTCGACCTTCAAATGAGATGTCTTCATGACAGCACTTTGAATTAATATCAAGTGTGTCAGAAGTTAAATATGAATACAACTGACATTCCTCAGCCCGCAGCGGTGTCCCGAATAAAACAAGTGCTTGCAAATGCGTCATGGGGTAGGGGAGGTCTCTCATCAGTCCAGTGTCGAACTGCAAACATTAACAGATACATTCAGATCAAACCTGTAACATTTCCCAGAGTCGGAACACAAACCGTGCAAGGCTACCATCAGGCTCCTCACAAAAACCACACCGTGACACCATGGAAGAAATGCGCAATTTTCTGTCTCTTTCTTTACTGCACTTTACTTGATTCTGCATTGTGACTGCAGGGAAGAAGAGAATGATTCTAGATCAGGCTAAAGTAGTGCTAAGCTAACCTGCCGCACCCCACGGTTGGTTTCAGAGAGAACTATGTGAGGCCTTCCATAGGAACTATTTGGGAAACGGTAGACACTTTCAAAAATACTTAGCAAATGTTTGGATGAAGCCTTTGTCTCTCGTCCTCTATCACGAGCTGACTTCAATCAACCAGATAAAAAAAGGAGGTTGAAGCCAAAGCCAGTCGATAAAAGTACTGTAGTCAAGATCAGCTAAACCCGGACCAAGTCATGACTAAGACCGGAGTGTACCAAGACCAAGATAAGACCAAGGCACTGAGAAGTCAAGACCAGAGCCTGGAGACGGATTTGGTTAGGGTTCGGTTGCCTTTCGTTCAGACTGCCGAGTGCTTTTTTTTTCTTTTGTTCTTTTACTTGATTTGCATTTGAAATCTTCACAGTTTGTGTGTGAAGGAGCAGCCAACACCAGCAAAGATCGCAGGGTTAAAGAGTAACGAGTCAAGTTATTGTTCGGAGATGAAGCCCAATGTTTTTATATTCAATCAAATAATATGCACGCACAATTTAGCACTTTTGCCACAGCTGTGGTTTTGACTGGTCATGACATGAAAACTACAAGTCAACTCGTTCCAAGACAGAGGAAAACATGGTTACGATTCCGAGACAAGACCGGCCTTCACAAAGTGATGTTGAGACGAAGACCAGTCTCAAATCCAACACCACTCTAAGTTCCACAGCACTAGGCAGGAGAGCAAAAACATGAAGCCGCTTCTTCAGTGGAAGGCCTCGCTGCAGTCACGCGTAAACCATGACTGTACAGTAGAAGGCCAGAGATTGCTTCCAACCCACCGGCGGTTCGGGCAAGATTTGTTTCTCTCAGGGAACCAGCTGCTTCGTAATGTAAGAGGCTGAGCTCTAATGTAGGCTGGTTTATTTATTATGAGACGACAGTCATGCTTCCTCCGTCAGACAGTTTACAGTGAGGATGCTTTAGCATCTCCAGTTTGATTTGGCTTTGCAAGTAAATCAGCAGGACAGCTTTATAGCTATTTGATAGGTTTCAGTACCTTCATTTATCAGCTGCTACTTTTTGCTGTTAGCTTTTGCTTTACTTTTTACCCTTGTGCATTTCTTTCCACAAAAATTCCTGAGCTCTGAAATAAACTCTTAACTTCCTTGCACTTGCTCGCCAACGATAGCAGCAGAAGATAAAAATAATGTAGTACTAGGTCGTATGCCAGTACAGTTCAACACCACTTCAAATTCAAGCCCTCAACACGTCTCAGCGAAATAAAAACTGAACACTGCAATCCTCACGAAGGGAGGATTCATTAGTGCTGCAACTAACAATTATTTTCATCATCAGTAAATCTCCCAGCCACTTCTATGATTAATTGATGAATCGTTTAGTCAGAAATGTCAACAAAATCAAAATAAATACTCATCACGTTGATCTAACAGTCAAAACCCAGATACTCTGTCATGAAGGAGGAAAAAAGGAGCCAATTTCAAGTTTCTAAAGAAAAAAAAAAAGACTGAAACAAATTAGTTGGCAATTCATTTTCTCTCCCTCAAATAACCAATCACTTGCAGCAGCTTTCATTCAAAGCAGCTCACTAATGCAGATGTGTTGTACTCCATGACATTGCTATCTAAAGTTAAAGAATCAATTATGACTTGAAAAAATGAACGCATAATCCGTCATCATATGAGGCAAAGCATCGCTCGCATGCTAGAACCCACAACCGACAAAACTTTTGTAAAATAAATATATAAATAAATATTTTTAAAAAAACTTGAAAAAAAATAACGAAACAATTAAACATCCAAAATAGCTGCCAATTAATTCGCTGCAGACTAAACTAATTGATTAATCAACTGATTGCTTTGGCTCTAAAGACTAATGTGACAGATAATTTCACCCATATCAGCCACTCCTAATCAAGGCTGCAGCTAATGCTTCTATTCATTATTTAATAATCATTTCTTTGTGTTATCTGATTAATCACAGTCTGATTCTAACGGGTAAATGAGCCAGGTTCGCAAGAATCGCTGGCATTTATCAGGATACTTCAAGAGTAAAGCCTTTGACTGATTGGGAGTCAACTGGAAACCTCAGACCACCAAAGAAACAGTGAGAAGAAGGAAGGTGAGGCTACAAACGCCTCCTTCCATAACCGGAGCCGGAGCAGTTCTCGAGGGATGTGGTGGTTGTTGGTGGTTCTGTGCTGCGTGCTCCTTCTTTCTCCCTCTAATAAATAATGACAGCTGCACATGCCACTTGACTGGTGAGGCCAATCAATTGGCTTCCTCCAGATTAGCCTTAAACTACTTAGCCCTCAGAGCAGCAAATCCACCGCCTCTCTGCCCTGTGATGTAGCGTGATTCGCTGTGATGATGATAGCTGTTGTGACTCGACATCAAACTAACTAAACCTAATCAAACATGGCTGAATTGTTTCACTGACGCTGCAGAATCAGGCACAGCTCATTGAAAACAACAAATGAAAGAGTGCAGTAGGTTAAAAGTAAAAGGATCAGAGCATGGATAGGCTAATCTTTGACTTTAATTCTTTAGCCAGCTGCTGCAAAAACACAAATACCAAGGATGCTGTGCTGCCACGAATCAAAGTCAATCGTATTTGAATCAATATACAATGAGCCTCTAAGTGTTTAGACTTCTCGTCAGGATATAACTCGACGTCTTTTGAATGAAGATAACAATCAACGGCCTAAAAAAGTATTCTACTTTTAGAAGAAAAAAAAAACCTTCTCACTATACCACAATACTTCTTAAAGCAATAAGCCAAGTTTTGGAGAAATATGCTATATATCATTCTCCAGGGCCAAACAAGAACATAGATAACACTTTCTTGGCTGCTGCCCACTAATTACCTTAGCACAATGAATGGTAGCAGGTGGGCATCTGAGAAAATCACGAAATAGATTTTGCTCCTTTATTATGGAGTCCGCCATGGTTAGCAGTCACTGCCGCTATTCTAGTGATCAGCAGCTGCTTTGTTTTGTATGTTCATGTTGATGTCACCACAAATATTATGCACAACCCTGGTCACATCAATACGGGCTGGGTCCGTTTTGGAGAAAGATGTGTTTGATGAGTTTTGGCAAAAGTACTCTAACACCTACCATCCGCTCCCATTAATTATGCTAAGCTAACTGGCACTAAGTCTTTGTGGTTCTCAGCTCCCTACTCCTCACACACAGCAGAGAGGGGTACCTAGCTTCATTCATTCATGCCACCTTCCATGCAGGATGGCTAATTAGCCTACCTCCTAAAATGTGTTCCTTTCAGGTCAAGTTTTTTTTTTTTTTTTTTTAAGATCTTGTTTTTAATACTTCAGTAACCACTCTCATGCTTCTACTAGGATGCGGTTTTCGTGCAAACGTAAAATTAAATCAAGACAAATTCCTTTTACTGAGACGAACTTAATCTGCAAATGAACCTGATTGTAAAAAATGTGAAATGCCAATGGCGAGGGAGAAAAGGGTTCCCTACTGAAGTTAATACAATTCCTTTGTATGAACTTTTTTTTTTCACCACATACGCAGCTGTAGCGCAGAATTAGCCATTTGTATAAAGCCTAAGATAAACTGTCAGCCTGTTGTGTGAATCGCCCCGTGGCAAGAAAATTAGGGCTCATTTTCCACAATAAGACAACTGTGGTCCTGAGGTGAAATGGTTGTCAGTGGGGATTGCGGGCACTGACACAAGCCAGCAAACACATGCGTGAGGTGCAACCTAAGTGAAGGCAGCTGTTGCTCTGTGTCTGCAGGCCACCGGGTCCAGCAGCAGGGATTTAGGGCTCTGTGACTACAATTTTTCTCAAGTGAGGGATGAGACTGGTAACCATGGCAACAAAAAGAAAGAATCTTAATACCTGAGGAAAAAATATCCTTTGGGGGCAGGAGTATGCGGTTGAGGCTAAATAGCAAATAATTATCTTTAGATAAAATGAAGCCATTTTAATCTTTCAGTGTGTGCTCTACTTTTAGTGCCGCTCCTTTTTCTCTGTGTAATGATGATGTAATTACCATGGTTTTTGGAGGCTAAAATACATAGGACACTAATACCACAGCCTGTTCGAAGCTCCTCAGGCATATCCAAAATCATAGGCTGCGAGGTTTGTGCCACTTAATCCGACTAGGAAGGACGTGACTACCACTGCGCTCATGCACGCACGCACGCACACACACACACACACACACACACACACACACACACACACACAAATCTGGCTCTGGAAATGGACACAGTGGACTCATGCTCCATACTGTTGGGGTTTAAGGTTTCTCGGACAGAGGCAACCCTCTGACTAATTTAACAACACATAAACAATAGATGAGGAGTGGATATGAGTGGTAGAAGACGAAAAGCAGTGCACCTTGATAGTAAAACTAAGGTTGGTCTCATCCAGAGCAGGTATTTTGATCCTTTTTACATCCAGTATTACAATGTGGTACGTAGGGACGCCAGATCTGTGACACAATATCAATCCAATAGTCCATGAAACCAGCTCAAATATCTAAAAATATGTCCCTGTCAAACCTTATAATCTCTTCTATAATCCATCGACATTGCTGTCATTGCCAAATGTATTGGGAAGTCTACAAAAAAGCAAAATAAATATTTAGTGCATCGGCATTAAAGGGAAATTTCTGTCAGCGAAGTCCTGAAATGGCCTAGTGTGATGTGATATAGTGTATTAACATAATTAATACAAAGTTCTGAGAAAGTGCAGACTAATTCACCGAGGCGTAAACAAAGCAGGTGCTTGTCTTTTTGTTTCCTCAACTCCCTTCTCTCTTCCTCCCTGCCTGGATAACGTGAAAATAATGTTTTTACTTCATATGTATTCATTAAATACAATTAGCATTTTTTTTTCTCTTATCTAGAGGATGTGCGAGTAAACAGGGTCTTGATCTTAAAATACTCTCTCGCTTTTACGGCGATCTCCATGGTAACCTACAGTATTCGGCACCCAGCTCTTACAGAGGTTCAGTTCAGTGGGCTGGATCAGAAAAGGTATGAGGGGCCAGGCTGGTGACCAATCAGCATTCTGACATGGTCACAAATAATGTCAAGATATTCAGCACTTATCTGATCTAGAATCAGTTACATCTTTATTCAATAACCTTTATGCAAAGTTTATACATATTTGTTTTCTGTCAGAAATGACCAAAAATCGGCGATCCATACATTCATCGAAATGTCATCCTGCATGTCTTTAACACCACACACTCTTTTCTCATCATCAGAAAACATGATATGTCCACCAACACTAACAATACCTGTCTTTGTGCTGCTATAATCACTTAATTTCACCAACAGATCTTTCATTAGGTCATAATCGTCTCTATCTTTTTATGTTGCATGTGACTGCTGGTGTGTTTCTAACTTGAACATGCTGGTTTGGTAAATCCCTGCTGGCAGAGTTGCATCTTAAACCAGCATAATTCTCACAAAAGCTCATCTAAATCATTTGAACTTGCATCACCCAGCAAGTCCCGTTTCCTTCTAATGTTTTTATTCGCTCTTTCTCAAACCGAGAACAATGCAGCGAGGCAGCAAAATGCAGTATGGGAGAGAGGTCGGGGTTAATAAGTTAATCGATTTGGGTATTTAAGCAGTGCCGATAGGCCAATTTACTGGCAGAACTTGGCTCTAAGAATAGTCCCCACCCGTCATGCGGAAATGTGCATCAGGTTTTCATAGAGGTTTTACAATTACATCACTGTGTACCTGAGATGGTTTGGATTTAAATGAACGTCTTCAGATGTAACCAACACAAGGCAGATGGTATGAGTGTGAGCTTATTGTTAGTAGAATAGAGACGCTATGTTTGTATACGTCATATCAGCAGGAGTATAGACACAAATGAATAAATAATGTTACCAAAACAAGGTATCTACTGTATCCATTCGCTGCGGAGAAATCTGAAGAAACTGAAAGAAAATATCGGACCTGTCCCAAAAAATTGAATAGATTCTTCCTTGGCCCAGGCGTCACCCCTCCACCAAGCTTTGTGAAAATCATCAGTGTGCTTTTTGATAAATACGAATGAAAATAACAAGTGGTCAAAACGTGACATCTTGGCCGAGGTAATGACTTCATTTAAAGCGCATGATTCACATTGGATTGTGCTGTGTAATCAACGCACTTACACCACAGCCATTCAAGTGTAATTTCATTAACTAAATACATCTGATTCAGGTTAAATGCTTCCAAGCCGTCTCTGTCTGTTGAGAAGTCAACTGAGCTGAATGAGCATCCATCCAGACAACATGTAATGTAGTTATTTAAATGAAATAAGAAAGTGAGTCACCATAAACCACAGACCTGAGTCTCCAACTGAAGCATCAAAACAGAACGATTAAAATAAATCCCTTATTGAGCTACTTTTGAGAGTGACCAACTATCTGTGCGATGCATGCATGATGCAACCACTGCAGGGGCCGGTGCGGCAGTATGCAGTCATGGCACTTGTTCAAATTCTGTGACTGACAATGAAACAACCTCTATAGCCAACAATGAGACAGGTTCTATAGAATGAAAGAGTTTCCACAGTGCAGCTGACAAAGAAACAGCTTCTTTTGTAAAGCTAAGAATCGACAGGTTCTGTACAATGAAATAGCCTTGAGAATACAATTTAAAATATAAATCTTCCACAGCACAGCTAAGAAAGAAACAGCTTCCGCAGTATAGCTAGCAAACAACTTCTAAAGTATAGTTGACAACGAAACAGCGCCTACAATATAGCAAAAAAATTGAAATCTTCAAAAGCAGAGCTGACAATGAAACACTTTCTACAGTATAACTAGCAATGAACAGCCTCAACAATAGAGCTAACAATGAAACACTTTCTAGAGTATAGCTAGCAATGAACAGCCTCAACAATAGAGCTGACAATGAAACACTTTCTAGAGTATAGCTAGCAATGAACAGCCTCAACAATAGAGCTAACAATGAAACACTTTCTACAGTATAACTAGCAATGAACAGCCTCAACAATAGAGCTAACAATGAAACACTTTCTACAGTATAACTAGCAATGAACAGCCTCAACAATAGAGCTAACAATGAAACACTTTCTACAGTATAGCTAGCAATGAACAGCCTCAACAATAGAGCTAACAATGAAACACTTTCTACAGTATAACTAGCAATGAACAGCCTCAACAATAGAGCTAACAATGAAACACTTTCTACAGTATAGCTAGCAATGAACAGCCTCAACAATAGAGCTAACAATGAAACACTTTCTACAGTATAACTAGCAATGAACAGCCTCAACAATAGAGCTAACAATGAAACACTTTCTACAGTATAGCTAGCAATGAACAGCCTCAACAATAGAGCTGACAATGAAACACTTTCTAGAGTATAGCTAGCAATGAACAGCCTCAACAATAGAGCTGACAATGAAACACTTTCTAGAGTATAACTAGCAATGAACAGCCTCAACAATAGAGCTGACAGTGAAACACTTTCTAGAGTATAGCTAGCAATGAACAACCTCAACAAGAGAGCTGACAATGAAACACTTTCTAGAGTATAGCTAGCAATGAACAGCCTCAACAATAGAGCTGACAGTGAAACACTTTCTAGAGTATAGCTAGCAATGAACAACCTCAACAAGAGAGCTGACAATGAAACACTTTCTAGAGTATAGCTAGCAATGAAATCATTTAATAGATTTAGACACTCATTTTGAGATCAAGGATCACACAAACTCTGTGGTACAATATAGGTACTGATGACCTAAGTATACCTGTGACAAACCACAGGGAAAGAGAACAGGAAAACAGAAACAACAAAGGCGGGAATTCATAACAAGCCTGCAATGACGACTGCAGCGGTGCACAAAAATAGAGATGCCAGAGACCTGAAATGACCAGCACAGACCAAAACCTCACTAGCTGTGTGAAAGCCTCTGGGACAAATCCATTAGATATCTATTAGGGACATTCCCACACAGGCCCTCATCCACTAGTTTAGATTCTCTCAGGACTTCCTTGCATCAATAGACAGTGAGAAAACAGTAGGGATGCCTGGCCTGAAGCTTTGAAGAGGCCAGAAATGCCTTCACAGTTTGGGTAACCTGAGCAAAACTATGTAAGCTTGGCTGCACTGAAGTTCCATGACAGATTAATCTTCTACTTTGCTATTCTCTATGGTTGACTTCTCTGTGGTACATTATGCAACAATTTCCCCCTTAATATTGGGTAGAGGGCTGTGATGTGAGGTGAGTACCTTTCCATGTTCGTCTGGGGCAACTGGATGAAGACTTTCTCTCACACACATCCCTTTTTTCTCATGTGTCCATACCTCCATCTTTTCTTCATTCACACTTACTCCCACCCTTGTGTCTCCTGTGTCTACCCGAGAGACCCTGAATTCAATTACTGCCCGGCAGGAGCTGCAGGCACAGGTATGGCTGAAAGAATTTCTGATGTGCAACATGAAAAGCTCATGGGAGATGCTATAAGATACATTGCAGATCAAAAACATCTGTTTTAATGATAGAACCACGGAAGAAAATGCAAAAGAAAAGTAAAAGCTTACATGAGGTGTCCTTAAAAGTTGGGGCATGGCAAGAAAACCAATGCTCCATCAAGCACTACAGGAGAAGAATAATCCCATGACATCCCACCGCTAGTCAGGTCTGACATATTAATTAGCCATCTGAATCTCAATGGGAAATTCATAATTCATAGAGGAGCAGCAGTGCCGCTGTGAGGCCCTTGTGCCGCCACGGAATACCTGTTCCCATGAGACTTTCACCCTTTAATTGAAACCAGGAAAACATCACAGGAAATGTGCTGGCAAGCCAGGAAGAGGAGTGCTCTGTAGCCACGCCCATTATGTCACATGATGTCTACCAAGCATGCAGCTACTGAGTCAATGGGATGCGGCTCCACAGTTCAAGAGCTTAATGAAAGGATCAGGAGGCTTTCATCAAAGTGAAACATTCAATTGAATAATTTATGTGCATGGGCATGAAAAGTCAGAGGATCCACCTTCATGCATCTGTGACAAAGAGCTACAAAGAGATCACGGATCATGTTTGCATACGCCCCGGCTTTCCTTTGTAAACTGACACACACGCAGATAGAGTCAACTCGCTTTTCACAGCTGTCTGAACCAAACACACATGAGGATCTTCCACAGGGGGACATCCATCTTGGTTACCATAGGAACAAGAGAGAAGGCATGGCTTCTTCCAAAGAAACTGTGCACATTATAGAAAAGCAATGCAGCGTAATGTTGTCAGACGTATCCTGACAGCACTCCATCTTTCCAGGAAACAACATGAATGAGGCAGGCAAAACACAGTGTCAGTAAACGTTTCCCGTGTAGGCGTTGTGTTACAATCTGGGGAAGTCGGGGTTGCTGATACATACACAGTATTACACATAGTAAACCTTCCTGAACCACACGGCGGTGACTTTACGCCACACCAGAAATAAAGTGAAAGGTCCTTTGAATCATATGACATGTAATGTTTTTTTTTTTATTGAGGTTCCAGTGTAACTACCAACAACGCCACAATGCTGCAAACACAGATAAAGACAGGAGTTATAGGAACTAAAGTGAAAGGAACATTTCATCATCAATAATAAAAAAAATTGCAATTAAGTTTAACATCCATAAACTTAAGTGTTGTATTAGGCTCCTACTAATCAGTAGGAAGAGGTTGTGGATGAGTCATATATGCTCATGTCTTTAGACAGGTGGCAGTTGACATTGTGTTCTCACCAGGTAAAATAGTCAGGTGTTGTTATACAGACACACGAGCCAACCCTTGTCATCTGTACGAGGTGATTCAACTGACTCCAGAGTAAACCCATCTGTGCAAACAGCATTGCTACCTGGCAGTCACCGATGTGGGCGGGTCAGGGAAACATGGATGTTGCTCTGTAAGGGGCTTGGTTGGTTTGTGTCCTTTATTTTTTTGAGCAATTAGATTTGATACCAGAAAGACTTTCAGATAACGGCATCAGAAATGTCTCCCAAACTGCGTTAAAAATATGCAGTTCTAGTTACCAGTTCCACATCATCTATAAGCCCTAAAACTGGGCTCTGCTAATTTATCAACTCAGTTTTTTCAGACTAATATTTTATACAGAACATCAACTCTTCTTCACTGCTCTAAAACAGTAGCAAAAACAGGAAGTTCTTACACTGTGGATGCTCGATATTGGATTTTTTGCAGATGTCTAAAATGCTTCTATTATTTTTTTGCCAACTGATTTGGCCGCGAACTGATACCTACAGATGTCGAAGCTATCTGTGTATATATATATATACACATATATATATATATATATATATATATACATATATATATATATATACATATATATATATATACATATATATATATATACATATATATATATATACATATATATATACATATATATATACACACACATATATATACATATATATACATATATATACAC